>NC_133662.1:142084347-142397881 GCF_037893015.1 Macrotis lagotis | reverse complement strand
ATGAACTTCTACTTTAAGGGCAAATTTTCATAACTACATTCATTTTAGGTGCAAGGTCAACTATTAAAAATACTTTTTAAGTTCATAAAATATATTTCAACTCCATTGCTTAAGACTCCTTGTTGTTGTGTCAGAATCAGATATTATGCTGTTTACTTTAATATAGCTATTTTCAAAGAAAATTGTGAGGGTTTCTTGAAGGTAGGAAAGTCCAATTTTTAGCATCTCTCAATCCCTTAGAAGGATATATTGCATCCATATGCCTTGGACCCCAAAATAGACATTTCCAACTCCTGGAGAAAGGATATAGAATCCTTTGTTGCTACCCTAGAATGTAGTTCTACTTTTCTATATAGATTCATCTGTCTTCTGAATAGAGGAAGGTGAAAAACAAAGTCTGAAAGAGTTCTGGCTAATCTACCAACTCAGTTTAATAGATGATGGAGAGGAATAATTTCTCTGATAAGTCAGTTCTACTAAGGTTCAGATAGCTACTTTCATCTTGGAGGCAACCCCAGGAGCTCCAGTTCCTCTCAGAATACCTATATTCTCAATGGGAAGAGGTCCTTCAGATGCCCCCCAAACTACATTTCATAATATTTCTTCATTTCCCATCAAACTGCTGTCCTCTGGACTCCATCATGCCACAGGGAACCTCTTTATCCTAAAAGATCACTTTAGTCCTGGAATTCAAAAATATGTATTAGTTCTTATTAGAGAGTGAAAGACTCCTCCCAGATCCTCCTTTTAAGAAGGTTGCCCAGGTCAGCCAATAGCTTGCTCATCATTTCCAATCAGCTTGCTCTCCTTTGGACCTTTCCCTCATGCCTCTCCTCCATTTACCTTTTCCCTCCCATTCCCAGTTTTTTTTAGCTTCCTTTTGTGACATCTTTTCTATTAGAATGTAAACTTCTTCTGAAGGACCTGTCTTTCTTTATGTTTGTATTTTTATTCCCAGGGCTTAACATAGTGTTGGCATTGTGTTTGTTTTGGGAGGGTTTGGGGTTTGTTTTCATTTTTTCTTTGTTTTTGTGAGGCAATGGGGTTAAGTGACTTGCTAAAGGTCACTCAATAAGAATTACATTTCTGAGTCAAATTTGAATTCAAGACCTCCTGACTCCAAGGCCAATGCTCCATCCAATGCACCACTTAGTTGCCCCTTAAAAATGTTTATTAATTGACTATAATCTCATTGAATTTATGAGACAATTCAAATAAATCAGGGATTCCCTGACCAAACCCCCTTACATTTATAATGTGCTAAGTAGCATTAAAATGCTATATGAATTAGCATGACTATTCAAATACCTTCCTACTGAATAAAATTTTAATTTATATTTATAAAATAAATGGAAAAAATCATAAAGAATTCAGCATAAAGAAAGCTGAAGCTTTTAAGTTGTTTTTGCTTTCTTGGGCATTTGATTTTTTTAACTGCCTTGTTTGAATACCATTCATTAAACAACAACAATGAAAAATGCCAAGCCATCCTTTCTATTCTTCTCTGCCTCCAGAATTGGATATAGAACAGAACACTAGTGGTTTCTTTGTTTGTTTGCTTTTAAATAAATTTGGTCATTCTCATCAGATCTGCATGCCTCAGATGTTTGATACTACAGAAAGGACTCTAAGTCAGATGGATACCACAGCCATACATCCAATAATATTTATCATGAGTTTTGCATGTCTAAGACACTTGTGCTAGGTATTGAGGATAAAAATGCTCAGAAATAAAATAGTGCCCTAAAAAAGCATATATTCTATTTGGGAGGAACAATATGAACACAGAGAAGTAAATATGAGAAGGGAGAGAGCAGCAACTGATGGGGGTAATCCAGAAAGCTGATAGCTAAACCTCACTTTGAAGGAAGATGCGGATGAGAGGTGACAGCGAGAAGAGAAGTCATTCTGGTAATGTTCACATGGGGCAGGGGCAAGAAATGAAATGTCTTCTTTGGTCAAGGCTAAAGCTGTGGAAAACATTAGTCAGACAATTCCTTTTAATGAAAGCTGATCTCTTCAGTCCCTCTCCATAGAGAATGTGTTTATCAGCTGCTTAATATTATTCTTTTGCACCTTGTTAGCATTTCTCTCCATCCATGATAAAGCAACAAGATCAACAGGGGATCAAGTCTACCATTTTTACCTCCCCATTCTTGGGGAGAACAAGAATCACCTTTCTTCATATGAAACTGCTATTATTGTCCTCTGCACTTTGTCTGAACCTACTGAGAAGGTTGTAGGAAATACATACTACTGTTAATTCATCCCAATGCCTTAACTCTCCAAAGGGAGCATCATCCCCAAGAAGATTTTTCAAACACACTGCTTGGTCTCAAGTATAGTTGGAGGTGCTGATTTGACTCCCTAGCCTTAAATCTCAAAGGATTGTTGAATTTAAATCCAGGAAGCACCTTTGAGACCATCTGGCCCAACCCCCCTTTATGTTCAGATGAGGAATATTTCTGGAATGTGACTGTCCAGGAGGCTACAAAGTGGTATAGTTTTGCAAAAAGAACCATATTCCTCCCTGTGCTTGAACATCAGACATTTCACCATATTTGTAAAGTAGCAGCCTGGGGGTACTCAATAAATAAAATATAATGTGGCTGCTGCTGAGGATGAAAGTATTTAAGGGTTCAGAAGACCAAAATTTCCCCTTTGCTTGTTTTAAATGAACAGCCTAAAATGTTATGGAAAAATGAGCAATGGCATGTTTTCATCAGTCACCCCCTAACGGCAGTGACTCTTTCAATGATTCCTTCTGGGGAAAAGTGGAACAGAAACAGCTGACAGTTATCAAGGCTGTTAGACAGTCAATCTGGGTTTAAAAGTGCAGGACAATCTCAGTATGATATATGGGGGGTTTGGTCTATCCTTTTTCCAAGACTGATTCTGATCATTTGTGGGAGGGGTGACCACAGAGGCATCCTTTTAATTTTTTTTAACCAAAAATACCACATCATTTTTGACTCACATGAAATTGACAAAAGGAAGGGCAGTCAATTGACATGTTAATCCCTGTAGTCAAACTCTCTGGAGCATCTGGGTTCCTGGACTTCTTTGCTGTTTTTTATTATTATTATTTTTAAAATGAACTCTCTTCCTCTGGAACAGTTAACATTTCTAATCCATCACTTCTACATCTGTTAGCTACCCTGCTCCCATTATTGATCATTAAAGTATTTCCACCAAATGCTTAAAGCTTCTTGAATATGAACAATGTGTTTGAGTTGCTGTTGTTTTTTAATCATACAGTGAATCCTATTCAGAGAGAGGACAAACGGACTATACGAAGAGTTAGGATAATTGGGTTTCCAGTACTACCATGAGGATTTTCAGTGGGATTATTTATAACTCCAAAATTGGAAACACAGTAAATTAGGGATTAATTTATTGTTTCCTTCATTATTTAAAATTAAGTAAATAATAATATTTCAAATTAAACTTAAAAATCCATGTGCATACATTTTTCCCAGAAAGTTTCCAGAAATGTGAATATATATAGAGAGAGAGAGAAAGAAGTAGATATATATATAGATATATAGATAGATGTAGATATATATATATCCATATATATAAACATCATGATAATGATGATGATGTTTATCCTTGTTTTTGAAGAAGACCACAATATCAGGCAGGTAATATCATGACAGGCACATGAACTGTATTTGAATGAAGGGTACTGTGCCAAGACACTAGTCTCACTTTCTCCTGTAGAGCCATCTGGGTTCAGAGGCCAGATATGAATCAGGATTGGACATGGTCCTGAATATGAGACAATCAGGGTTAAGTGACTTACCCAAAGTCACACAACTAATGTCTGAAGCCAAATTTGAACTCAGATCCTCCTGACTTCACACCTGGAGCTCAAACCACAGCCCCATATACATATATGTCCCATACACATATATACACATAAATATGCTTTTATATATATATATATATATATATACACATACATGTATGTGTGATGTGTGTTTATATATCAAATGTGAGTCCAAGCTGAGAGGATATATATATATATATATATATATATATATTTGTGTGTGTATATAAATATAATACATAAATATATAGAAACAAATACATATATATTATATGTATATAATATATATGTGCCTATATATTTACAAAGAGAGAGTGAGAGAGAGATAGAGTCCCTAGCATCTGTGAGTGTGATCTTGGGTAAGTCAGGTAGACTCCATATGCCACAGTTTCCTCATCTATCAAATGAAAGCAGAGTTGATGATCTAGTGAGGTCAGAGTAGTCTTTATATTTTAAATAAATTTCAGTTATTTAAATACAAATCAATATTTTAGGAAATTGTATTTAAAATAGAATAAACATTCTTATCTTTGGTCTCTAAGTTTGAAATCCCTAACTTTGCATGATCTATTCCCTATGCCTGGCATGTGTTCTCTCTCCTCCCTCTCATCCATCTTTTGAACCCCTAAATCTCTTTAAGATTCAGTGGAAGGGTCACCTCCTTCTTGAGTCCTTTCCTGATTTCCCCACAATTTAGTCAAATATATACTTTCTGTATATCCTATATGTACTTAATAAGAATATTTTTTTATCTACAAGTGAAACATAAGCTTCTGATGGCCAGAACCTGCCTCATTTTGGCCTTTTATATTCCCATCACCCATGGTATAAACAAAGTGCTTAATAAATACTTGCCAGCTGGTTGAGTGAAATCACTTAACCTCTCTGTGTCTTAGTTTTCTCACCTGTAAAATGAGGAGGCTGGACTAAATGACATCGAAAGTTCCTCAGCTCTGAATCTGATAAAGTGAAGTTCAGTCTAATTGAAACAGTAATATAAAAACCATCATTGTGTTTCTGTTCCCTTTAATAGATTGGCTCAATTCTAGTTTTTAGGTTCACTAGCTCTATTATTCAAAGAGGATTTTAACATATGTATGTGAAATAAGCAAAAAAAGAAAGATCCCTTTTCAAATCATATAGATCTGCAAAAATGAATGTGAACATGTATTTATTGGTTACTATCTATGAAACTTTTTCTTTTTAAATTTTTTGAATTAAATAAGCATTTCCATGACATAGTATAATAAAAAGATGATTGTTCATGAAACTATATTATAAACAGATATTCCTTTCAAATATACAATAAAATGATCTTATGAATTTCTTTTCGCCCCATTGCCTCCCCAGTCTCAGAGATGACTATTAGAAACAAAATAAGAATGTATATGTAAAATTTACATCCTTTTTTTACATTAGTTTTGGTGTGCTCTACTTTTTTAAACATAGATTATTATAGAACCAAATTCTACTAACAATCCTTCATCTGTATGAAGGACTAACCACCCACAGCTGGATCTTTGAATCCAAGTTTTGATTCTAAGGGTTGGTTAAAATGTTTAAATTTCCTGCAGTAGTAAAGAAATTGAAAACATCAGAATTGTGGTATTTAGATAGAGGGTACTTTTGGTTTTACCATATAGATGATTGCAAGTACCTGTCTTATGCTGTTGTTGTAGTAGTAGCAGTAGCAGCAGCAGTAACAGTAGCAGTAGCAGAAGTAATAGTAGCAGTAGTAGTTGTAGCAACAGAAGTAGCAGCAGTAGTAGTAGTAGTGATAATAATAAAGTATTTCCATAGCACTTCAAAGTTTTCAAAGTGATATATGTACATATTTAATCATATATAAGAATATTATATAATATATTGAATATTAGTATTACATATTATGTGTGTGTGCCTACACACAAAAATAAATATGTAAAAATATAAAATATTCAGTTGCTGAGTCATTTTTCAGTTGTGTCTAATTCTTCTTGACCCTATTTGAAGTTTTCTTGGCAGAGATACTAGAGTGATTTTTCCCCATTTCTTTCTCCAGCTCATTCTGCAGATGAGGAATTGAGGTAAACAGCAGTGACTTCCTCAGGGTCATATAACTAGTAAGTATCTGAGGCCAGATTTGAACTCAGGAAGATGAGTCTTCCTGATTCTAGGTCCAGCACTCTATCCGCTGTGTCACTTAGCTATTCCCTAGAGACCAGACTATGATATGAAATTGGATGGTCAGTCTATCAAGTTAGTATATTATTATATATATTTTTATTAATATATTAGTATATTATTATATTTTATTAATATATATTTATTAATATATAATATATGTTATTATATATAATATATATTGTATATATTTGGAGAAAGGACTAAAGAGGGACAATTAGTTTATCTCAGAATTGAATGGAAAGATGATAACAGGTAGGATTAGAATTTGGGAAATGCTTTACAACACCTGGAAAATAATATTAAAAGACATCTACCATATGTATTTAAAAGAATTCCCCACTACTTGATGAAACATAAATATGTATATGCATGTATATATGTATATATATATGTATGTGTTTATATGTGTAATGATGCATAGATACAAAGGAAATAAAGAAATGCAAATTAAGAACCAGACACAGAAGAATGAATCAGTCCCAAAACTATACTACTCTGCCAATAGTTTAATTTTTGCCTAAAAGCTACACAAAACTAGAGTGGTATACTTCTTTCCAGGGCAAAGAATATATATATACTAGTAAAAGGCAAGTTGGCATTATGTATCCTCTGCTGTTAGTAAATAAGTCTGTTCTTAGCAATGAAGTAATAACTTAAAAATAAAAATAAATTGCTTCAGTTAAGAAAAAAGGTCCACAGTTAAACTTGACTTATTCTCTTTTTAGTGACATATTTTCTCTGCTTCTCTAAAAATTCAGCTTCAAGAAAGGCATATTAAGTGTCTCCAAAGTTCAGCATTCTAAGAACTAAGTATTGGAGAATATTTTTATTCCTGATCTTAATTTGTGATTTCATGGCTGTGGGGAATTCTTGATATGGACAACCCCTTTACCAATGGAGATCAGTAGTTTGGTAACTTGTCTATAACTTATCATCTGGAGAGTTTTCTGGAACACTGAGAGGGTAAAGAGATTTGCCAGTGACCACAAAACTAATAAATGTCAGTGGCAGGATTTGAAGCCAAATCTTCTTGACCCCAAGGCTAACCCTTTATCCATTCATTCCACTATGTCACTTCTCATTGGAGTATTCTTTAGAAATATTTGATAAGACATGGTCCATGAAATGCAATTCTTTCAGTCCCACAAAAATGCAATCCCTTTATTTGACTAAAACTTTTTAGGCTTGTTTTTCTAGTAGCTATGAAACTAAAATGAATTTGATGTATCCCAAACTAAGGGACTAATTTAAGAAAACACAGCTTCCCCAGAGTTCAAAGAATGGTTTCTCTGGCTCTATACTTTACTTTCCTCAACAGACTTTACATTCTAAATATACTGAGCTACATACAGCTTTTCTAACATTCCATCTCTCATTCTATTCCCTGTTCAAATATTTCACCTTCCAATTCTTTCCCTTGTCCTCTATGTCTGAAATTCTCTCCTTTCTCACCTATCTCTTACTTTCCCTGACTTAAGGCTTTACCTGGTTTCCTATCTACTAGTTCCTTCCTACCTAGAATATCTTCCATCTCTTCTTTAATCTGTATTTCATGTGTACCTGATTACTTAGCCATTTTTTCCTTCATTTGAATATAAAGTTCTTGTGACCAGAGATTGTTTTTGCCTTTCTTTGAATTCTCACCATTTATAAGAGTATCTGGCAAAAGTTAGCAATTCATTAACACTGATTTTTATTTGGTTCCCAAAAATAATATAAAAATACATTTGTATGGGGGCAGCTAGGTGGCAGAGTGGATAGAGCACCAGCCCTGGAGTCAAGAGGACCTGAGTTTAAATATGACCTCAGACACTTAATGATTACCCATCTGTGAGGCTTTGGGAAAGTCACTTTTAGCCCCATTGCCTTAAATAAAATTAAAAAAAATAATTTGCAGAGAGCTAAGAGTGGTCGTAGACATAGAACACTGTCAAAATTTTTTTTCAATCTATTGATTGGGTTTGTTCCTTTTTTCTTTTCATTTTTTTAGTTTTGTTATTCAGAAAGACTCTCTGGGAAAGGGGAGAGATACAGGGAGAAATTTCAAAAAGATAAAAAGAAAACCAAAAATCAATAAAATACATTAAAAATAAATGCTTTTTTACTAAATTAATTATTGTCCTAGATTGTGACCATTTAAAGACCTGGCACACAATAGGCACATATGCATACCTTGCATATTTGAAGAGAAACAGGATACAGAAACTTTTTCAGTGATATTGTGTTTTTTAAATGCTCAGAAAATATACTTTAAATTGACTTTACTCCCAAGACTGATATCCAGTAAAATACAGAATGAGTAATAATCAACTAGTCTGACCTCAGAAATGTTGACAATGGGAAAAACTGTCCTTTTCATCATGGCTGTCCCTCATTCCTAGAATACTCTCCCTCCTTGCCTCCTGGTTTCCCTGGTTTACTTACAATCTCAGCTAAAATCCTCTTTTCTACAAGAAACTTTTCCTACTTCCCCTTATTTTTAATAGATTTCCTCTGAACTTACCTTCAAGTTAACTTCAAATTGTATATATTTCATATGTGCATAATTGTTTTCATGTCATGTCTTCCATTAGAATGTAAATTCATTAAGGGCAAGAGTTCATTTTTGTTTGTGTATTTGGTTGAGGGGGGTATTTTATTGTTACTGTTGTGGAATTTGGGTTTTTTGTTTGGTTGGTCTTTCCCCTTTTTTGTCTTCCTAGTGCTTAACAGAGTTCCTGGTTCATACTAAGGATTTAATAAATATTTTTGATTGACTTACATCATTTTTACAAGGTGATTTATAGGAAAATTTATCACAAAACTGTTGTTTTCTCCCTCCCCAAAAAAGAATTCACAAAAATTATTTTCTACTGGTGAAAAAATTATTAGTCATGAAAATTCTAAAAATCCTCTATAGGTGTCTCCCTATCCTTCCAGGTCAAACATAAGGATATCACTGATCTCATTAGTTGGTCTTTTGAGGGACTTTTAGAAAATCCCCCAGAGAAATACTGGATGTAACCATAATCAAAAAAAAAAATCTTGATTTTTTTTTAAATGGACAATTCTGCATACTAAGCACACATATTTTATGAAGTCAGATTAAGAAACAATTAAGAGCAAGAGATCCTCTGGGCATGCGGGGAGGGGGGAAGGGGGGGCTGCCTTTCAAAGAAGTTACCCTGTGGGTGATGATCAACAAAGTTATCACATTCAAACTGCCAAGTTATCACATTCAAAATTTTCCCATTCCTTTTTCTGTTTTCATCTTGCATGAATATCTTGTGGTTGAGTCCATTAGTAAGTTATAGCGATAAACACCTGGAGTCTATCAAAAACAAAGAGAGGCTTATTCCATGAGTATAGCCTAACCTGGTGAACACACTGAGAAGAAACAAACTACATAATATAAGACTTGAGAAGGAATATGTTTTTTATGATGTGCCAGCATAAGAGAGATCAAAGGCTAAAGCCAAATAAATAGCAACTGGGTACCAGCAGAGGAAGCATATTTAGACTTAAAATAATCAGAAACAAACCCAAAGAACACTAACACCCTCCAAATTCAGAGGCAACATTTTCTCTTTCAAAAGTAGTTTAAAACTGGCAAGTTGCTGAGGTTTTTTTAACCTAATTACCTTATTTAAGGAAGAACATTTTTTTCACCATCTCCAACAATAGCCGAAAAATTAAACCAACAGTTAAGACGTTTTGTTCTCTACCCCATCCCCCATCCCTCCATGTCTTCATAACTCCCTACCTCCCTGCCTCAACACTCCTTCCCCTTCCCATTTAGTGCCCTCTTATTGAATTTACCTTGGCCACATTATGGAATTTGCCAGCTGACATTAACTCACTTATTGAGCTTGACTCTTTCTTATCTAAAACATCTCCTGGCAAACTGAAACAATCTGTCTGGCATTGGTTGATTGGCAGAGCAAATTTTTCCAGGTGGTATGACCAGCCCCCCAGAATGATTGGCCAGCCATACTTTGTCAGACAGACTGATCAAAAGGAAATGACCCAAACGACTAATGTTCAGCGTCATATTTAGTACCTGCAATGTCTCTGTGTAAACAGTTTTAAATGATCCCTAGTAACTAAAAAAAAAAAAAAAAAGATACAGATTTGGAGTGGGGAGGGGATAAGAGACAGGCAGACAAGCAGAGACAGAGAGGAGAGAGGGGGAGGGAGAGAAAGACAGACAGAGAGACAGAGAATCAGAGAGAGATAGAGACAGAGAGACAGGGACAGAGAGAGACAGAGAGAGAGACAGAAAGACAGAGACAGAGACAGACAGAGAGACAGAGAGGAGAGAGAGAGAGAGAGAGAGAGAGAGGAGAGAGAGAGAGAGAGAGAGAGAGAGAGAGAGAGAGAGAGAAATGAGAAAGGAGGTAGATATGAGAAAGAGTACTGAATTGACAGCCTTAGCCCTGAGGGCAAAAAGCTACATCTGTACTTGATTTGTCAGGGATTTACATTAGTGAAACTTTAACTCTGCAGATGATACATAAGATTACACTTACAGAACAAGCTTATGCAAATACAGCTTAAATGCAATGGTATGTGGGCCCAGACGGTGGATTTGGCAGTTTTCATTGAGTCTGGTGGCTGGGTTTAATATGTTCATTTACATGAAGGATTAGGACATCTGGAAAAGTAGCATGGTAGTTTATTGAAACATAAATAACATTAATTGAAAGGTTACAGGTATGCAAAACACTTCATATATGTGTAATGCAACATTCCATGGAGCAAACTGCTTCCTTATTCAGATGAAGCAAAAGGGAAAAAAAAAATCTTGCTTCCATGGAAAGGAAGGATCATTCCTCCAGTCCAATTTAAATACCATTTCAGATAGCAAGGGTAGAAAGGAGACACAGATTTCTATCCTACTTTCCTGGTGCACCATCTCTTGCATATCTGTACCATATCCTAACAAAATATCTCAAGCACTGAGATAAACATCAGCAAGGTACTGACTAAATTAAATTCATTTTCACTTGGATATTCCCAAATTGTCATGCCATTTTGCAGATAGAAAAACATGGTTAAGCTCTTTAGTTATTTCTTCAAGCAGGTTTATTTTTGTTTTAATTCTGTAATGTATACTTGCTGGTAATATAGATTGAGGGTTAATGTCTCAGAGCATTGCTTAATATCAATATAATAACAAATTACCTAAAGGAAAATGCACAAAGATTGATAGCACATGACTTAGAAGTTGAAAGGAAAATTCAGGTGGCTTACACTAATTTAGTACCTCCAGATTCATTTATAATTTCGTAATTCATTCAAATGTCCCTTCATCACTTAGCTCCAAATAAAGAGATGATTTAAACTAGCCCCAATGACATACACATACACACACCATACACACACATACACACATTCACACACATATTTGAATTTATATATATATACATATATATTTTTCTCATGCGAAAACTAAACCTCATTTTTTAAAAAGGCCATTCAAATGTGATGTCAATATGATGCGTTTCATTGCCTGTGAACCCATGAAGAAGCAGGAAACATTATACCATCAGATAAAGAAACTTATGGAATGTGCTCCAAGAGCCATCATTATATCAATCAAATGCAAATTAAACTAAATAACTTTTTAAATAAATGACTAAATATGAAAGGAAAGTCAAAGCAACAACTAATGAAATATTACATTTAGTATTATGATTCATAAGAGGTAGCATGGATAGTAGATAGAAAACTGATCTTGGGGCCAGGAAGACTTGGATTCAAAAGCTGCTTTTGACACATTTAGGCTCTGTAAACAATTGCAATGTACTTAATCTCTCAGGGCTTCATAACTTCTAAGACTATAAATTGTAGACATTGTCAACTTCATCAATGAAAGACTGATTATAGACCACTGAATTGGACTTCAATTCCTAGAATATTCTAGAATTAGTGAAGTAGGCCAGCATCTACAAACAGTAGATAGAGTCGATGTGGATTCATCAAGAATAGTTCATGTCAAATCATCTTCAAGTCCCTTTTGACAGGCTTATTGTATTAACAGATGAGAGGAAAGCTGTGAATATAGTTCACCTTTTTGGCAAAGCTTTTGATCAAATATTTAATATAAATCTTATGGAAAAATGGAAAGAAGTAGATGAGGTGATAATATCTTAATTTGATCAACAGATTCAGAACCCCCTGGATGACCTGTTTCAAAATGTAATTATTAATCATTCAATGTCAGTAAGATAAAAAGACTGCATTGAAGCACCCCAGAAATGTAGACTCCATTCTGCACTGTTTTAACATTTGAATGAATGACCTGAATAAATATATACTAATAACATATGACTAATCTACTAATATAGTAATAACATGTAACTAATAACTAATAACATAAAATATTAATGGTAACTCATTCAAAAGCCCCTGCCTCTGAGCCCCAAATAAAGAGATAATTTAAACAGCCTGCAGTCACCAAATAATGACACAAAGATGGGAGTAATGGCTAACACAGGACAATAGAACCAGGATCCAAAAATATATAAAAAGACCAGAGAATTATTCTGATTCTATTAAGATTATTATTAATTAATAACTGTTAATAATGGGGACAAATATAGTTAGATACAAATATCCATTTCAGAAATTTATGGTTGAAGAGGCAAGGTTTCATATTAGCTGTTATTTAAAGACGTTAGTTAGCTTTTAGTGGACTACAAGCTTAATAAATATCAGTGGTAGTGATATGGCACCCCACAAAGAGCTAATGCAATTTAGGGCAGCATTAAAAGATGTACAGCTTCCAGGAATAGAGATATTATATTCGCAGTGTCTTCTGCTCTTTATCAGACATTGTCTCAAATGCTGTGATCACTTCTGAAAACTATAGTTCAAGAAGAACATTGATAGGCTAGAGAATAAACAGAGAAGGAAATGAGATAGTGACAGGTCTTTGAGTCCATGACATAGATGGGCTGGTTAAAGGACTGGAAATCTGGGGCAGCTAGGTAGCACAGTGGATAGAACACTGGCCCTGAAGTCAGGAGTACCCGAGTTCAAATCTGACCTCAGACACTTAATAATTACCTAGCTAGCTTGGGCAAGTCACTTAACCCCATTTGCCTTGCAAAAGAACCTTAAAAAAAAAAAAAAGACTAGAAATCTTTATCCCAGAAGAGACTCAGCAGAGACATGATGATCCAACTCAAGAAGATGAAAAACTGTCTTAAAGAGGACAGGTTTAAATTGCACTATTTGGGAGCAGAACCAAAATAAATGAGTGGAGGTTTCAAAGAACAATTTTAAAATGGGTAAACATTGGAAAGAGACCATCCTAATAATTGAAGCTTTACCAAAGTTTAATGGGGCACTTCAAGAATTAATAACTTTCACTTCCTTGAAGATTTTTTTTCAAGGCAATGGGGTTAAGTGACTTGCCCAAGGCCACACAGCTAGGTAATTATTAAGTGTCTGAGGCCAGATTTGAACGCAGGTTCCTCCTGGCTCCAGGGCCAGTGTTCTATCCACTGCACCACCTAGCCAACCCCCCCACCACCACCTTGAGGATCTTCAACCAGAAACTGAATGATTGTTTTTCAGGAATGATATCCTGAAGATTCCTTTTGCTTATGTATAGGACTTACCTCAAACTCTGTAATTCTGTAAGCTACCCACATTGATGAACTCATAGGTCTAGAATAATAATAATAGTAATGATGATGATGATGATAAATGATGATAACAATTAAATGGATAAATGCTTTTAATAAAATGAGTCATAATACCTATCCTCATGAGCATGAACAGAGTAGCACTGATAAAATACTGTACCATGGAAGAGACTGGAGAGACTACTTCTGGGAAAAATGTAAAGACATATAATGGTTATGTCATGGAAAGATTTGGATTGTGTGAATATGTTTTGTAACTTGTTCTGGTCTTCTAACCACATGGTGAATAGGTTTGATTGATTGTGGCTGCAGTGAGAATGTAAAAGGCATTAGTTGTTTTATATGACTGCACATATGTATATCCTTATAGTCTTAGGGAGAAGGGAGAAAATTTAGAAGACAAATTTTATTTTTTAAAATGAGTGTTAAAAATATCTTTACATGTAAAAGGAAAAAATAAAATACTATTAAGAAAAAGGCATTAGTTAGTCTCATCTCTCTTGGTTGGACATCCTCAAGTCTGAAAGCATTTGGTAAGAGATTTGTTCAGTTTCCCATAATAATTAAACAATAGAAATTTTTAAAATAATTTTAAACTAGTAACTATGAAGAACTTTTAGTGATTAACCTTGTCCAAAAGGTATCCAACTAGAGAAATTAAAATAACTCAAGGAGGAAAATTCAAAACAACAGATATCTATTAATAATTTATGACATTCAAGTCAATATATTAGACATTAGAGATGCAAAAGCACTAAAACACAAGCCTTATCAGGCAAATGGTATTCGCTATGAACTCACTAAACCACTGAACTTCCACTGAAACAAAACATTCTCAAATAGAAGATGTTGTTAACAAAGCAGTCACAGGGATTCTTTAGAATTAACACAAAGTAAAGGAATTTGCAGAAAGAGATGGAGTTAAACAGTCAGATTAAAGGGAAACAATCAAATCTATGCTTTATTTTGGGTGTGGCCCTCAACTGACAGAATATTTTGCTATTTCAAGACTTTTGGTCAGGCTGACAGAAATACTACTGGATTAGACACAACCGGGATGTGGAAAAATTAGTGAAGGAAACTATGTTGAAGTAGATTTTTCTCAGAAGAGAGATGATGTCAGAACAACGTATCCCACAGAACCTATTCCTGTTGATCATCATCTGAATTATTCTGGATATCTGTAGTATTTAAAAATACCTCTGAGGTTTGCTCAGCTTTGGAGGGGAGGCAGGGTAGTATGACTAACTGAAATTGCAATATATTTTGGGATTTCTGACTAAGGAAAACATCAACCTGGTTACCAAAATTTTGTTAGTTTGCATGATCATAGTGACCTATGATTTTTCTGCCAGAATCAATGAAACTAAAGATTGTGGACCATCACAACTAAGTCATGGATCTCTGACTGACTCCTTTTCTCAAACAACACCAAAAGTCAGTGAGAATGTAGCCCTTATATGTTCTACATAGTATACAGATTATGAAAGTATGATAAGGAAAAGTATGTGAAGGAAAAAGGAAAAAGTAAGTGAAAAAGTAGAAGTTAAGTGAAAGTATGAAAGTAAAGACATGACTTGGAAACAGGTTTAAATGCTGGTTCTGCTACTCATTAGCTAGAGTACTCAGGCATGTCTCTTCATTTCTACTGTTATAAACCTCAATTTCCTATGATCAAATTCATCAAATTTGATCAAATAAGATAATATTTGCAAAAAAAAAGTGCTTAACACAATGTCTGGCACATAGTAACACAATATCAAATTAGATTCCCTTTCTTTATCTGTAAAATGGGTGAAAGTTTTATTTGCAATGTCTACTTCATAAGGTGTTCTGGAGGTCAAATTGATTAACTAATTTAAAAGCCTTTATTAAGTACTTAAGTATGAGTCAAGTACTATCATATTACCTGAGTGAACAGTTTTCCTTTATAAATCTATTTATGTTCTCAATTTTTCATAGAGTACATGCTATTTTCTTGTTTTAGCTTTGGAGGATGGGGCAGGACTCTTAGTACCAGGAAGAAAAATACAAAAATAAAGAGCATTCTTCCCCTTGAGGAGCTTACACATACTAATGAGGGAGATATAGCTTTCATAGGGAAGTACAGCCCAGGGACCAACATTTTTGTTGGGAGTGTCCCAGGGATGGGAGCAGAGGCAAGGAGAAGGTAGGTACAACATATCCAAGAAAAATGACAGAATTAATTTAATTCGATCAAGGTTCAAGGCTTCACAGCTGATAGAGGCTTGAGAAAGTCCCAAGTAATTCAGTAAGGCAGTTGACCAGTCTATAGAAAAGAATGTCAGGGTTTTGAAAAGTAGGGATTAAAGTGAAGTATAATGACTGAGATTTTCTGAAATAGAGGATATAATTGTATCCAATGATATGTGTGATAGATACAAAGAGGTTTGTGATTGTATAACACCACAAAAATTAGCACTACAAAAATAAATGTTGATATATTATTTTTGATAGTTGGTAAAGCAGTGTTGAATGTATATATCCATTTAGTTCTAGCAAATTTAATGATATCTTTAGATATCTTTTTCAGAATTCTTGGGGGCAGCTAGGTAGCACAGTGGATAGAGTCCCAGCCACTGGAGTCAGGAAGACTTAACCCCATTGCCTTGCAAAAACTAAAAAAAAAAAAAAAAAAAAAAAAAAAAAAAAAAAAAAAAAAAATTCTTATTAACTGATATAGAGTTTCTAAAGAAAGTGAGAAAGTAAGAGTTGAATGGGAGTGAATGAGATGGAATTGGAAGACAAGATTTAATTCAAATTCCCTCTCTGATGAATCACTTAGTCTATCTGTGACTTCATTTTTAGCAAACTAAGAACACCTGTTTCTAAGCTACTTGTCAGGGATGCTTTCAATATTAAATAAAAGAAAGTTCCTTTCAAACTTGAAAACAAATGCCACATAAATGATCATTATTAGACCTTTGACCTATCATTTAAATCAAAACTAGAAAATCAGATGGATTTTTTTTTAGAAAAAAAATGAAAATGTGAGTAACAGAAGACTTATAAAGGAAAACCATTCATTCAAGAGGATTGACTGTTCTGAAATGACAATAACAACAGAAAGGAAGGCAGGAAGGAAAGAAAGAAAGAAAGAAAGAAAGAAAGAAAGAAAGAAAGAAAGAAAGAAAGAAAGAAAGAAAGAAAGAAAGAAAGAAAGAAAGAAAGAAAGAAAGAAAGAAAGAAAGAAAAGAAAGGAAGAAAGGAAGAAAGGAAGAAAGAAAGAAAGAAAGAAAGAAAGAAAGAAAGAAAGAAGAAACAAAGAAAAGAAGAAGAAACAAAGAAACAAAGAGAGAAAGAGAGGAGAGAGGGAAAAAGAGAAAGAAAGTGAGAGAAAGGGTATTTAAGGTAGACCCCTTACAGTTATAAAGAAATAAAGCAGTCATCACAATCCTTAAACTGGTTAATGATAATCATATTAGATATTAGAGCAGAAAAATGATAAGAATGTAAAAGAATCAAGCATAAGGTTTGTGAGAACTAAGGATATGAGTGAATGGGATTAAAAGTAGATAATTAAGAAATAAGAACATAGTAGAAAAACAACGAATATGAAAATTGAAAGGAACAAGCATTTTAAAGTCAGAAGATTGAGATTTGAATTCTATTTTGTCCCACTAATTAATTATATGATATGGCAGAGAAAGAATGAGTATGAAAGTTGAAAAAGAACAAGCAATTTGTAGTCAGAAGACAGGTTTGCATTCTACCTCTGCTACTAACTAGCTGTATATTTGATATTAAAAAAGTTTTGACTTCATCTGTAAAATATAAAAATGTATAAAATCTGAAAAAGATACATCTGTACCACCTACCTCAAAGAATTATTGTAAGATTCAAGTGAGCTATCGTGCATACGTATTTTGTAAATTACACAATGATTGTGAGATTTTGGGAAACATAAAAAAGAATAGAATTGGATGTGTAATATTTGTATAGTCTATTCCAGGCAAGAAAACCCATTCTACCAACTGAAAATCTGCGAGTCTGGGACCCTATATGGCTAATTGACTTATCCAGAGATAAAAACTTGAACCCAAATCAACCCAAGTTCTTAATCTATTCTCCTCTCATTGTATCATAAAACATGTTGAACATTATAAAAATATAAAACAATTATAAAGGAGAAATGTATCTAAAGAGGTATTATGCAGGAGTGCATAAAAATTGCTGATATATCAATAATATCAAAATATACAGAGTGAATGAAAACATACCTCAGTGATACTGAAGTTTCAGTTGCAATAAAGCAATAACAATAAAGTGAATATTGAAATAAAGCAATCAAATGAATTGTTTTGAAAATGTTTCTGATGCATATAGAAGTTATGTTTATACTTTACTGTAATCTCCTGAGTGAAATAGTATTATGTCTAAAAATATATATAGATTAATTTAAAAGTACTTTATTGCTAAAAAATAATTTTCATCTGAGCCTTTAGTGAGTATTAATCTTTTTGCTGGTGGAGGATCTTGCCTCAATATTGATGGCTACTGACTTATCAGGGTGGTCATTGCTGAAGGTTAGGGTGTCCTTGGTAGTTTTTAAAATTAAGATGACAATGAAGTTGACTACACTGATTCTTCCTGTCACTTGAATGCTTAGAAGCCATTGAAGGGTTATTAATTAGCTGAATTTCAGTATGTTGTATCTCAAGAATAAGAAGATCCAAGGAGGAGAGAGATAGGAAGTTCATAGAGCAGTCAGAACACACACATCATTTATAGATTACTTGTTGTCTTATATAATCAAAGTTTGTGGCATTTCAAAACAATTACAATAATAACATCAAGGAGATTTTACAGAATACAATAAGAAATATTATAATAATAATGAAAAAGTTTGAAATATTGTGAGAATTGTCAAAATATGAGAGAGACATCATGTGAGCACAATGCTAGTGGAAAAATAATGTCAACAGACTTGCTCAAAGCAGGATTGCCATCATACCTTTAATTTAAAAAAAAATCACAATATCTGTGAAGTGCAATAATGCAAAGCACAATAAAGTGAGCTATGCCTAAAAACAGACAACTATCACTTCACTTAAAATAAAGCTGGGCCCAATTATTTTTGCTAGGAGAAAATGCCTTAGTATAAAAAAGAAGTTGAGTCATCGAAAGGTGTCTAAAATAGCAAGGTTCTCAGAGTCAGTTGACACACAGAAGGAGTCAATTAAAATGGTTCTCTTTCCAGACTGATGGCAGGAAATCAGTCAGGCAGGAAATGATTCCCAGTAGATTTGTCTGACAACAAAGCAAAGCTAAGAAACAGTGAGATAGGAAATTATCAGAACCTTTCTACAGCAGTCCCTAATCATTAGTTACTTCTTTAGGGTAAGACATATGAAGCTATACAGAAGAGGTTAACAGATTCCCATTGTTGCCTAATATAAATTAGTTGTTACCAGCTAAGACCCTGAGAGGATGTCAGTTCTCATGAAAATGTAAGTCAGGACCCAAGGAATGGCCAAAGATAGGGTTCTTGACCATAGGGCCCTGGCCATGAGAATAGTGGATAGCAGTGACATGATAGGATGGAGTGGTCCACATGTTGAAGATGGACATCATAGTTCTTCCTAGAATCGGGCTGTGGATAATTCTCTTCATAGTTTTCCTTCCCCAACTCTTCCTTCAAGTAGCCTTCTCTCCAATTATTCTCAGGAAAGGTCTGAAAGGACAAAGGAAAAGTCTTCACACCTTACTGTGGAACCATACCCAGGTTGAATTTGGGGATACCCAAGTTTTCGAAAGTTCCCTGTCCTGCACCCTCAGTCTCAGAAAAGTAGCACCCTTTAGTTTTTACATCTCTTCTCATACTGACTTTGAAGGTCATAAAGGGATGAAGAAGAGATGGCCTGAATTCTCTTTGTCATACCTAGTGTACTGGTCTGCAACCTAATAACGGCTTTAAGGTGAGACTGCCATAGTACACAAAGGAGCTGGGGGTAGAGAATGGATCACACTTTTTCCTTTCATAGCTGTACTGCAGCATAATTCTCTCTCGTAGAAGATCCTGTTTTCATTCCTCATCCACAAAAACAAAAAGCACATCTATTGTCTCCTAATTCTCTCCATACTCTCATCCCTATCTAATTCAGCCCTATCACCACTCACCTTCTACATCCTCATCCTGTTCTGCCATTCCAATCCATCATGTCATCTGGAGTCCTCTGTTTTTAACAAATTCCCTTTCATCTTAAGTTTCTTTTTCTCACATTCCTTCCATTTGCAGCTACTCTTAAGAATATATCTTTCTCCTGAATGTATCAGCTGTTTTAACATTATCTTCAAAATTGGCTGCTTCTTTTATCATATGCCTGAAATATAAGACCGGAAGGGTCAAAATCTTCTTTGCTCCCCACTCCTCACTTCTTCTGCAACCATCATTCAATAACCCCTGTCCTCCCTCAAAGTCCACTTCACTTTTCCATTTTACACTATCATTGTGGATCTTCAGTTCACTCTATATTTGCTAATATTAGTTCAATTGACTCCCAGGCATTATATCCCCTCATCTGTGCCCTCCTTAAAACAGTTTGGATTCTTCTCTCAATTTATTTCTCCAGTTAACTTCAACCAGAGTAGCCATTCCTTAGAATCCTGCTTCAAGTTCTGGAATTTCTAGCTATGTTTTTGGCCCAAGAAATATTTGTGGAGAAAACCAAAACAGCATCTCAAAGTATCTTGAAAACAAGTTGTCTTTTATTCAGAATATATAAGGCAAAGGAAAAAGGTAAATATTGAATGTGCCAACCCATTGCTGATAGACATTTGTAATGATACATGTATATTAGTACAGCAGTCATAAAAACAATGTCATCCTTTCCCTTGAAAAAATGAATAATGAATGAATGACTAAATAAATAAATAAATGAATCAATGGAAAACATCGTTTTTTTAAAATTACTATCATTATTTATTTTTTCTAATTATATGTAAAGATAATTTTCAATACTCATTTTTGTAAAGTTTTCTCCCTCCCATCCTTCCCTACCCCTTCCCTAAAATAGTAAGCAATCTGATATAGATAAACAGGAACATTCAGATTAAATACATTTCCCTATTTGTCATGCTGTCAAAAAAGAATCAGAACAAAAGGGAAAAACCTTGAGAAAGAAAAAAAGCAAAAACCAAATTTTAAAAAGTAAAATGGGAGGTGGCTAGGTGATGCAGTGAATAGAGCACCCAACCCTGGAGTCAGGAGGACCTGAGTTGAAATCCGGACTCAGACACTTAATAATTACCTAACTGTGTGGCTTTGGGCATTCCACTTAACTCCTGTTGCCTTGAAAAAAAACCTTAAAAAAGTGAAATAGTATGTTTTGAACTGCATTCAGATTCCAAAGCTCTTTCTCTGGATGTGAATTGCATTTTCCATCATAAGTCTTCTAGAATTGTTTTTGAAGCAGCTGGATTCTTAGAATCATTTTCATAGGAGTGGTGCTAGGGATTTAGTATTTAGTAGAGAAAAGGGAAAGGAAAATTGGCAGATAAGTTGAAAGGAAGGACTCCCCACAGCAAATGTTTCTTATAGGTTTTTTTTAGTGCCTATAGGATCTGGGTGGCAGGGGAAAAGAGACACTAAATTTTATAATCCTATTTTTAACAGCAAAATTGCTACACATAATTATTTTTACACATACAAATGATTCCACATTTGATATTTAAAGACAATATTGCTAAGATTGAATGTTTCTTACATAACTCCATTCATATTATCACACTGAACATTCAGGTAATATTGAACACAATTTAAGAAATGTTATTTTAGGTCATTTTATCACCTAAGTATAATTATTTTGTAGCTAAATATATATATTAGGAGACATTTTATCTTCAAACTAAATTGTTTTACATCACTCTTTATGAAGTCATCCATCTAGTTGATTTTTTCCTAATTGAGGGAAAATACAAAGATTTGGGGAGGAAAGGGATTTTTGAATAATAATGCAACAATTCTTCTAGGGCTTCTCCCTTAACTCTCACTATCAAGGTTTGTAGTCCCATATCATTCTCAAAGTTCCTGGGATAACTCAGAGAGATTGTTTTTAACATCATAACTCCCAAACCCCAAACATTCTCAGTCCACTGGGCTCAATTAGTTTTCTAAAAGAGGCATAGCAAGAACAGTGGTTAAATAATATTCCCCACAAAAAGACTAAATTAATTTCACAGTGAAAAGAGTGATATCAAGTTTAGAATACAATGGCAATGAGCTACACATGTAGAGTCAGCATGTCGACAAGGAAGTGCTTACTAGGTACTAGACACTGTACTAACACATGAAACCACTTCTGGTACCTTCTTCTATCTTCAGGGAGACCTCATGAAATTCCCTTTGGGTGTAGCTCTCTTCTCCAATGGTTTATTCTTCTCTAGAATATAAAGCTACCACTTTCATCTATGAGAGATCCTGATACTGCCTTGCCTCACAATTTTTGGTAAGCATATAGTTTCTCTATTTGTAGAGTTCTCACACACCATTCCTTGAATTTCTAACTCTCCACATCTATTGGTCCTCAATGTATCACTTTGATCGCCACGAGGAAGCATTGTCTCTTACTGGAGGAAAGAAGAGGGAAAGGAGAGAGAGAGAGAGAGAGAGAGAGAGAGAGGAGAGAGAGAGAGAGAGAGAGAGAGAGAGAGAGAGAGAGTCTTTCTCCACCTTCCCCCAAGAGCTATTCCCTCTGAAAGACATGATGGAACTGGAATTCTCAACTCCCCAAAGGAAATCTTCCATCTCTGAACCACCTATGTGTATGCTCAGGAACTTATCTGAGGCTATCAAAAGATATTTCCTCTATAGTGCTAATAGAATTTCATCTAAGGGACAAGGCTCTATAATCCTTCCAAATTAATTAAAGGCTTGTTCATACATTGTTGGTGAGACAGTAGGAAAATCCCTTAATGCCACCTACTTGGTGATTACTTCCTGGGCACTTGAGAAATTGATTCTATGATTCAAAGAAGCATTAGCACATTATAAAGAAATGAGATCATAGAGCATATTAAACTTCATCATTCCCTTCCTCCCCGCTATATTGATCATAATTCTTAGGGGCTGCCTCTAATAAAATGTCTTGTTAGGAATAGCAATCATAATGCTGTCTTCCTTGCTTTTGTAATTTTATTCAGAAAAGAAAGAATTAAAAGTCAAATATACTTCTTCAAATTGTATTAGGCAGAATGAACTTATGCTCCGCCTGAGAACTAGTTACTTCCTCTTGGCTGGCACAGACCTTTGTGTGGTTAGCATCAACCCATATGCTGGAGTCAGATCCCTGGCTTGTGGGAGAGCCAATCATTATGTTTTCAATGTGAGCATTTACACCTTTGACATTGGCAAATGCTACACATCGCAGCTTGATTTTTATTATGTTAGCTTTTATACCAAAAGAAAAAGAATCAAGAAAGTATCAATAAATCAGGTTAAACTTAAAAATTTATCATGGTTTTATTTTTTTTGAAAAGATGATTGCTAAACTTTAACAGTATGCACCTGTTGGTAGTCTAGTCTCTACCCATAGCCTTTTTTTAGGTTTTTGCAAGGAAAATGGAGTTAAGTGCCCAAGGTCACACAAAGCCAGATGATTTTTAAGTGTCTGAGGTCTGATTTGAACTCAAGTACTCCTGACTCCAGGGCCAGCTCTCTATCCACTGTGCCACCTAGCAACCCCTACCCATAGCTTTTAGTCTTGGGGGAAGACTTTCAGTAAATTAAATTGGGAAAAACAAAAAGACCAAATGTATCTTATGCATTTGACTCAAAAGGGAAAGACACCAGTTCTATTTTCCCCTACTTTATATGGAATGTACTTAGGTTCATTTTTTCTGAATTCTTGTATTTTTTTCCTTTGCTGTTGGAGAGTTATAAAATAAAGTTAGAATCTAGCATGTATATAATCTCTCAGTCTACATTTCTCTTTTGCTCCTCTCTCAAGCTGGATCTAACCCTAGAGGCTAGACATACAAGCCAGTTATACACTAAGCAAATTTAGGGAAATCCGATACTTTAAAAGCAAAAAGAGAAAAGAAACAGAAAATAAATAGACTCTTGAAGAACAAAGATAGAGAATAGAGCTCACTCTCTCAAGATAAAGCAACAGTGAAAATGAAGAAACTTTTGTTTGTTACCCATTTTTGTTCTAGGCAACAGGAATGGTTAGTCCAGTTAGCACTGCTCCATAATTTATCTAGTGACCATTCTCTCTCTTTTGTCATTTCGGTGATGATAACAGCACTAACATCAATATCCAGGATGCCCTCACCCTATTCCCCCCCACGCACACACACACAGACACATGTACACATGAATACACACACATATTATTGATCTCTTCTTTTTCCTCCATTAGGAATAGAGGACAACCAAATCCTCCAGAACTGAAGATAAAACACTTTTCCCAGGTCCCAGTATAAAATAATGAGCATTTCATGAATCTATTGGGAAATATGGCAACACACACACACACACACACACACACACATACACACACATATACAAAAACACACATATATATAATTAAATCATATTTATATATAGTTATATGTATAAATATAGATACACAAATATAGTCCAATCATATATATAGTAGTATTTATAGATTCCAATTAGAGTCTATAAGGGCAATAATATAGATATGTAGATATATATATATATATAAGCATCATTTTATGTATATATATATATAGTTCACTATATAGAGAGTCCTATTAAACTCTGTAATGGTAATACTAAGTATATATATGGCTATATATAGTTATCTATTGTTTATCTATTTATACATATGCACAAAAATATATGTATTTGAATGGGCATATGTATGCATATATATAGTATGTATATGTATATATAATATATTATATATTTATATATATTATATTATATTATTATATATATTATATTATATATATTATATTATATATATATTATATATATATATAAAATTACTATTACAGAATATAATCCAAAGGCTCGTAGTCATCACATCTACAAGTTTGAAAATACAACAAATAATCTAGAAGATAAAATTTAGGAAGTAAACCTACCCTATTAGTCTATGAGTGATGGGTCTTTTTTTTTTTTAACCAAGACAAACTTCAGCAATTACTTAAGTCCCTTAAAAAACTGAAATAGAAAGATTTAAGCTTTCATTATGAGTTCCTGGCAATAAAGTTTATTTATAATCAAGAGGTTTTCCTCATACCATATGTATGCAGGTTGGAGTTATAATAATAGATAATATAAATAGATAATAGATAATATAATTGTTTCCTGGAGGTCAGATACAAATAGTAGTAGGCATTTTTACACAAAATATTTCTTTTAGTAGTTCATTTTCTATTCTTGCTGTTGAAAAACATTTCCTTTTAAAACAAAATTCACGACCCCAATGTTCGAAGAATAATAATTTGGTTCATTCAACAAAAAATAAAATCAGTATTTTCATACCACTTCCCTGAATTTCATTGTGTATTTATTGAGAATAAGAATTTTTAAATTGAAAAAATTAATAAGAAGAGAGAGAGAGAAAAATGGGTTGGAAAGTTCTGATTATTCTATGGCTTTTCTTCATGTAATCAAACAGAATATGAATAATTTTGATAATAACAGACACTCAATAAGATTAGTATTTTAGAATTCAAAAAAGAAGTAGCTTGTTAGGATTTTATATTGTCCTTCAGAATAAATAATACATAATTACCCCAGGAAAACATTGTTTTTAATAAAGCATTTCTAAAAAGTGGAAGGGGGAAGGTGAGTGATGGAGGAACTAGATTTCAAAACTTTGACTACTTCACCTGTTATTGGAGCAAAGAAGAAATGAGACACTATACATATTGAAATTATCTTATTTTAAATTGACCTTCATTTCCTGCTTCTTTTACTCATTTTGGCTAGCTTAGTCATCTCACTACTGTGCTAATCTTATTCTTGGTTACATATTATATAAAAAAGTTCAGATAAAAAATAATATTATGAAAACTAAATGTCTATTAACTGTTTCATTGCATTGACTCAGAAAACCACTCCAAAATTGGTATAGAAATTTTTAAAAACCAACATCTTATACCCAAAGCACCTTAGCATGATAGCTTTTTATCATTAATTTGTTGACTTTTGCTCTATATCACAGCATAAAAAAAAAGATAGTTGATGGGCTAACTTACATGACTAACAGGTTAACTGGTCAATTAAAATCTTAAAGATCTAAACTGGATGATCTTGTAAAGAAAAATGGAAAGAAAATATAAAAAATAAATGATTGAGTTGAGAGAGACAGATCAGACAGAGCCAATAGCAGCAAGTAATTTCCAATTTTGTACTTTCTTCATTTCTTCTGCTACAAAATATTTTTAAAATGATACAGGTTGGCCATTTAAGAGGATAACTACAATTTTAATTCCCAGAAGGGACAAAAATCATCCTAATGAAAAGCACTGGATTAAGTGTCTGGTTTCACAAGTCATTAGAAGACATAAAAATGCCTGCCTTGTGAGAAAGGTAAGATAGTTTTCCTTAGATTTATTTTCCTGTCCTAACCCCCAGAGAATTGATAAAGAAATTTAATAACTTCTCTACCTCTTAATTTTCAATCTAATTTTCTTCCTTTTAAGGAAAACATTTTCCTCTTCCAAATAGAAAAGGGCAGGTCAATTTTCTTTTCTTTTAAAACAATATATTTGCTTTCTTTAAACAATTCTTAATTTTTTGAATACCAAATTCTATTCCTCCAAGCCCTCCTCTCTCCTTGAAGAAACAAGTACTATATTAATATGAAATCAAGCAAAATGTTTCCATATTAGCAATGTTGCAAAAAATAAACAGCAAAAAAAGAAGTAAAAATTATACTTCAATTTGCAATAATTCATTACTTTTCTCTTTGGATTTGGAGGGAATTTTTTATCATAAGTCCTTTGTAGTGGTCAGAGTAGCTAAGACATAATTGATCATCATTACAGTGTTATTAATACTATGCACAATGGGGGCGGCTAGGTGGTGCAGTGGATAGAGCACTGGCCCTGGAGTCAGGAGTACCTGGGTTCGAATTTGGCCTCAGACACTTAATAATTACCTAGTTGTGTGGCCTTAGGCAAGCCATTTAACTCCATTTGCCTTGCAAAAACCTAAAAAAAAAAAATACTATGCACAATGATCTCCTAAATTCTGTTCACTTTATTTGCATCAATTTATATATACCTTTTAAGGTTTTTCTAAAACAATCCCCTATTACCCAATAGTATTCCTTCACAATCATATACCACAGTTAATTCAGTCATTCCCCAATTGATGGATATTCCCTCAAGTTTTAATTCTTTGTCTCCATAAGAAGTTGTTATAAATATCATTATACATGCAGGCCCTTTTCCTTTTTCTTTGATTTCTTTGGAATACAGGCCTAGTGGTGTATGCTGGGTCAAAGTTTTTATAGCCCTTTGGTCTCCAGGATGGTCAGAACAGGTTATACTTTACCATTAGTCTGTTAGTGTTTCTATTTTTCTACATTCTCACCAGCATTTGTCATTTTCCTTTTTCTGTCAAGTGAGTCAATTTGATAGGTATAATGTGATACCTCAAAGTTGTTTAATTTACATTTCTCTAATCAATAGTCATTTAAAGCATTTTATATGACTATAAATAACTTTAGTTTCTTTTTCTGAAAACTTCCTTTTCATATATTTTGACTTTTTATCCGAAATGGATCTTATTTTTACAAATTTGACTCAATATATATTCTAGCAAGGAATCTTTTATCAGAGAAACTTGTAAGTATATTTGGTATTATTCCACTGCCCATAATACCTTTTAGCAAAATGCAGTTTTCCTAACTATCTCTTTAATGGTCTTTCATTTTGTTTGAACATGATTACTATTTCTTTTTATTTAACTGCAGCTGAAGCAGACTGTTCCAGTCTCTTATTTTAATTCTGTGAAACTTTCTATTTTGAGTGTATTTCTTTTAAATTGCATATTGTTAGATTCTGATTTCTATTCCATTCTGCTATACACTTGCATTTTATGGGTGAGTTCACCTCATTCACATTCGCTGTTATGATTACTAGATATTTTCCTACCTTCCATTTTTCTCTATTTATTCTTCTCTGTCTCTTTTTCCTTTGTTCCTTCTTAAAAGTCTGTTTTGTTCCTGACCACTGTCACCCTTAATTCACCTTCCATTTATGTCACACACACACACACACACACACACACAAAGACACACCTCTTTTCTTATTCCCGTTTCCTACTACTTCCTTGTCAGATAACATAGATTTTTATAACCAACTAAAAGTTAAGTGTATATTCTTCCCCTTTTAACCAAATCAAGTGAGAGTGAATTTCAAGTATCACCTACCACCACCACCCATTTTTCCCCTCCACTTTAAAAAGTTACTTATTTGTGTGCCTTTTATGTGAGAAAATTTTCCCCATTCTTCCTCTCCCATTCTGCTTCTCCCAGTTCATCCCTCTTCTTCACCCTTCCATTTTTATCATACCAACATAGTTGACTCACACCTATGACATCTGATTTTGTAAATTCCTTCTAATTGCTCTAATAATGATAAAGTTCTTAGGAATTTCATGTATCATCTTCCCATCTAGAAATATAAACAATTTAACTTCACTGAATGAATTCCTTAAGATTTCTCTTTCGTGTTAACCTTTTTGTGCTTCTTGAGTCAGTTTTTTTTCAGCTCTGTCTTTTCATCAGGAATGTTTAAAAGTCCTCCATTTCAATATATGTCTTTTTTTTTTCCTCTTGAAGGATTATACTCAGTTTTTCTAGGTAGGCGATTTTTAGTGATAATCCTCGTTCCTTTTCCTTCTATATATCATATTCTAAGCCTTCTGATACTTTAATATGGAAGGTGCCAAATCTTGTATGATCCTGACTGTGAATCCCCTAATATTTGAAAGATTTCTTTATGGCTATTTGCAATATTTTCTTCTTCACCTGGGAAGTTTGGAATTTGACTATAATAGTCTTGGGAATTTTCATTTTGGGATCTCTCTCAGGAGGTGACTAATGATTTCTTTCAATGCCTATTCTGGGTCTAAGATATCAGGATACTTTTCTTTATAATTTCTTGAAATATGATATCTCAGCTCTTTTTTAATAATGGGTTTTCTAATAGTCTAATAATTGTTCAATTTTCATACCTAGATCTATTTTCCAGGTCAGTTGTTTGTCCAATGAGCTGATTCATATTTTCTTCTATTTTTAATTTAATTTTATTGTTTCTTGGTGCCTAAACATGGAGTCATTAGCTTCTGTTTATCCGAGTTTCATTTTTAAGGAATAATTTTTTTCTATGAGCTTTTGCACCTCTTTTTCCATTTGATCAGTTTTGCTTTTTTAAAGAATTCCCTTCAGTGAATTTTTGTGCCTCTTTTGCCATTTGACCAATTTGGTTTTTTTAAGTGTTATTTTCTTAATTATTTTTGTCTGTTTTACTAAGATGTTACTTTTTTTCCATAATTTTGTTGCATCATTCCCATCCCAATTTTTCCTCTACCACTCATCTCTTACATTAACTTTTCCAGTAATTCTTATTAAACACGTTTGATTTGTGTTTTTCTTTGAGGTTTTGCTTATAGATGTTGTCTTCTTTCTTGATCTTCCCTAACACCATAGTAGCCTTTTATGGTCATGTTTTTGTTGTTTGCTCAATTTCCCAGCCTTTTTCTTGACTCAGAAATTTAGGTTAAAGTTATGCTCTGCTCAGCTTGGGGTGGGGAAGGGGGCCCTAGCTTCAGACCTTTTTTTGCCCAGTGATGTTCTGAGATCATTTTGGAGGTCAACAAATTTTTGGTATTTCCAAGATGGTGTTATCCTAAGAGAGTTATCCTAAGAAATCACTATTATCCTAGTCTACACTATGAGTACCTGCTCAATTGCAGTCATAAGTGCTAGCATTCCTTTGCCCTAAAAATGTGACATGGACCTCTGTTCCCCTGAAATTGCAAGTATTAACATTCCTCTCTGTCCGGGAACTTCAATGGGGCTGCTGCTCTTTTGTGACCAACCATAAGCCCCTAAACTGTGCTTGGGCAATGGGGTTGCCAAACAGTACCCAGTGTCACTCAGGTTCCCCTATAATCTCTTTTTGACCAGTTATCTACCTCTCTTGCTATCTCTGGCATTATGACTTCCATCATTGCTGCTACTGTTCCTGTGATAATTGCCTCCATGATCCACAGCTGGTATCACAGACCTTTTCTATTCACCTAAGTCCTTGAACTCATTTTATCAATGAGGAACTGAGGCAAATGGTTTAAGTGACTTACCCAGGGTTACACAGTTAGTAAGTGTTAATAGAATGTGGTGTATCACAGATCAAAAGCATCTAAAAGCAATTGGTACCAAATACTGAGAGAAAAGCAGAGGTCTGCTGGGGTTTTTTAAAGCTTACTCAGAATCTCCTATTGCAACATCTGCAGTACAACACATAGATACAGCAAATACATAATTTGCCTCAGGAGTTAGGACGAAAAGTAACAGGGAATTGAGGATTAGTTTCCATAAGTACAAAACAAGAGAAATATTCCAAAAAACATGTGCAGATCTTGCACCAGGCTTGTTTCTTCTTATAAACTTTATAAACTGTGTGCTTGTTGGAGAAATGACTCTTTATTTACTGTGTTATCAGAGAGAATAAAGTGTTCCTTGAAAGAATGAAAACAAAATATTTTAAGGCAGACAAGTCAGAAAAATATGGAAAGAAGGGGGGAAAGGGAAAGAAGGGAGGGAGGAAGTATGTTTTACAAAGTTTGAAGTTCTTTCACTCTTGACAAGCTTTCTATATATTAAAGTGTTCAAATGGATGCTTATGATAACTACTCTTACCAAATTCAACTTCCTATTGTAATAGATGGATTCAATTCAATCTTTCCTATGTTGTGTTACCACTTGTCCCAGGAAGACATGTCTTTTCTTTGACAATTTAACTTAATGGGGTCTTTTTTGTGACTTTTTTGTGAACTGTGAACTCCCTTGCCCCAGCAAAGAATTTGAGAACTCAACCTATAGATTTTCCTTTATATATATATCATGGGGAATGATACATGCAATAGAATAATGGTATGGAGATGTAGTATGGTACAATGGATAATGATGGATCTAGACTTAGAAAGAAATGTATTGAATCCTCCTGCTGATACCTGAGAAGTCATTTAATCTTTTAGAGTCTCAGTTTCCTAAATCTGTAAAATAGAGATCATAATATACATCAGTAATTCACTCATGGGGGGAGTGTTAGTAGAGAATGTATGCAAAGAATTTGGTATACTTTGAGGATATACATATAAAATCAATTATTGTTATTAAAACCCCCATCTACTTAATATCTTCCAGTACACAATGTGCTGTCTATGAATTTTATTCTCCCAATTATTCATTTGTTATATAGATATAAAAAATTCTCAAGCATTTTCCTTTTTTTTTGTCCCTGAGACATAAGAGAATATAATATTTCCCTCCTATGAAGGAATTGGTAGCATGATGGATGAAACTTCAGGAAACATTACACTAGCTGGTTGTTTAAGCTTTAATAAAAAACATACTTGTCCCTTCTTTGCTTGACTTGAAACATGTTTCAGCCAACCTGAATTATTACAAGTAACTTTTATCTCATCTTCTTTGGTAAATAGGATTTTTATCTTTAGCAATTTCTGGGATAAGAAGAAGAATGTTCTAATTGCATGCTAGTTTGAAGATTCTACAAGAGCTTAGAAACAACAATTAACTTGTTCCTGAAACGATGGCCTTATAATAGGATGAATTCTTAGTTGTATAAAACTAATCCTTATTCTAGATTGTATCTCACATTTCTTCAAATATGCACCATCCAGAGGTCATATACCCCCTTCCCAGCTGCAGTTTTGCATAATTGGCGCAAGTCATGTCTTACTCCAATTCCCAGAGCTCTTTTGTAAACCTATTTGAAATTATTCCTTGAGATGACTGACTACATATACAGAAAAGTATGATGATAATTGTGTTAATTGCGATTAATGGAGCTGTGAATCGAGGCAATTATTCCAGAAAACAATTCAGCAAATATACATACATGCATATGCACATTTGTGTATATGAATATTTATCCTCATACTTATACACATGTATATCCACATGTGTTTCTATACTATATATACAGTGTGTTATATATATATATGTAGTGATCACTCTTTTGAAATATGGTTATAAATATATTATCAGTAGCTACTAAATATATATCACAAGGAGATTAAAGACAGAGGGAAAGGTCTTCATGCTACATATATATATATGTACATATATATATATATATATATAAAACAGTACATGACACTAAAGAATTGGGGGAAATGGGGGCTTACTAATTCATGAATAGATCAAATGTGTTATACAAATATAATATATCATTATTATGGGCAATTCCTATCCCATAAAGAAATGGTTTCTCTATAGGAAACAATAAAGAATGAAAAATTCAGAGAAATGTGATAAGATTCATATAAACTGATACAAAGTAAAGTAAGCCAAAGCAGGAGGAAAATTTACATGGTAACCACAATAACGTGAAGGAAAATAACCTTGAAAGATTTTAGAATTCTGATCAATCCAGTGACCAATTATAACTTCAAGTCAATTTCTACCACTTAGAAGCAAAGAAATGGTAGACAATAGATACAAATGAGATCTACATTTTTAGATGTGATCCATTTGATTTATTTTCTTGACTTTATCACTTTTTTTAAGGTTTTTGCAAGGCAAATGGGGTTAAGTGTCTTGCCCAAGGCCACACGGCTAGGTAATTATTAAGGGTCTGAGGCTGGGTTTGAACTCAGGTACTCCTGACTCCAGGGCCAGTATTCTATCCACTGCACCACCTAGCCACCCCGACTTTGTCAATTTTAAGGGAAGATTTTGAAGAGAAGTTGTTGAAATCACTAGGAGAGGACAGTGATGTTAAGAAAAAATCAGCATCAAACCAATCAACAAGAATTGAAGCTAAGCATTGTGCTAGAAATAGGAGATACAAAGGGGCAGCTAGGTGGTGTAGTGGATAGAGCACCGGCCCTGGAGTCAGGAGTACCTGGGTTCAAATCAGGTCTCAGACCCTTAATAATTATCTAGCCGTGTGGCCTTGGCCAAGCTACTTAACCCCATTTGCCTTGCAAAAAAAAACAAAAAAAAACAAAAAGAAATAGGAGATACAAGTATAAAGAATAAAACAAAGAAGCTTGTATTCTAATGGGGAAAAAAACACAAACATATAAATGTGTACAGCATAATTATAAAGTGTATAAATACAAAGTAGTTTAACAAGGTTGTTTGGGGGGATTAGTACCTTTTTCCAACAGCAGTTCTGCTTGGTTTCAATTCATGAAACATTATTATTTGTCCAGGACAAGCTGATCACCTAAAATCAGGTAAATGTTGGTCTAAGGCATAGCACAGCATCTAGAACATATTAGGTGCTTAATAAATGTTTGTTGATTTATGCAGATTGATCTAGTTTTTGAAAAGCAACACTTTCTTAACACCCATATTTGCTCTCTGCTTTGGTTCTGAAGGGCAGATCGATAAATTCCTCCCCAAAGCCTCAGTTAAGAGAGATAGCAGAACTTTCCAAATGACTCCATTTTCCATCAGTAGTTCCACCTGCTTCACTTCAATTCCAAGATATTTCATGCTCCCTCACCAGGTACTGCCTTTCTCCTTCTCCCCTCCCTTTTCAGTTTCCTTTCCCTATTGTGTTCCCCTATTAGATTGAAAACTCTAGAGGGTAGGAACTGTCTTTTTTTTTCTTATTTGTATCCTCAGTACTTAAAGGCACAGTACTTGAAACATAAGTACTTAATAAATTTTTGCTAAATTTGAATTTGAAATGTAATTTCACTCCTTGCATCTCAATATACTAGAGATTAAGAGTCAGGAATAAGGAATTTGCATGCTATACTATTATAATAAATTAAAGTTCCTTTTAATTAATAATTTATTATTATGAGTAGTATTAGTACTGGCTACTAGAGGTCAACTAATTAGATGACAATGCAGAACCATCAATATCCAGCAATTTTCACAATATACAAATATAGACTTAAATATCATTGTTATTCATTCTTATCCTTAAAAGAAAATCTTAAAAATGGTGACCACGGGGGTGGCTAGGTTGCGCAGTGGATAGAGCACCGGCCCTGGAGTCAGGAATACCTGAGTTCTAATCTGGCCTCAGACACTTAATAATTACCTAGCTGTGTGGCCTTGGGCAGCCACTTAACCCCATTGTGTTGCCCCCCCAAAAAAAAACCCTAAAAAAATGGTGGCCACCTTCTTCCAACACTCTTTCAATTTCAAATCTCTCCTCACTCAAATTTACTTTCCACTCAGCTACCTTGCTAAAGTGTAGATCTAGTCATGCAATACGCCCTACTCAATAAATTCAATGACTCCCTTTTACCTCCAAGATCAAATTAAAAAATCCTACTTTTCATATAAAGTTCTGCACAACCTGTCCCCTTCCTATGTTTCCAGTATTACATTTCATTCTGATACATATTCTCTCAAAGTAGCCAGATGGCAAAGTGGGTAGAGTGAGTGGCAAGTCTGAAGTTAGAAAGACTCCTCTTCCTGAGTCCAGATCTGTCCTTAGACACCTACTAATTGTGTTACTCTGGGCAAATCACTTAACCTGGTCTGCCTCAGTTTCCTTATCTGTAAAATGAATTGGAGAAGGAAATAGCAAACAACTCCAGTATCTTTGCCAAGAAAACTCAAAATGGGGTCACATAGACTGAAAACAACTGAAGAACAGAAATTACCAACTTATCCTACAAGCCAGTTCTACAGGTCTACTTCTTTTCTGGTATATGACACTCCATCTCTGTATCTTTGCACTAGTTATTCCCCAAGCCTGGAATGCCCTTTCCCTGCATCTCCCCCTCTCAGTTTACCTGGCCACCTCAACCCCATCATGGTGTCTTCCCTCTGAGATTACCTCCCATTAACAGTGTATATAATTTGCATGTTTATACTTATTACATGTCATCTCCCTCACTGGGAGGGGAGCTTCTTGATAGCAGGTGCCATATTTTTGGCTATGTTTGTATTCCCAACACTTGGAACTATTCCTGGAACACAGAAAATGCTAAATTATGGCTGATTGACTGACAAATAATGATCTGGAATTGGCAATGACTGCATCATAGTCTTTTGTGCTTTTCACAGAATTTTCAAATTTCCTTTCTCCCATGACCTGCCAATTAATAATAGTTCTATTTTCAAATAATTTTCTATGGTTATAAAGTATTTTATATGTTATTTTGCTGGGCAAAAAAAGAAAAAGAAAGACAGGAAAGAAAGAAAGAAAGAAAAAGGAAGGAAGGAAGGAAGGAAGGAAGGAAGGAAGGAAGGAAGGAAGGAAGGAAGGAAGGAAGGAAGGAAGGAAGCCTGAGGCTAATTATCTAGAACTATGAGATATGCCTAAATCATCATTGATCTCATTTTATTCTCAGGACAACTCTATGAAATAGTGACTGAAAATGAAAACATTTTCATTTAAAGATAAGGGAAAGATTAAATAACTTACTCATTGTCATACAACTAGAAAATGGCAGATAGACTGGAACCAAGGTTTTCTGACTTCTAAGTTTAGGGTTCTTTTTTCCTATTCTACACTAGTAATAGTACAGCATTCCTAAGAGAGCAAAGTAATGAGCAAATGATCATTCAAAAATCTGGAGATGAAGAAATAAATCTCATTAAAATCATAATTTTACTAAGAACTTGTTCACCTAAAAAAATTTGCCCAGATAAATTTACCAGTGCCTTAAAAATACAATAATACAAGGCATCGGTGATAACAGGGTCACATTAATCTTGTTAAATTATAATAAATGCATTGTCCATCAACCAAGCCAACACAGTTCTGTGGTTCTGGTGATTTCTTTCTAATCAACATCTCTTTCCAGGAGCGGATTAAAGCAACAGCAATTTGTTTCAGATTTACTCTGTCAGATCAGCTACTGATGACTTTAGACCACCCTAATCTGGGGTAGAAAATGGAGCTCTTTGTTGACAGAAGAAATGTTTATTATTTTTTCCTGAGACAGTACATTGTTTTTTTCTGATATAGTAAGCTGAATTTGGGTATCATTCTATTGAGTCCCATTTATATTTTAAAATGTTGTTTCTAAGAGACAATTTTTGCATCATATTTTTATCCTTCCCCACTAAAATGAAAAGAAAAACTAAAAAGAAATTATAAACATTTTTCTACTCACCTGAGGGCATCAATAAATTCATTGGGCTAAATATCCTAGAAACTAAGACAGAACAAAGTTTGACATGAAAAGTTTCGCTGTGATTCTTGAGTTTGCTACTCTAGCTGATCAATATCTTTCTGTTGTGAATCTGCCTTTTTTGCTAACACCTAACTCTATGCAAGGGCAGTGTTTAAGTATTCATTATGTCATATGTACTTTGAGAGCACTATTGAATCTATGACCTCACAGTGCATGAGAGTGATATGTATATTTGAAAGATCACTAACAATAGAAATTAAATTTAATATATTAATCTTGCACATTCAAAGTTTTTCTTAACTATCTTACTATTAAAATATACAAATCTGATTAAAAGTTTTCCTATGAAACACTATTCAAAATATCAAGTTAATGCTTTTTAATGATATTTTCAGAAGGATTGTTGGTGCATTGTTTTTTATGACTATCATTTCTGGAAGGAAAAAAGTAAAAAAAAAAACATCCTCCCCTCTGGATGAAACATTTCTTTGTTACAAAAAAATGGTTAAAAAAAAACAAAACCTGATACAGCAACCACATCTGACAATATAGAAAATGTTGTATTCCAATAGGTCAATGTACTACTAGTCCTTGGGCAAGTCATTGACTTTGACATATTGAATGTATGTTTATTTTCTATTCTCCAGGGCCTTCATTAATTTTTCCTTTAACCAGAGTCTGATTTCCTTTTAGTGACATTATATATTTACATTGTTTCAGTATTGCTTTTTGGGTTTGCTTTATTTGACCCTTTATCAATTCATATAAATCTGTATATGTTTCTCTAAGTTCCTCATGTATGTGGTTTGCAAATTACTTGGAATATATTAAATTTATCGATATAAAATAAACCTTACTTTTATCTCATGAAATACTTTCAATTTACTGCATTCACTTTCTGCAGCTTGTTTTACACAATTTATTTTATAGAACTGCCATTGAGTTCACATAATTTTGTCATATGTTCTTTAATTCTTAACCATAAAAACCACATATTGCATTGAACATCAACATACCTATGGCCATAGGCTTAGACCATAGGTTTTCAGTGAGATTCAAACCATGTGATTTCCCAGACCATTAAAATATATTTATCTCAACCTCTTGAAATATCTGTCTTTTGTGACATATAATAACATGTAAGATCCTCTTGCAGCATTTAGTTTCCATTTGGTAATCTCTGTCATTCTAAAACAATTTTGTTTTTCGATGTATAAATACATTTGTTAGAATTCATCATTTCCTCAATGGAGACAAGACTTTCAAGTTTGCTAAAAAAATTTTTAGATCTCTAAAATGGTTTTAATCGGAGTTTAATGAAGATGCTTAGATATTACATGCTCACCAATACTATTTTTTCCATATAACTTTGAATTTAAAAATTTCCTCAGAAAAAAATTACCTTTTCCCAATTTTCTGTACTATAATCTTAATATTATCTTGTCCATGGAGAGTATTTTTTCTTTTTTGCAGTGTTTAAGTTATTATTTTTTATTGATCGTGCTTTGTTCTTCCAACCTTATGCCTATCCCATATAGTAAAACAATCAGTAATCCTCTCATTTGCTAGGTTCCTCTAAAAGTCTGCTTATTTTTGAGGATTAATTATTGTGTTGCACTTATTGTGTTTGTCAGTTCTTGGTGTTGTTTTTCATTTTCAACCTTTGTCAGTGAAACTAATCTTGTTTCATTATGGACTTTGAATGATCCGTGAGCATGTCACACACCATTGCCAACAGTTGCTGCAGTTCATCTAAAAAATCATTGAAGTAATTTATTTAAAAGATACACAACTTTTACATGTTTCCTTGGAGAAAGTGCTTTTCCTAAAAACCACAGAATTAGAAATACAACAAAAGAAAACAATGAAACATTTGTATAGTATAAAATCCCAGCCTTCAACTGACAAAGAACTAATTAAAAAGTGAAGAAACTAAGTCAATTTGGTTTCTGAGTTTGCTAGTATCACTATAAGTATATACACGATTATTAGTATAAAACAATTAATACATATAAAATTACTAGTCCCAAATAAAATTGCTGTGGAATATATAGGACCTTTACATCTTTCCTTGACTTCCTTGAGGAATAAAATCAGTAGCTAGTCAGTCAATTAGCGTTCATTTAAGTTCCTACTATGTACCAGTCACTGTGTTAAATGCAAATGGGATTATTAGATCTTATTTATGAAGAAGGAAATGGTAAACCACTCTAGAACTTTTGCCACAAAACCTTCAAATGGAATCATGAAAAGTTGGACACAACTGAACAAAAAACATGATTTCAGGGTGATAGATTTCTCTTTCTTACTATTCAATGGATAATATATCATTAAAGCAAATAACTTATTACTATTTTACCACCATAATCACTCTAATAAGTAGACTATTTTGTTAAAAAAAATGAGGGCAAGAAAATTCAATTCATAAAAAATTTTGTCAAATGCTTTCTATGTGCAGAAATCTCAAATATGATTGCATTGCAATAAGTAAAATAGATTAAATAAAGGTGTGGAGTTTAAGATCTTAGGGTTGTAGATCTAGAGCCTGAAGGAACTTTAGAGATTAACTGGTCAAACTCACTCATTTTACAAAGAAATAAACTGAGGTTCAAGGAAGTTAAATGAGGTCAAACAGGAAGATAAGTGTGAATCAAACACAGGACCTCTGACAAAATTGGTTTTTGTTCTATTGACAAAATATTTTTTAAAATTCTCTCAAGTTGCTTAGGAAGATATACGTACTTCAGTTAGAGTAAGCCTCTTAAAATATCCTCAAATCTAGTTGGTCATTTCTGTATTTGATTTTGCAGATTTATACGATAATTTTTTTTTCTTTTGGGAGGGATTTATGTTTTACCACTTCAATCCCAGTATAATCAGGAAATTTTATATTTTCTGGAGCCAAATTCAAAGCACCTTAATTTCTGTGTCTGGCAACAGTATATGAGTATGTGTATACACACTCATTCAGTAAAAGAGTATACAAACACACATACCTTGCATTTTAGCAGTGCTTTAACTTAATACCAAATTTTGGATTAGGGTTTCATTTATTGGCAATTCTGGGAAAGGGTTTTAGTCTAATCCCCAGTTAATGAAACCCTTGCTAGTGAATTTCCTTTGTCAACACTGCATTTAATGTAAAACTGCTTCATACCTTTTAGATCATCAAAACCTGCAAAGCTAATAGGCTCAGTCAGAATGTAAAAAGCAGGTCGGACTTTTGTAAAACTTTAATGAAAGATTTTGGCCAGAAATGTTGGGATGATTCCATAAAAAAACAACTAACTGTTCCATGGTTTCCAGATACTTTCTCTGCCATGAAAAAAACAGCAAATAATTATCTTAAAATAAGTATGAAATACTTTTTTTCAGGAATGTGGTCCAATATTTGCATATATAAGTTCCTATTAGAGATACATAGGGTTTTTTAATATGTACAGATTTATATTTTCTACTGAAGTCCTATTCATGCTCAGTTATAGTGTAGAGGTGATCTGGCTTCTCAAAGACTGCCAGTTTCACATAAATTCTGAAATATCTTCCCTAAATTGGCCATTCAGTCAAATAGCATTTATTATTTATCTATTATATGTTGTGCACTGGGAATAAAAAAAGAGGGAAAAAATAACTCCTACACTCAGGAGCTTGTGGTGCACTTAAGAGAAATATGCAAACTATAAACAAGACTTCTACAAGATTAAATTGGGGAATAGTCCCAAATAAAAGGCACTACAATTAAGAAAAACTAGGAAAGACTTTTTAATGTAAAGATAGCTTGCAAATTCATTTTTTGTAAGATTTTGAGTTACAAATTTTTCTCCTCTTCTCTCCCTCTTCCCAAGACAATCTGATAAAGGTTTATACATGCACACTTATATTAAACATATTTCCACATTAGTTGGGTTATGAAAGAAGTATCAAAGCAAAAGGGCAAAACCATGAAAAACAAAATACAAAATACAAAAAAAGTGAAAATAGTATGCTTTGATCTGCATTCAAATTTGAGAGTTCTTTCTCTGGAGGTGGATGATATTTTCCATTAAAAGTTTTTTTTTGGGGGGGGGGGGGCTAGGTGCCACAGTAGATAGAGCACTGGCCTTGGAATCAGGAGTACCTGGGTTCAAATCCGGTCTCAGACACTTAATAATTACCTAGCTGTGTGGCCTTGGGCAAGCCACTTAACCCCATTACCTTGCAAAACAAAAAAAAAGTTTTTTGGAATTTTCTTTGATCACTATTTTGATGAGAAAACTAAGTTTATCATATTTGATCTCATTCAGTGTTGCTGTTTCTGTGCATAATGTTCTCCTAGTTCTTTTCATTTCACTCAACATAAATTCATATAAGACTTTTCAGGTTTTTCTGAAATCTGCCTGCCAATCATTTCTTATAAAACAATAGTATTCCATGACATTTATAGACCATAATTTGTTCAGTCATTTCCCAGCTGGTGGGCTTCCCCACAATTTCCAATTCTTTTCCTCCACAAAAAGAACTTCTATAAACATTTCTTGGGACACAACTCATAAAACTGTTATGATTGACATCAATGAAGAAAGTATCTATACTGATCAAATTATAAAATACATATATTAACATCTGCATTATCTTTCAAAACAGGAAATGTTTTAAATTTCAGTACCTTTTCTCTGTAATTAAACAGTCATGCATTGCAGAGACTTTTAATACAATGCACTCTTTTATCTATCACAGATGAGGAATCAGATATTATGTTTTATAGAGTGACCCTTTGTGTGTTGACCCCATTGTTACATGCCTATGAAATCTGGATAGCATACTACTACCATGCCATGACATGGAATTGTTTCCATTTAAATTGTCTAGGAAGATTCTGAAGACTTCCTGGTAAGATAAGGCAACACATATTGAAGTCCTTTCTCAAGTTAACTTGCCAATCATTAAAACAGATACCATGGGGGCGTCTAGGTGGCACAGTGGATAGAGCACCGGCCTTGGAGTCAGGAGTACCTGAGTTCAAATCCAGCCTCAGACACTTAATAATTACCAAGCTGTGTGGCCTTGGGCAAGCCACTTAACCCCATTGCCTTGCAAAAAAACCAAAAATAAACCTAAAAAAAAAACAGATACCACAATTTGGATAGGCTAGTCTGTTTGTTCATGTGCCAAACATACTGTTGACTAAAAGACTATTTTATAGGGACTTCCTGCAAGGCAAAGAATTCACATAGTAGTCAGAAGAGATACTCTCAAAGTCTCTCTGAAGAACCTTGGAATCAACCAAGTGACATGGGAGATAATGGCAAAGGACCACCCAACATGCTATGTCCATGTCAAAGAAAGGGAAGCAGAATTGTAGCAGCTCAAAAGAAATGTGAAATGTGCAAATTTAGAAACATCTCCTCCCCAAATGTTCATATGGGATACCTGTAGTAGAACATTCCAAGCTTGTCCATAAGATATACTGTACCTTGAATCCAACATAACAATATCATTTTGGTCCTCTTCAATAATAAAGGACAATAACCAGCATAGGACTGATTGGGAGACAAATAGATCAATGAGTTATAGAATTTTAATGAAATGATACAGGATATATATATATATATATTAGAGATCCAATTTCAAGCCCTAGGATCAAAGGTTTGTAGAGATAGAGCTGAAGGGATCTTAAAGGCAATCAAATTAATCATTGCCCCAAATGACTCAAAATAACGAGACCCATTGAGGAAAGATACTTCAAAATTCAAAAAACAGTGACCCTTGGACCCTAGCAAATAGCCCTCTCTATGGGAAACTTTATGAAAACATCATGAAGGAAGAAAAGGACTTGTAGTAACCAAGAGCTGCAACCTGATCCTTTGGTCATATATGTTCTCTACCTATATGTCTGATCATTGTTCTACTTTAAGCTTGTACTATACATACATACATACATATATATATATATATATATGTATATATATATATATACATATATATATATGTGGGAGGGGATAGTGTACCTTAGACTTATAGATTTTTTTATACCTACTGTTCTTTTCAATAAAGACTATCTTCTAACTGAATCTACTGCCTTATAATCAATGGAGTGCACACTAGATGAGAGCTTGTGAATAATACGAGAGACTTCTAGTTCTTTAGTGTTATTGCTACAATGAATAGTAAAGAAGTCCCCAGGCTCTTCAATGCAAGTACAGTTGGGAAATGAACTCAGAAGAGATACTATAACTTCCTCATTTACCAAATATTGCAGTATAGGGAAATAATGAGCAATAAAACAATTTAAAAGAGTGGAAGAGCTTCCAATCAAGATGACTAAGTGAATAATAGCAGAGGAATGCAATTCCTATATACGTATAGGTTCCAGAAATGATAAAAATACTAGAACACATTCACAAATAAAGATAGACTAGAGAAATTAAAATTGCTCATGAGTAGTTTAAGATAATATAATGAAATGACAATACTGCCAAGGTTAATTTACTTATTCAAACACATACCAAATTACCAAAGAATTTGCTTTTGTTATTGTTCAGTTGTTTAGTTGTATCTGCTAACTCCTTGTGACCCCATTTGGGGTTTTCTTATCTAAGATAATAGAAAAGTTTGTCCTTTCCTTCTCCAACTCATTTTACAGATAAGGAAACTGAGGAAAATAAAGTTAAGTTACTTATGTAGGGTCACACAAATATTAAGGGTCTGAGGCCACATTTGAACTCAGGTCTTCATGACTTCTAGGCCTATGCTCTATCCACTGCTTTATAGAACTATATAAAAGAAAACAATATAGAATTCATTTAGTGGCACAAAATATCAAGAATCTCAAGAAAAATAATGAAAAAGGAGAAGGAATGTAACCTAGTGATGCTAGATTTTAAACTATACCATAAAACTGTAATTAAAAAAAAACTTGGTAATGATTAAAAATAGATACCAATCAGCAAAAAGATTAGATATACAACATACATACAGAAGAAAATAAACCAAAAACTCTCTTATTTGATAAGCCCAACAATCTCAGTTATCAAGGAAAAGATTTATTTGAAAATAATGATGAGGAAAATAAGTATGAGTATGGCCAAGACAAATTCTATATGAATATATAACCAGGTATATTAAAGGTCATATTGTAAACAAATTAAGAAAGAATAAAGAAGAAAAATTTTTTTAGATCTATGGATTGGGAAAAAAGCTTATTACTATAAAAGGAATAGAAAGACTCTCAGAAAGTAAATGGATAATTTTGACTACATAAAGCTAACATTTTTGGTGCTAAAAATAATCTAATACAATTAACATTGGAAATAGAAAAAATCATTAGTGAAAATTTCTCTGATAAAGCTGTCACTTATAGAGCACATAAGGAACTGATTCAAATTTATAAAAATAAGAGCAATTCCACAGTTATCGAATGACTGAAGGATATGAACAGGAAGTTCTCAAAAGAAGAAATCCAAGCAATCAATAGTTAAATTTTTAGGGTTTCAAATCATTATTAACTTAAGGGATACAAAATAACTCTGAAGTTTCACCTCCGAAACTATCAGAAAGGCACCTGATCAAAAAAGAAAATAACCACTGTTGCAAGGGCTGAGAGAAAACAGGTCCACTAATGCACAATTGCCGTAGTTATGAATTTATCCAGTCATTCTGGAAAGCAATTTGGAATTTTGCCACAAAAGTTACTAAACTATACCCAAGAGAAATTAAACAAAGAGGGAAAGCTCTATATGTACAAAAATATTCATAGAAGCTATTTTTTTTAAGTAGCAGAGAACTGGAACCTAAGAGTATGTCCTTCCTTTGGGAAATGGCTAAATAAATTGTAGAATATAAAGGCATTGTTTTTATTTTATTTTTTTCTCAATTACATGTAAAAACAATTTTAACATTTGTTATTTATAATTTTTGAGTGCCAAATTCCCTCTCTTCTTAGCTTTCCCTTGAGCAGACCAGCAGTTTAGATTATAGTCATGGAAAACATTTTTCTATATTAGCCATACTGAAAAATAGAATATAAATAAAAAAATAAAAAATATTTTTTTAAAAAGTGTGCTTTGGGGGTGGCTAGGTGGTGCAGTGAATAAAGCACTGGCCTTGGAGTCAGGAGTACCTGAGTTCTAATCTGGCCTCAGACACTTAATAATTACCTAGCTGTGTGGCCTTGGGTAAGCCACTTAACCCCATTGCCTTAAAAAATGTAAAAAAAATGTGCTTTGATTTACATTCAATTGTCTATCAATTATTTCTCTGAAGATGGAGAATATTTTTCATCTCAAATCTTTCAGAATTGTCCCAGATAATTGTATTGCTGAGAATAGCTGAGTCATTCACAGTTGGCTCTGTTCAGTTTGCCTTGCAACAGTTCACATAACTGTCCAGGAAACCACCACATTTTTAACATTAATATTCTCCCATTGCCACCATATGGCAACAAATGATACTATACCCATGATATACAAAAAGGTAACCTAAAAAGGAATAGAGATGCCTGGTGAAAGTAAGTGGGTTATGGCAGACTACCAACAGTGACTTGTGTAAAAGAAATACCTTGAAACACAAAATCAAGGATTTCTAATACTAGAACAGAAGGTGGATGCAATCATATAGAGGCAAGGATGCATGAATAGTCCATATATTTCATTGGTAATCATGGAATGTTAACAGTCCTACAAGAAGACCCACAGCATGTTGGGTCTAGGATTGCCCCCATCATTGTCCTGTATGAAAGACTTCTATGAAGACATTGACAGATATTACCAAGGATGAGAAGGCATTGGTAGGTTGTAACTGCACTAATGGAGATAATGGATCCATAAAGGTATGTTATCCTATTCTGATGGTTCACCAAGATCTGAAAATGATCCCAATTCTTAAAACTGAGGACAAGCTTTTGGAGGTCCTTACTACAAGCTTCAGAGGTTTTCTGTATGAGACTAATGAGGACTTGTAGGTTTATTGGACTAGATCAATCAATCAACAAGGATTTATTAAGATTTACAGTATGCCAAACAACTCTAAAATCCCTGATAGATATAAATCTGTGATAGTGATCTAAAAATAATAGAATGACAAATTTGGAAAGAACCTTATAGGAATCACCCAGACCAACTCTCTCATTTCTCAAATTATGTAACTAAGGTTTAGAGAGGTGTTCTGCTCAAGGAAATCCATCTAGTAAATGACATTTGAATTAGAAACATCAATTTGAACATCTCAAAATTATCCCAGAATCATATATTTCGCAGTCTTTAATATTTCACACACAAAAAAACAAAATCCCCAACTATTTTCTGAGCTAATGAGGTCTTTTCAAAGATAATCCCTGAAACTTGTTCTACCTTTTATTTGTTTTTTTTCTACATACCATTGTGTAATATTTGAACAGAAACACTACTATTCACTCAGATTCACTAAGGCCAAGGTTAAATCTACTGAAAAAAAAACTGGTTCCACAGGCTATTCCTCATGCCTGGATTATTTCCCCTTCTTACCTCTATTTCTTGGAAGCCCTAGATCTCTTCAAGGCTCAGTCTCAAAATCACTTCCAGGCTTTTCCTGAGATATTAATGTTCTACCTTCCATGTTCAGTCATCACCAACTTTTCGTGACATTTAGGGTTTTCTTGGCAAAGATACTGAAGCAATTTTCTATTTCCTTCTTCAACTAATTTTACAGATGAAGAAATGGAGGCAACAAGTGTGATTTATCCAGAGTCATACCTTTCCTGACCACTTATGAAATTATGTTGTATTTATCTGTATACATATATATATATATATATATATGTTGTTCACCCTCTTACCAATAGAATGAAAGCTTTTTGAGGGTATGAGCTGTTTTCCTACATCTAGTCCATAGTAGTTTCTTAATAAAAGGTTGTTGAATTTATAAGGGCCAGTACTATCATATAACTAGGGTAAAAGAGAAATTCTAAATTCTCTTAGTCATTAAATCTAATGTTTTCTTGAGGGTAGAGGAGAACAGTCAACGTAGTTAGGGAGACAAGGAAAGAGCCTGAATAATTCATATGCTGGATAACCATCTTGCCATTTCCCCCACCACCCTCATTGCTTTACTATTCATTCACTAATACTACCTCCAAAATTCAGATAAGTTTACTGCTTGCTAGTAGAGATCAGTTTTTTAAAAGCTAATTGGAGGAGAAGTAGTGTATTTTTAAGGACTTGAGTTATAAAAATGTTTGATTAACTTATTCTATCTCTGTCTACCCATCTGCCACACCCAGAGAAAAAAATAGCATTGATTAAAAATCAAATTTCAAATATGCCACTTTTCCTAAAAGTTAATCAAAGACAATTTGGTTAGCTCTTATTAAGCCTGAATGGAATAATAAAAGGAAAAAAGAAGACTTTAAGAGGTATGCAGGTGACTAAAATGGGGAAATAGTATGTGAATGAGTGGAAAGGTCCAGTAACAAAAACTAAACCCTGAGAATCAATAGAACTGAGTTCTAGCCCCCACTTGTGCCACTTAAGCAACTATCTAAATTTGGATAAACCATTTCCACTCTCTACAAAGTATTTTAATCATTTATAAAATTAAGATAATAATTCTTGCATTACTGCTTCATAGGGTTGTTAGGACAATAGTTATTTATAGAATAAAATGAGCTATGCAAATGTGAATTTCTATTATCTGTAAGATGTAACTGTGAGAAATTGTAATACATTGAAGTAGAAAATCTATAAGATTTTCTCAAGTATCCATCAGACTTAGTGTTGAAATTTTAAGCAATACAATAATTAACTATATATTTTATCAAAACAAATTATGTATCCCAGAGACACAATACAGCTTTCAAAAAGTTTCCTAACCTAAATTCCCAGATGATAATTCTATTTTACATAACATGAATTCAAGTGAAGTAAGTTGGTTTCCCTGAGGTATAGTATAAGAAATGTTGTGCCCAGTCTTCCTCAGTACCCAGGCCCCTACTGTCATCTTCAGGGACCTCAATATCCATATGATTACTAAATGAGCTTTAATACCTTAAACTTTCACTTCCTTAAATTACTTACCTCCCCTGACCTTCAGATCTGCCCTTTCAATCACTCCCTGGAACATCTTAGACCTCATTGTCACTTAAAACTACTCCTGAACCTTGAAATCCCCTGCCCCAACAATAGTTATCCTTTCACATCTCCTAGTCCCTTGCCTCTGTGATACATAGTCTTTATCCTCTTCATGATCTTTGGTCCTTCTATTAATACCTAATTCTTTTTGTATATAAATCCTCTTCTGCTTCCCCCATCCTGTCTTGACCCTTTGGTCAGGAGTTTCAATAATACCTTTTTCTCTGCCTTTCAATCCCTTGAACGCTTCACATTGGATCAGTACTATATTCATTTGATCAAGCAGTCAACAAACACTTATTAAGAGCCTGTTGGGTGCCAGGAATTCTACTAAGCACTGGATAGGCACTATAAATATACATACATAGAAACACACACACACACACACACACACACACACACACACAAACACACACACAAACACAGAGAGAGAGAGAGAGAGAGAGAGAGAGAGAGAGAGAGAGAAGTTCAAATCTGGCTGACTGAACTTCAGACACTAGCTTTGTGACTCTAGGGAAGTAATTTAATGATATCTGTCTCAGTTTCCTCATCCGTAAAATGGGAACAATAATAATAACACTTATTTCCCGAGTTGGTGGGTAATTTGTAAAGTATTTGTAAAATACTTTATCAATCATATGAATGCTATATGAATGCTAAGTATTATTATACATTTGAAATATGGAAATTCTTTTGTGCTAGATTCCTGTCTCATCACTCAACTGAAACTTCCCTCTATAAAGTTAACAATGATCTTTTAAAGGCCAAATCTAATGCTCTTTTCTTAATAATCAGTCCTCTTAACAATGCTGACCACTTTTTTCTCCTCAATATTCTCTCGTTCTGGGACTTCATGACTTCTCTTTTTTGTTGTTGTTTTTTCTCCTGCTTATTATGCCTCTCCTTTTTGATTTCATTTATTAGACTATTTTCTCCTCATTCTTACTAACTTTTGAGTATCTCCCCCCCCTACCCTAGGACTTCTCTTTTTTTCCCTAAATCCTCTTGGTGATACAATCATCTTTCATAGGTTATTGATTCCCAAATCTATCCAGCCTTAGTCTCTCTCCTGAGGTCTAGCTTCATATCATCAATGTATGGTTGACCTTTTGAATTGAATATCCTATAGCATCTCCAACTACATACATAACTCATCCTCCTTATCCCTAAAGAGAACCCTTTTCTGAACTTCCTTATTTCTATTGAGTACCACCTTCCTTTGATTCATTTTGCTACTGTGACACTCATCTTAATGTCTCTCTCTCTTCCCTACATATTCAATCAATTGCCAAATCATAACTCTTCCCTCTAGGACAAATCTTGCATGTACCCCCCCTTTTCTTCACTCACACAGTCATCAGGTATTCATTTTCTCTGGTCCTTACTATTTCTCAATAAACTTCCTGATATACATCTCTCCCCACTCCTATACAATAACACAACTGCCTACGTAATTTTCCTAAAACATAAGACTGATCATGTCAACTCCCTACTCAATAAACTCTAATGTCTCCCGATTTCTTCTAATATTACATTTGATATTTGGATTATAAAGCTCTTTACAACCTGGCCACTTTTTAGTCTTTCTAGTCTTTTAATATAATATTCTCCTCTATGTGCTACATGGGCTAGCCATGCTGGCTTGCTTGTTATACTTCTATAACATTCCATGACTGATCTATGCCTGGAATCCATCCCTCCTTTCAAGTGATGCTTAGAATTTCATATTTCCTTTAAGATTCAGGTTAATTCCTCTTCTTATAGGAGATCTTTCCTGATCCCCAAGGGGTAGTCCCTTCCCCTCTTAGCCTACCTCCACATACTCTGCATTTATTGGATGTGTAGCAATTTATGTATATTGTTTTCCTCATTAGAATTTAAGATCTTTAAGGGAATAGACTGTTTTTACATTTTTTTAATTCCTCAGCACATAGGACATAATAAATGCTTATAGACTGATTGATTGATAATCACGTAGATATCATACTGTCATGATACTAAATACTGACATTACAATTAAATGAAATTTAATTAAAATTAAATTAAATCAAATTAAAATTTTAAATTAAATTAAATTAAAAATAAAATAAAATAAATAAATTTTAAAAAACTCCTTGATGAGTTTAAATTGGGAAACACAAGAAAGCAATTAAGGAAATACAAAATATATAAAAACAATTTCCATGGTATAGGGAATAAAAGGCTTAGACAGACATTTTTATAGGCCATGTATAAGAGGCAGCATTTGAATTGAGTCTAAAAGGAAGTTAGAGATTCTATGAGGTGGAAGAGAAGTGAGAAGGTATTCCAGTCATGGGGGACAATCTTTGAAAAACTACTCCATTACTTCTTTTGTCCCTTTGTTTGCTTTAAATTAGGAATGCCTTTCCACAGGCCTGATCCAAATCATAAGCTTTCGTATTATCTCTAAGTGGATTCCCATTATTAATTCAAATTCAATTTATTCAAAACTAAACTAAAATTCTATATTGAGGAGCTGGGTGGTACAGTGGATAAAGCACTGGTCCTGGAGTCAGGAGGAGCATACATTCATATTTCTGTTTCTATTTCAACCATCTTCTTTGTAATTCAAACCCAAATACTCTGAAGTTATCTTTGTCTTTACCACTTCCCCAAAAATCTCTGCCTAATCAGCTGACAAATTATACAAATCCCCCTTTTATAGACATATATATAAAACATATATATGTCATATATCTTTATATACATTCATTTCTGATTACGCCTACTCAACCACTTTAATCTAAGCCTTCACCTTTTCTCATATAGGCTAGTGGAATAGATACCTAACATGTCTTTGTAATGAACCATTCAGATTGATTCATGTCTGTTCCTTGAAAATTTCCAATAGTTGCCCATTTTCTACCAAAGAATAACTGTAATCTTAGTAACCAACTTTTGAGCTACTTTACAGAAATTATTGCCATAAAAATAACCAATTCTAGAAATGACCAAATAAACTTTATCTCAAAGTTCACTAATTTGATAGCATCTTTTTCAACTTGGTTTTGTGGCTTCTGGAAAAAAAAAGAAACTAGCAACACAGAAGGAATAACAAGGGAATAAGGTTAAACACATATCTATATCTGATCTCTGGATACCTACTCCACTATCCTCCTCCACTTACTACTTTCAGAACTATCAGAAAGCTAACTTCTGATGCTACCCTGCTTCCTGTTTAATTAGGAGAAGAGAATGGAAGAAAGGGCAGGGTCTTTTCCTCTTTATTTCAACTAATATCAATCAGAGTTTACTCATTTACTTCTTAAACTCTTATTTGTATCTAAGGATGTCTATATGTTTAATAAGTGGGGGGAGGAGGTGGCACAGTATATAGAGCACCGACCCTGGAGTCAGGAGGACCGGAGTTCGAATCTAGCCTCAGACACTTAATAATTACCTAGCGGTGTGGCCTTGGGCAAGTCACTTTAATCCCATTACCTTGCAAAAAAGAAAAAAGAAATTGGGAAAATACTGAGAGAGGAAACTTTCTAACCATGTAGATCAATACCAACTTATAGTCTTAGAGAGTCTTATCTGAGCAATTGAGAAATTAAATAATTTGACTAGAGTCATACAGACATATGTGTGTGTGTGTATACATACTAGTGGTGTAATGGATAGAGTACTTGACCTGAAGTAAGGAAAACTCATCTTCCTGAGATCAAATATGACTTCAGACACTTATTAGCTGTCTGAACCTAGGCAAATCACCCTGTCTTAATTTCTTCATCTGAAAAAGAACAGAAGATGGAAATGGCAAGCCACTCCAATATCTTTGCCAAGAAAATCTCAAATAAGGAATGAGACACGACTGAAATAACTCAATAAGAAAAGTATGTATGTATATGTGTGACTGTGTGTATGTCCTATATATGGATATAAATGTGTGATGTGTTTATGTGTATACACACATAAATAAATGTATTTGAACCTGGATCTTCCTGTTCTATAGGAGGAGCTAGATATACTATCTATTATCCTTCTTTTTCCAATTAAATGATATGTCTTCTTTGATTGTATGACTTATTCTTTGAGCATAAATTAGAAACCACTGAAAAACTTATTAAATCTTTAAGACAAGTGAAGCTAAGTTTTATTTTCTAAGAAAAGAATTATATTATTAATCAAATTTTTAAAGTCTTTTCTTATGAAATACCTATAAAATTGAAAATAAGAGAAAAGAAGTTAGCAACATTTTCTGCATTGTGGACTTAGTTTTCCACATTATAATAGCAATAAATTAATAATAGTATTTTTGAATGTTACAAATTCCAGATATATATATATATATATATATATATATATTAGGTTCCTAATAAGTAATCCTTGAATTGAAGTGAAATATCATTTCATTTTTACATCTCTATGATTATAGATAAGGCAGAATGTGCTTTATTATTATTATTATTACTGAGAAAGCTTATACACAGAGAACCTGGGACTAGAACCTAACACTAATTCTTTCCACGCTTGTGGACACAGACTGAGTCAAGAATTGTGGCTTCCTGTTTCTCATTGGCAAAGCAATTCCTTACCATTCCAGACAAAACCTGGATCTTTCAATTGAACCAAGAAGCAATGGTCCATCTACATAGTGGGTGATTGGAATGATTGATATTTCTGAGTCTTTGCCAATGATGCCATTGAATAATAGACCACAGCAGAGTTGTTCAACTGGAATCATCCAAAGTGTTTTGTAATGATTCTGCCCAAGAGCATGTAGGAAAGCTCATAGGAATTACTTACTGACCTTGACTCTTGACCAAAATTTACTACAGCTGTCACATAAGGTACATTGTAGTTTAAAAGTTGAATAATGTTTTTCAGCTGAATGAAATGCAAAAGAAAACTTTTGTTTTTAGGTCAATATATACATGTGAGCTAAAATCTACCCTTCATAATTTTGTTTTGCTCTATTTCCCCATGACCAAAGGAAAAGTGGGAGGTGGAGAAAATAAATGCTTATTTATTTAAAAAAAACATAAAATTTAATTCAAAGGTAAAAAATAAATAAAATCAGCACCTTAATTTGCAAACAGGAAGTAAATAGCAGATGCAGTTGAAATACACTACTTATCGTGTCATTCCTCGATTGGTTTAGTAAACTACAACTAATTTGTAATAAGACAATATTCCCATTAAAATAAAAACCAGCTAAAATTTCAAAGCAATATGTTGAAAATTTGATAAATCAATTTGTTGAAATCAGAGGACTTAGATTTGAATCCCAGATGTATTGCTTTAGCTTTGTCACTTCATTTTATCTTCTGTCCCATTCCTTATCCATAAAATGTGAGAACTGAACCAGAATTTAGAAGATCCCTAAGGTCCTTCTCTGCTTTAAGTGCTAAAAATTCCAATGAAAAGGATCTGTACTTACTAAGCTTCCATTTCTTTACCACCCACTATGTTCTAAATCTTTGGCAATACAGCTTCCATTAAAGTTTTAGTTCATCTTTCTAAATTTCATCTCAGTCTTTCTCCCCCTCCCACTTCTCCATTTTCATGCCATTGACCGTGAATCATCCCTATCCTTAAAATTGTCCTTTTTTTTGTTTTCTATGATATGATTCTCCTCTCATTGACCACTGAGTTCTCCTTTTTGGCTACTTTCCTTCCTTCCATTCTAGAGATATAGGCCTTTTTGCTCTTTTACCTTAATATTAATTCCATCAGAAAACTCATTCAACCCTGTAGCTTCAACTGCTAATATCTTAAAGATAGTTCTTAAATACTTCTCAGCTGAGTTATAATATTATGTCTTTAACTGCCATTGGACCCTTCCTAAAATTGTACTGATCATCTGCTCTCCTAACTCAACTCCTTCCTCAACTTTCTAGAATTTGTCAATTCTCCCTGTTTTCCCCATTCTCCCTTTTCTCTTGAACCTATATGGTAGGTCTCTAAGTCCTACTGATGATAGACATCATAGACCTTGTATTCATGTTTCTCTAAAATCTTTCAGGACTATACTAGAGTCTGGACTTTTATCATTTTATGCTGGGGATGCTGAAATGATCTCCCTGATTTTGTCTCTCTTATACATCAGTGCCAGATAAATCTTGCTAAAATAACAATTATGTTGAATCCTTATAATAAATTTCATATTACAGCATGTCATTCAAATCCTTCCACCAAGAGTACTAATATCATCATACTAATTGAACCTTGCACAGCCTTATTTCCTCTGCCCTTTCTGCTTGAAAACAGTTAGACTTGTCTTCCCGCTCATGTGCCCTTATTTATTGAAATCTACCTACTATTACTAGCTCTTCTGACTGTTGAACCTGCCTTTCTCTTCTACAACTCAAATCCTATAATTTCTCAAGATATATTTTCTTCAATCCACAAAGATCTTTTCCTTCCACAACTTGATCACTTGTTTATAGAATATCTTAATTAAGCAGTCTCTAAGTCATTGGATAGATGAGCAATGAAGAAGACGACACTGGACTTAGAGGAGGAAGACTCATCTTCCTGAGTCTCAGACATTAACCCCATTTGCCTCAGTTTCCTCAACCATTAAAATGAGTTGGAGAAGGAGATGGTAAACCAATCCAATATCTCTATCAAAAAATTTTCAAATGAGGTCATAAAGAGTCAGACACAACTGAAAAAAAGTGATTGAACAACAAGAAGTCATTAGCATCTTTTCAAGGACAAGAATTGCAAAGTAGCCCAAAAAAAGGCTCAAAGTACTCAAATACCACTTTCAAAAACTACCTTTTAAAAAATTCTTTAGAGAAAAGAAAATCCTGTACAAGAAGGTATTTTAAAAGGCCTGTAGTTTAGGCTACTTGCCCCTAGCAAAGGTCACAAAACTTAACATGTCATACTCTGTCAGTACCAAAAGCTCAATGTTTGCAAAAGTTCTATAAAGTACATAGTCAAATTGTTTGTTGATTCTATGTTAAATACAATACTTTAGGGGTGGCTAGGTGGCACAGTGGATAGACCACCGGCCCTGGAGTCAGGAGGACCTGATTTCAAATCAGTCCTCAGACACTTAATAATTACCTAGCTGTGTGGTCTTGGGCAAGCCACTTAACCCTTGCAAAAACCTAAAAAAAAAAAAACTATAGAATTAAAACAATAATAAAGGGGGCAGCTAGGTGGCATAGTAAATAGAGCACATGCCCTGGAGTCAGGAGGACCTGAGTTCAAATCCAGCCTCAGACATTTAAGAACTGCCTAACTGTATAACCTTGGGCAAGTCACTTAACCCCATTGCCTTAAATAAAAAATTAAAAAAACAAAAAAATTAATAAAAGCACCTAAATAATAAAAGCAAAAAATAAAACTTTATAAGCACAATGAACAAACTGGATTTTACTCATTTCAGATGTCAAAGAATGAACAAACAAGAACCTAATTTTCTGCTATGTAAAAGAGAGGTTGCAAGTTTTCACATTTTCTGAAATACAATGGAACAAATAATCTATTTAGTTAATACTATGCCATCTTGTGGATTTGGAGGAAATTACTACTACACACTATCAGTGATGTTTTGACAGTCAGGTACGAACAGACAAAACCTCACAGAAAATTCTATTAACTGAAACACTCCATTGCAGTTAGCCAAGAAATAATTCAGGTCTTGGTTTTCTTCGAGAAGGAAGGACAAACATCAGTCATCAATCATCAATTCAGGTATAGTGTTTTACTTGATCTAATGAATAATACCCACAAAACAGTTTCATATGGAATCTTAATTGATATATATATAATTATTGTTTATGAAAAGGAGACCAAAATTAGTCTGTGCTCTGAATAGCAGTTTAGTGTGTTTGTAAGTGGCAGTTAGGTGGCACAGCAGATAGAACACTGACTAAGAATCGGGAAGATTTAAGTTCAAATCTAACCTCAGAAACTTCCTGACTTTGTGACCTTGGACAAGTCACTTAACCTCTGTCACTGGAGAAGAAAATGGTAAACCACTCCAGTATCTTTGCCAAGATAAAACCATGAACAGAGGTCCAAAAGGTCATGAAGAGTTGGACATGATTGAAATGACTGGATAACAATACTTGAAAGAACACAACAATAAGAATAAGGAGACCTTGTCCCAAGTCTACCACTAACTAGCTATGTGACTTTGAACCAATTAGTTAATATCTTGGCCTCAGTTTCTTCATTCATATATTTTTAAAAAGAAAGTTAGACTACATTATCTTTGAAGTTTTTTAACTTGAATATTCTTCTACATGTAACTTCCAATTACTTTTAGGCTTTTGCCTAATGGACTGACACAAAAATCTTTCAAATAAGGAATTAGAGGAGGGAACTCCTAGCCCTCTACTGTGGTTCCCACTGGGTTTTCAAAGCAAAAGCAAATGTATACCAGGAAAAAATAAGGATAGGTTCAAACACAGGTGTTTATAAGAAAAAATATTAAATCTAGCAGGTGCTCATTGATAAAATGAAATACAATTAAGAAGTAAAATAAGAGCAATTCCTCTTGTTCACTCTTTTCTTTCAGTGCTCACACATCACCGTGTTTTTTCATTTAGAAGTCATTTCTCATGGTCTTGCAAAAGAGAACTATAGATATTCCAGACAAAGCTGCAAAGTTATGCTGCCAACATAGGAAGACAACCGATTAAGTGATGACCAAAGCAGGGTCCAATGAGGTAGTGACCAATAGCAGTGAAAGCAGCTACATCACCAGTGGAGACACACCAAGTATAAACCAAATTTCACCCAAGAAAAAGGTATCTTCAAAAAGCATGATCCCTCACAGCAATGAAAAATGTCAACTAAGGATACCAAAATGATATCAGCTCTTGGATCTCATCAGATAGCTTCACCTAAAGACTTCAGAAGAACCCTACAAAGGAAATAAGGAACTTTCATAGCAAGAATAGTTATCCCTTTGCCACATATATTCTCTATAAATGTACCTCACTACCCCTGTTCTCAAAGACTGAACTCAATCTCTTCTTGGATTTTTGCATATATTTGTGGAAGATTCCACTCCAGATTTTGGGATGTCTGTAGGATTTGAATTCAGAGAGATGAGTCTTCCTGACTCATGTCCTGCACTCCATCCACTGAATAAATTGTGATTTTATAGATATTTACACATATGTGTATATATATACATATATATTTGTATACATATATGTATGTACATATACAATATATATTGTATAGAGAGGGAGATATAAACAAAGACTCACATAGATCCATATTTATGTACATTAATTGAAATTTATATACATATTTGGATGTATATGGATTAATGTGTATATATGCATGTATTTTATAACACAACATATATACAAAAGTGAGGATAGATTCATTACATAATAAAAAAGAACACTAAAATGCAGTTGAACTCAGAATTAATAGAATGACCAATCCTTAACTCAGAGAATATAGGATGAAATATGCTTCCTTTTTCTTTATATAAAAGTAGTAGGCTATAATTGTAGAATGTTGTATATGTTTCAAATGTAGTTGTTAGTTTTTCTTAATTTGAGGGTTTTTTGGTTTGTTTACCTATAAAAGTAGGCTCCATAGGACCCTATTTTTATAGGTAAACAAATCAAAGGACTATCAGGAGTGTCAAAAAAACAAGTATCAATAAAATCTTTACAGCGGCAACTAAGTGGATAGAGCACTGGCCCTGGAATCAGGAGGATCTGAGTTCAAATTCAGCCTCCGATTAATTATTAATTAATTTTAAAACTTAATAATTTCCTAGCTACATGACACTTAACCCCATTGCCTTGTCAAAAAATAAATAACTAAAATAAAATCTTTAAAAGTAGAAATCAAATCAAAAAAATATTTACAGAATGGTAAATGATCCTAAAATAATAAGAAAACAGTCCTTGATAATTTCAGATTTTTATGCTTTATCTCACAGTGAATAAGACTAGCAGAGAGGTAAAGATAGAATATTTACTCATGGGAATACAACACAACTTATAAAGGATCTGAAATGGAAAGGGGGAGTCTAGAGTGCCCATATTGGGAAATAACTGAATGAATGCGAATATACTGGAACATAATTGTGCAATAAGAAATGAAGAAAGGATAGTTTCAGAAAAACCTGGAGTACTTTGTATAAAGGACCTATGATACAGTATGCTTCAAACTTCCTTTAAAAAAAAGGCAATGGACTCAAAGTTCAGGATGAGAAATATATTTTCAGACATGACCAGTGAGTATTTGCTTTACATTACTATTCATGTTTTTTTAACAAGATTTTGATTTGGTTTTTTTTATTTTTTTCCAGTGATGAAGTAAAAGGAGGGAAAGAAAAATAAATGATTATTAATTGAAAAAAAATTAAAGTAAAAATACATCTCAAAAAAATAAAGGACAATTATGTTGAGAATGGAAAGGTGATTTTCATAAAAGAAGTACCTGGTTTCTGTAGAACTGGTGGTAAGGGCAATAAATTGAATAAGTGCAGATATAAATAAGGACCTGAATATATTGTTCCTTAGGACAAAAAAAATACTTGATCTTGACTCTGTAAAATGAAAATTATGAATGGGTTAGTTGTTATATTATGTAATATATTGTTTCATAATAATATTCAATATAGTTGAATGTACTAAAAGTTCAGTAATTTTTCAATTATTTTTAAGATCTGAATCACATAGTTTTTTCATGGTAATGCATTCTTTGGAATCTCAAATTTTACAAATGTGAAAAAAGTTTTCTTCTCCTTCCATTCCAATATATGTGAGAGATGGGAGCAAAGAATGGAAATTGTTTTCTTCCAGTTGAGTTATTCACATGTAGGAATATAATAATATCATTTTAATATTCAAAAGAGAAAACATGACATTTTCACTGAGTATACAATTTCCTCCCAGATATAGTCTACAAACATTCAGACTATAATATACAGCAATATTTCAAGGAAAAGTGAAATTAAATTTTTTTTTAGTTAAGAGTAAAACTGTGCTGTTCTCTATAAAATACTGTAAAAGCTGAGTGGTGAACAGTGACACCCTACAGGGATTAATACAAAGCATTCTAGGTTTATAGTCCTTAGTTATCAAACTTCTGGGAAAGTATAAAAAATATGTCCTGAGGGTTTAAACAGTTTTAAATCATTGCTGATTATTTGGCACCAGTCAGTCTTCTTTATAATATCTTGAGAGAAAATAGTTTAAACTAAAACTATCTAAAATAGTATAAATATTCAAATTTTTATTTGTATGTATATATGTATGTATTCTAAAAATAAAGATTTAGATGCTTATGTTAACACAATTCCTTCAAAAAGAGAATATGTGGACAATGGAAGCAAAAGCACAAAGTTAATATGAATTAATTTTGTACTGACCCACCAACATTACCCATTTGGGAACATTCCCCACCTTGCCCAGATAGTATTTCCTATAACAGAAAATAAAAGCCCTTCGTGTTCTGTTTGAATGGATGATTTGTTGTGGTCAGAAGACCAAGTGACTAAATATTTCTAGCAACTCATATCTTTATTGAGTCCTGCTTTGAGATTTAGTTAAGCTTTGGTATTGGAAAACCGAGAGAAATATAACCTGGTACATGGTGGAGAAGAGAGGGAATGTATACATTCTTACCCCTAGAGTCTTACACTATGAAAGCTATTAGAAATAAATAGCTCTATTAACAAAATGTTCTTTGTTATACCTGGGTGGAAAAAAGTAGCTACCACATACAAAAAGAAGTTTTCAAAATTTCTCTCTTGAGGTCCACTACTGGCTTCTGGTGAAATTTCAAGGACTCGATCCCTTTAACTATTTATACCAAACGTTTTTCACTCCTCATTCCAAACTTTTATTTTTCTCCTCCACAAGCAACTGAGTTTTTTTCTTCTTCTACTTTAGTGTATTTACTTTAGTGCCTGATTTAAGTAAATTATCTTCTCATTATTCCTTTTATATGTTTTATATATTCTCATGAATACACGAGATATATATATATATATATATATATATATACATTTTTAATAAGGTCATCAGAATGTTTAGCAATGAGCAAAATTGACAAGTTCTATGGACTAGTAGACTCATTCAATCAACACTGATTAAACAATTATTGGGCAGAGTATTGTATTAGATGCCAGTATCCACTATCATATAGCTCATTTAGCTATGCTCTCCTTGCTTGCCCCCACCTCAAAGAATCCCTGGCTTCCTTTAGCTTCCTCAGCTAAAATGCCATCTTCTGCCTTTTTTTTCGGTCCTGTCTGCTGCCAGAACTTTGCCCTCTAAGATTACCAAATAATTTGTATAAATCTTTCATGTAAATACATATTTACATGTTGTCTCTACCATTCAGATTGAATGTAGGAGTTATCTTGGGGCAGCTGGTTAGTACATTGGACAGACTACTGAATTTGTAGAAAGGAAGTGCTGAGTTCAAATTCTGTCCCATATATTTCTTAGCTGTATAATACTGTGTAAATTATTTAACCACATTATCCTGTGTTATTATACTATTTTTATTATTGTTTTATTTAAGGTCTAGAAATGCTACTCCTCTTTCCTTCCTATTTTTCATAATTACTCAACTCTAAATCCTTTTATTCTGAATTCAAAATGAATTTCATAATTATTTAGTCTATCTCTATAATAACCTCTCATTAGTTTGACTGGTATAGCAATAAATTTTCAAATTACTTTAGACTATCCAGACGCTATGAGTATCCAGATTATTTATAATATTTTATTCTTTAAAGACTACTTTTTGCAATCATATATATAGATCTCAAATATGCCTTGGTAGGGTGATTCCCAGAGACTTTATTCAATGTATCTTGAAATTATTTGTATACAATTTCTTTTTACTAGTTTTTCTAACAAGAGACTTTTAAAAGGATGCCATGACCTTTTTGTATGTGGGTGGGTGTGAGTGTGTTTCTAGCCATGGGAATATTCTTCCTCTCAATTATGCCACGCTGTGTCTTGTTATTCTAGGCTGTTGAGGTTATAATGTATTCTTAAGAGACTGCTACTCTAAGCACATCAGCTACAAGACTGGCCCTATGAATGCCTAATTTCCTTCAAAATTCAGATGATTACCAACATCTCCAGAAAACATTTCCTAATCTCTTTCCCTGCACATACCTTTTGATTTGAGTGAATTCTGTCACACCAAGAAATAAATGCCAAAGAACCTGGAGGCTGGTGAGAATATAGGGGCAGCAGTAACAGGGTGCTGAAGCAGGAGCAGGGACTTCTCAGGTTCCCTGGAAGAAGTCTACATCTGGTTTTGGAGCATCCATTGACCAACCAGTTTAAGCATCCTCACCAGGGAGTGAATGCCAAACCTACAGGAGTGAGTATGGATCATCTCCATCTACCTAAAGAGATAGGGTGAAGTGATAAGACAATAACCTTTTGTCACCTTCCTCACTTTACCTTTTATAAACTATAGGTGAATAATCCCAAATTCTCAAAAACTCAACCATCAGAGCCCAAGCTCTGGCAGGTATTGCCAAGTATAAAAGAGTAACAGAACTGTGTCTCTCATCCTAGTCAAAATGAGAACTTAATTCAATAAAAGTTTGGCTGGTAGGGAAGGAAGGAGAGACAGAGAGGGAGAGGCAGACAGAAGAGTGAGGGAGACAGAAGAGATTTATGTACATGAATACATAAAATATATAATATATAGTGTGCTTATTATATATGTATATATAAATATGTACATAGATATAGGTGTATATGCATATTGTATAAAGCAACTAGGTGACAAATATTAGATAGGGAACTGAGCCTGGGGTTCAAATCTAGCATAAGATACAATATTATTATTATTATTAATCACCAGTGTCTGACTTTTCATGACCTCATCTTCAGGTTTTCTTGGCAAGATACTGAAGTGGCTTGTCATTTCTTTCACCAATTCATTTTTCAAATGAGAAACTGTGACAAACAGGATTAAATGACTTCCCTAGGATCACACTGCTAGTAAGGCTCTAAGGATAAATTTGATCTCAGGCAGATGGGTCTGTTTCCAAGTCCTGTGCTCTATCCACTGTGCCACCTAGCTATGTGACCCAACAGTTTCCTTATCAAAAAATGGAGATAATAACAGTATCTACCTTACCGGATTATTATATAAATAAAATAAGAAAAAATTTGTAAAGTACTTTGCAGACCTTTAAAGTTTCCCAAATACAAGGTTTTAGTATTGGTATTAGCATTAGCATCTTACTGACCATTGTGCCAAATTAAAAGTTAGGGGCAACTAAGTAACTCAATGGATAGAATGCTAGATTTGAAATCAAGAAAATCGGGGCATGAATCTTGCTCAGGCACTCAATTTTGTGACCCTGGGCAAGTCACTTAGCCTTAGTTTATGGAATAGAAATAGCACCTAGCTGCTATGGTTGTTGTGAGGATCAAATGAGATAATAAACAGAAGCACTCAGAAAAAAAGTACTATATCAATTTGATTATAAGGCAAGAAGGTGTATTGCTCTGCATTGGTAGAGTAGTACCCATATTGATTAAATCATGTACTTTTGGGGGTTTATAATTTATAAGCAGAGATATGTCCTATTGTAGCTAAATAGTTCTTATACTCTAAATAGCATGTTCAGTGGGTGATCCTTTTAATAACTGGTGCCATGGATAAAGCATTGGTTTTGGAGTCATGAGGACATGAGTTTGAATGCAACCTTCAGACAGTTGACACTAATTAACTGTGTGACCTTGGGCATTGACAAAAATGTTTATGATAGTTTTGGGTACTACAATATTTTAAGAATATGATTTTGTTGATATGGGTCCTCCCTCCATTGTTCTGAACAACACAAAAAGTATCACAATGAGCCAACTGTTGATGAACCATCAGATCCTTCACTAGGCTAATCTTCAAACAACAGACATGTAATCTGCTACTTAAAAAAACCTTTCAAAATTAACAGAACCTAATAGAACTTTTGTTCCATTGTACAAACTTTAAGAATTCAGCCTCAGGGGCAGCTAGGTGGAGCAGTGGATAAGGCACAGGCCCTGGAGTCAGGAGTACCTAGGTTCAAATCAGATCTCAGATACTTAATAATTACATAGCTGTGTGGCCTTGGGCAAGCCACTTAACCCCATTGCCTTGCAAAAACAAATCTAAAAAAAAAATAAAGAATTCAGCCTCACTTCCATGTCATAATGTGTCATTGGAGGAGGATTTAATGGTGGACTTGTCTAAGTAAATAAGATGGGAAAAACATGGGCTGGATGATAGAATAGTTAAGAATTAGAACTTGTTAAATATATGTATCCAGAGAATTTTGTAGACATATATAGGTGGTTAACTTTTACATATGAAGAATGAGATTTCCTGTCTACACACTATAAGCCACAAACACTTATGAGTTTATTATTTAATTAACCTTCAATTAGGAGGTCAAGAATTTGAGGCAATAAAGCACAAGATAGTCAGTCTTGTTGAAAAAAAAAAGATTGGGGAATAGAGTTCACCATAAACTGGTAAAACAATATAGTTGCTTTGGAGTACAAAGTAGAACCCTCTGAGAGGACCAATTTGATGAAGAGAGATTATGTTTATGATCAACATGGTCTAATTCTTAATTTTGGTTAGGATTTAAACTGACACCTCTGCCAAGGATATCCTCTCCAAAGCTCCCTTAGAAGGTTCATTTGCCATTAGGGATTTTAGAAAACTTGGTTTCATTGAGCCCTAGAGTATCATCCAGAAATTTATCAGAATCCATTAGAAGAACCCTGAAAATGGCTACTAACGCTCTTCCAGACCACCTAGAGTTCCTTAGATCTAGGATAAAAGCAACTCTCTTCACAACTCAGACTTCAGGTTTCTAGCAGACTGTAGGTTTACTTTCTCCTCTCCTAAACCAGGGGTTCAACAAGGTGATTTTTTGATCCGTGATGTGGCCACCCCACCAATCATCTCAACAACAACTTGACAGAATATATAAAGTTAACTATTTGAAATGGAGGTTAATCCAAGGAAAGCTTAGCTTCCTCCTCCTTATGGAGTTAAATTTTAAAATAGGCCCCCTGAGTAGACATATGAAATCTTGGGTCAAAATAAAGATGAATTTTGTAATTTAGTTTGACTTGAGCTTTTTTTCAGGTGAATTTGAACTGACATTTGAGAAACCACTCTGGTTCCACATGGGTGTTGGGAAAAGGTTTCTAATTCCAGATTGAGAGTGACCAAAAGACAGCAGAGTTATAGCAATGTGTAAAAAAATAATTTAATAATTTATACAAGTGTTGAGTGGCCACCTCATGATGCAAATTGATTATAGCCCAGTTTGTGAGAAGAAAAAACATTTTATGGTATTAACAGGATTTGGAGTAGGCTGCCGACTGGACCTGTGCCAAGTTTGGACCTATGGTCCACCTGGTTCTGGGCTATGGCCAAGGCTATGAAGACAGACAACCCTAAAGTTTCCTTTTGATTTGGGTTTCCCAGGCAATAATAGTGAATTAGATCTGTTGACCACGAGTAAACAGGGTGAAGACTCAGGGGACAAGGTATATTGACCCTCTAAGACCCTGTCTTAGGCCAGGCTAGTGTAAGAATGATGAAAACAAATAGTCTCTTCTTCCATTGTAGACTTGTGCTTTTGCCATTTCCTATAAATATAAAAGAATATGTACCTTTACAGGTTGATTTTTCTAGTTTAAGATAGAAAGATTGAGAAAGGCACTACCTGTGTGACCTCAAGTAATAATACCCCTTAATATCACTGGGTCTCATTTTCCTCAACCAGAAAATGGGAATTTTTCTTTTTTTCTTTTTTAGGGTGACAGTGTGGTCACTCAAAAGAGACCTGGCTTCGAAGTCAAGTAATCTGGCTTAGAATATCACCTGGTTTAGAATGATACCACCTGTTTGTCCTTGAGTGAATCACCTGACTGCTATGGGTTTCAGTTTTCTCATCTATAAAATGAGGGGATTAAACTAAATGGCCTCTGAGATCTCTATCAGCTTTAAATCTATGATCCTATGCATGGAATCTCATTTTTAACAAAGTAATTTCACATTATATTCAAAAGAAGCCTTCAAATCTCCCTTCTCTCATAATGAGGATATCAACACCTCAACATGTCCTAATGAATTCAATTCAACAAATTCATATTCAAAAAGGAAAAGAAATGACTAGAAAGGTAGGTAATTAGGAGTCAGATTAAGTAAAGTTTTAAATACCAGGGTGAGGATTTTTATTTTATCCTAGAAGCAATAGGAAACCAATAAGGATTTTTTACTAGAAGGGTACTAATTCAGTAAGCTCATTCTATGTTTACTCTATTAAGCACCATTCCCCCTTCTTGTCCCCCACTTCTCCATTCACAAATATGGCTAGGGTCATAGTCTGAATGTGCTATGAATACAAAAATTATTGTCTGCACATGCCAGGAACAACAGAATCAAAGATTAAACAGCCAATTAACCCTCAATATCCTCAGCATTACAAGGATAGCCATTTTAGCCTGTAGAAACTTTTGGAAGAAAATCATTTTGTCAGGTCACCTGAAAAACTAGTGACATAAATTGTAAAACTTGTCATGAGTTTTCCAAAATTTCAATAAGAAAATTTCAAATATATACAATCATCTTTGAGAACAATCTAGTCATGAATAAATTCTATATTTTCTATTTACATGTAAGTAATCTGGCTTTCACAGTGATTCTGTTTTTTTTCAAGTATAACATTGTTGAGCAAAACTGATGACCAAGTGACATTTCCCCAATTAAGTCAAACTTTATGCATGAGTACTCAACTCCCATTTGTAGGTTTGTCAAAAAGTTAGGTTATTTTCATCAATTTAAGTTTTACATTAAACATCCCCCAGCTTAATTGAAACCATGCGGACACATTTGGTTAAGATTCACATTCCTACACAAATAAAAGGCACACTTTGTTTAAAGTTCAGCATTCTTTACTAGTAAGCCATATTTTGTTTGCAATTACAATTGAATGCAAAGTTCACACTTAATAGCAAGACTTATGGGTACAGTTCACTTTCTAAAAACATCCAGTCAATAGGGGAGAGTTATCTACCCAATTCATTTTAATAATGGAATAAACAGTATTCCTTGTGACTAATCCCAGGTTTTCAAAACAGGGCCATTGGAGAGTGGAGACCATTTTAAGGAGCTTATTTAACCCCCTCACCTGCTACTTCTTGCTCTCTTGGGATATATCCCTGCACCTAAATACAGGCAGAAGTGAGATCTAAAGAGTGAACTTTTAAGTAATGCCATAGATTAATACCTGTTTTGGTTCTTTACTTTTCAGTACTATTGTGAAAAATGACTCTGGATAGGTTTATGAAGCCAGATTAGTGAGAAACAGCTTTCTAGGATTTGTACTTTCTCTGCCTTACCTAAGCAATTCTGCATAAGCCCCAAAGGCTATGGTATGGTAACTTATGTTGTGAAGAGAAACATTTTGAGGATAAATTTTTCACCAGCTCTAGCTGGACAAAATAAAAGGAGTAAACCCACCCCCCAAAAAAAGAGAGAGTTATATCTCTAAGATTGAAAAATGGTGTTTTTACTTGCCCATAGTACATCTCAACATCTCACTGAAATGAATTCAACAAATTCAAATTCAAAAAGGAAAAGAAATGACTGTAAAAGGTAAATGGGAGCTAGGTAAGTTTTAAATACCAGGGTGAAGACTTTTTTTATTTTATCCTAGAATCAATAGTATGTCATTGAGGATTTGAGTAGAAAGGGACTAACTCAGTAGGCTCATGAACCCTAAGGAAGAAGTTAACCTCCACACAATACCATTGAAGTATGTTTACTGGCAAGGTTGCTTTGCAAATATAAATGAAGAGTCTAGATAATTATCTGCCAGGGATTATGTAGTGAGAATTCCTACATGGGGTAGAAGGTTGAATTAAATATTTCTAAAGTAACTACCCATTCTAAATTCTATAACTGTTTATCAATAAATCAGGGATATGCTGATAAATATTTAAATATTTAACAACCAGGTCTTAGGGGAAGAAAAGAAAATATGCACAACAACTTTTTAAGTTTAATGTGCATATTAACATTTTTCTCCATCACTTTAAATCTAACAATCATCAAAACAATAAATCAAACCTTGATTTGTAACATTTGCTGATTTCCAAGGTACACATGCTCACACTGAAAATTTAACAATTGGCATTCAAACAATTGGAATTCAAGGTAGCTACATCAATCTTTGGTCCTATCTATTATTATTTATTATCAAAACTTCTCTGTAGCCCTCTTAGCTGATATCCAGGTACCAGCAATGAACCTGTACTATATTTGCCTATAATCATGTAATCAGAATTCAACACCCAAAGAACATCACCCTTGTAGTTACAGCCACCTTCCCTACCTTTCCCTAAGCCATATTGCTTTGACTTCATATCCCAATATAAGACAGTCAGATATAAAGATTTTGCATATAAATTTATATATGTATATGTGTATATATATATATACACTTATATACACACACATATATATATATATATATATATATACATACACGCTCATCTATCATCTATCTATCTACATCCTATTTCTGTTTCTATTGTTTCCCAGAAGAAAATCTTTCAATTTTGCTGTGCATCCATATGCCTGGCATAGTGACAGGTCCTATTAGGCACATAACAAATATTTGTCCAACTGCTTTGAACATCCCTTTTGTGAGTGGTGTCCACCTTCATTGTGTCCCTTCTTTTCAGCTTCCTCTTGTATATTGTTATTTTCAATTCAATTTGTAAGTTCCTTGAGGGTAAGAACAGTCTTTCCATCTCTTATTTGTATCCCATTGCTTAGCATAATACTTAGTACCTGGTATTTATCCTGTTATCATTGTCTTATTGTCTTATTGTGCGACTTTCCTGGTCTTTATGTGCCTTCACAGTTAGGTACTCTTTTGGAGAGAAGTAAGGAAATGGGATGCTGTTAATGGTGTTACTGACAGGTCAGTCAATTCTACAATCATTGATTACCTTCTTGGACTATGAAGATGCTAGAGAATTCCATTGGTGAAGTAGAAAAGCCAATAAACCTGCTCTTGGGAGATTGGATCAGAGTATATATATACATATATCAGTTATATGCATACAGAGAACAAAAACCAAGGGGAGAAAGCATAGTGAGAATGATATGATGGTGAAAGCGAGGGCAAGTAAGTACATGCCTAAAGGAGTTGAGGTGAGGTGCCTGAGACTTGATTTGTGGGATAACTGAAAATTCAGGGTGGTCCTAGACTGTACAATTGGTGAACTTTAGGGTATATTTTAATAGCACTTTGTTCACCTTCAGTTATCGCATTCAAGTTCATTTATTTACCTGTTGAGATTATCTCCACTTACTAGATTGTTGTTCTTATTGCTTGTCTTTCATTCATTTTTTTTTAGGTTTTTGCAAGGCAAATGGGGTTAAGTGACTTGCCCAAGGCCACACAGCTAGGTAATTATTAAGTGTCTGAGTCTGGATTTGAACCCAGGTACTCCTGACTCCAGTACTTTATCCACTACACCACCTAGCCGCCCCCTGTCTTTCATTCTTGAAGAGGACTATGACATAAAAGAAGGAAATGGCAGGATTTGTCACTGAATTTGATTTAAATGAGAGAGGGCTGTCCAAAGTCACCAATCTCACATTCTCCTTTAGAATCACCTGGGTTCAGTGGCAAGATGTAAATGAGGCTAACTGAAGATGGTCCAGATGCAGTGGCAGGTCTAGGTCTTTATAAGCTAGGTCTCAATTTGCCTGAGGTAATAAATACTTCTTCAGTGATTAAGAGTGGGTAAAAATGAGGCAAAGAATGGTGGGGTTTTTTTTAATCTAATAAAAAAAATCATTAGAGAAGGAAAGACCCTAAAGATTTCTGACCAAAGCAGAAACCACTGCTTTTTACACTTATCTGAGTCATCAGAATTTAAACAATGATCAAGTGAAGCTTGGGCTGAAGCAATAGTTGGTCAATCAATGAGAGCCAGAATGATTTATGTTTTAGGATAAACTGTTTAAGGGAAGAAAACTATATTTTCTTATTAAGAATAAACTAAAGGGCAGCTAGGTGGCACAGTGGATAGATCACTGGCCCTGGAGTCAGGAGTACCTGAGTTCAAATTCGATCTCAGACACTTAATAATTACCTAGCTGTGTGGCCTTGGGCAAGCCACTTAACCCCATTTGCCTTGCAAAAAAAAAAAAAAACTTAAAAAAAAAGAAACTAAGAGAAGAGATCATAGTTTCTTGATCTTTATATTCTAATAGCTCCTTCTGCAAGGAAATAAACATAGTAGGTTCTTAATGAATATGTAAAATGAAAGAGGTACCTGAAAAGTTTGTTCTTATCTATTTTCCTTATTGTATTCATCATATAATTTTCTTAGCAATGTCTTCACCAGACAGAATGCATTTAAATTTAATTTTAGATTACATCTGAATTTTCATGTATTCTTTATCAGTGATATCTGAGATAATGCATTTTTACTAGATTGTTCAGTTAAACCAGGAAACCCAGACCTGCCTTTGGAATTAGCCTAAAATAAAAAAAAAATCTCAAAATAATTTCACTTCAGACAATGATTGTTTTGTGTTGTGTGCCTGTAAAGTTTACCTCTCAAAACCAATTGAATCAAGAATAAAGCTTTTGCCTAGAAAACACAAAAGTAGCAATTGATTGCATCTTTCCAGAAGACAATTCCATTTCAATTCTACATTCTTCTTTGTATATTTTTTAATAGAAATGTACTCTTTTAGAGGTAAATTATAATAATGAAAAACATACACTCAAGAACTGCTGAGACTGAAATTTCATCTGGCAAGCATATTGTTGACATTGATAAACTACTCAACATTTGCTCTTCTGGTTTACGAGGTCATTAGACTAGCTCAATGAAATTGCAACTTTATATTACAGTGGGGCACGTAAGAAGACACTTACAATTTGTCAATAATAAGAATCCTCAAAAGGCAGAAAGTTGTGATTTCCCCTAAGTCTTTCTGGATACGTTTCAAACTACACTTGTGTAGTTTGGGCAGGTTTATCATTGTCACCAGGTTTCCTAGATAAAGAGTTGGCTAATCCTTTGGAAAACAATAATACTAGTAAAACTCTGGTGATAACTTTGTTCTATTACCAAAAGGCTTAACTGTGCAATCATCAGGGTTAGAATATCATAAATCTCTTTTATGCTTGTTATAAATGAAACTAAAAGTTCTGATTGCTATTATTAAAAAAACTATGGTAGGACAGAAGAATAAAAATTAAAGATAAATGATAACGGGAAAGAAGGAAACTAGTCAAAAATCTGAAGTTCATTCATATTCTAATAGTACTTCTCTGTATAAATGTTTTTCATTGTGAACAGTCATATCATGTATATGATTTCTCTATCTGATCCATATTGTTTCCAGCTTTCACTTCTCATTTCAGACATATGTAATGGGGAGCTCAGAATTTTAGCCTTTAAGTTTACTTAATTTAATCTCTTCATTTGTAGCTGGGAAAACTAGAGAATATATTTTATCAAGAATGTCCCCATCATTGGAAGTATTCAAGGAGATGATGGATGAGCACTGTCAGCAGTGCTCCCAATGAGATTCCTGAATTAAGTTTAGGATAGATTAAATGACTCCAAGCTCCCTCATAATTAAGTGATATGCCCAAGGTCATATGGCCAAAGCAAAGACAAAGCTAGAAGTCAAGTGTCAAGAGTCCAATTCAATGTACTTTCTCATTTACTGTTGGTCAGTTAGTTTCTTCGGTTTTCTACAGGAAGTCAATTATCATGTAAAGTTTGAAAGTCTCATAGTATCATCTACAATATATAACAAACATTTGCTAACTAAGAGGTTTAGAAAAGTTCCTTTGTTCCCTCATCTTAAGTGATTTAGACAAACGAAGAGGGGTTGATAAAATATGGAGGTCAGTCTGCCTTGGAGTGGGACAAGTTACTATTTCACCTCCTCCAGATGCTTTGCACACTGATCCTTGTTTTCATTTTGAGACATGAGGATTGTGAGTACCTTGTATCCCAGTGCTGTTGTAGACATTTAATAAAGGCTTATTGTTTGCCAAACTGACAGGATTAATGAGTGTCTTCTCAAAGGAACAAAGGCCAGTCTAGTTGACAGAGTCAATGCTGGCTGACAGTGGAGTTTACTCCTTTTAGAGGTTTTATCTGATTATCTGTACTTATTTAAATTACTGTTATTTATATTGAATATAGTGTATCATATATTTATTAATTTGTATGTATCACTCTAAAAGAACATAAACTCTGGAAAAGCAATTTTAATTTGTGTTCTTAGTGTCAACACAGTGAAGACATTTGTTAAGTGGTCAATATTGGAAATTTCTTTTCTGTAAGGCATATGCTAGAATTCTCCTATTCCAAGTGTGATTCCAATTGAGCAGAGTATGCAAAGACATAGAGGTTAAGGAAAAGAAAACCAGAGGCAGGACACCAAGAGCCTCAAGCAAAAAAACAAATTTAAAACCCAAAATCCTAATTAGGGAATTTGCTTTTGAACCAGGTTTTTTTTTTTAATTTGTTTTCTCTTATTTTTAGTTGATTACGCTTAGGTCCCTCCCCTCCACTTGTTTTCTAAAGATAAGACTACACTCACCATTCAAAAGGTGATTGTGTCAAAAGTCAATTCTAGCTGTAATTTCTCAAAGACAGTCCTATCCACAAGTAACATTGAAATTATGTATCTATGTGTATGTTACATATAATACATGTATTGTAAAAATTATAAAACATAAGTCTTTATTCACCAATGAGGTCTAATATTCTTTCTCTTTGAAGGGAAAAGTATGGTGAGAATTGCTCACATTTATAAAAGGTTTATAAAAGGCTTTCTTCATAACTCTATCATGAAGCAGATGGGGCGCATATTGTTTTTGTCAGAAGTAAAGCTTGAAAACCAAGTGCTCTGGCAACATTCACTGCTGTTTCTGCTATATCATGGATCTCTCAAACAAATGTGTTGAATCTTATGTTAATAGAAAACTTTTAACACGAATCATACTTGTTTATGTACACATGTATATAATCACTGATGTGATATTTATTATTAGCAAGAGGGACTGAGAGTATAATTTCACTGCCATAATCAATATGAGGAATTTCCCTCTACTGATGCAAGTTGACTCCCACCATGCAACTTACAGAGCTTCCTAGAGGAATGAGACATCAAATGATTTACCCAGGGTCACTCAGCCAATATATGTTAGAAACATGTGAATTCCCACTTGAAATTAAGGCAGTAAAACATCCAGTGATAGCTTTTTTTTGAAAATTTACATTGAACAATTTTTTTTCCTAAATAACAATCATATTTTTCTTAAAACAATTGTTTTTAATTATTAATTTTATTGTTGATTAAAATGCTAAAGAAAATCTTCCTCTAATTTCAATTGCTCCTTAGTAGGTTGAGCCAATATAATAAAAATGGCAATTCCACCTAAATTAAATTACTTATTCAGTTCCATACCAATCAGACTTCCAAAAAGTTACTTTAGTGAGCTAGAAAAAATCATAACTAAATTCATATGGAGAAACAAAAGGTCAAGAATATCAAGGAAATTAATTAAAAAATGCAAAGAAGTCATACCATCTATTCATACCATCTCTAAAGTTATATTTTAAAACATCAGACATCAAAACTGGTAGTAGTTAATAAATAGAGTGGAGGATCACTGGAATAGATTAGTTGCAAAGAAGCAGGAGTAAATGATTATAGTAATCTACTGTTTGATAAATCCACAGTTTTAGCTTCAGGGATAAAAACTCACTCTTCAATAAAAACTGCTATGAAAACTGGAAGATAGTATGGCAGAAACTATTGCCAACAGCTTACACCTTTTACTAAGAAAAGGTTGAAATGGGTGCAGGATTTAGACATAAAAGATAATATTATAAACCAATTAGGAAAACAAGGAATAGTTTACCTGTCAGATCTATGGAAAGGAGAGCAGTTTATAACCAGAGATAGAGAACAATATAAAAGACAAACTGGATAACTTTGATTACATTAAGTTAAAAAGGCTTTGCACAAACAAAACCACTGCAACCAAGATTAAAAGAAATGCAGTAAGATGGGAAAAAATTTTTACAACTAGTGTTTCTGACAAAGGACTCATTTCTAAAATAGAGACCTGAGACAAATTTATAAGAAAACAAGTCATTCAGGGCAGGTAGGTGGCACAATGGATAGTGCACCAGCCCTAGAGTAGTTCAAATCTGGCCTCAGACACTTAATAATTACCTAGCATGTGACCTTGGCCAAGTCACTTAACCCCAATGTCTTGCAAAAACAAGCAAAAAAAAAAAAGAAAGCAAGTCATTCCCCAATTTGGTCAAAGGATATAGAAAGGCAATTCTCTTAAAGAAATCAAAGTCATAGGAAAAATTGCTCTAAATCATTATTGATTAGGGAGGTGCAAATTAAAACAACACTGTATATATCATCTCACACCTATCTGATTGGTCAATATGAATAAAAAGAAAAGTGAAGGAATGTGATGGAGTTGTGAAATGATCCAACCTTTCAGGAAAGTACTTTGGAATTATACCCAAAGAGCAATAAAACTGTGCATATTCTTTGATTCTGTAATACCACTACTGGAGAGATGATGAAAAAAAAAAGGTAAAAATCCCCCATGTACAAAAATATTTATAGAAGCTCTTTATGTATTGGTATAGAATTGGAAATTGAGGGATGCCCATCAACTGGAGAATGACCGAGCAAATTGTGAGATATGTATGTGATGGAACACTTTTATTCTATAGGAAATCATGAGGTCTAGGACTCAGAAAAATCTGGAAAATTTTGCATGAATTGATGCTGAGTGAAATGAGCAGAACCAGAACACTATACACATTAACAACAACACTGGATAATGATCAATTATGATAGACTTGTTCCTTTCAGCAATACAATAATCAAAGACAATTCTAAAAGACATGATGGAAAACACCATTTATATTCAGAGAAGTAACTGTGGAGTTTAAACAAAGATCAAAGCTTACTATCTTCAATTTTTAAAAGTTTCTTATGTATTGTCATATTTTTTTTTGTATCTAATGTTTTTTTTCCCTTCTGTTTGGATTTGATCTTTCACAACATGATCAGTATGAATCTGTTTAGCCTAGTTGTAGAGCCTATAAAAGATTGATTTCTGTTGGGGGAGAGAGAGGAAAGGGAAAAAGAAAGAAAAATATAAAACTCAAAACCTTGCAAAAAATGATTGACAGGAGCAGCTAGGTTGCTCAATGGATAGAGCACCAGCCCTAGAGTCAGGAGGACCTGAGTTCAAATCCAGACTGAGATACTTAATAATTACCTAGCTGTGTGACTTGGGCAAATCACTTAATCCCATTGCCCTGCAAAATAAGCAAATAAACAAACAAAACTGCTCTGGTTTATCAGTATAGATGAATTGAAGAATAAAAGAGCAAGTGACTGAAATATCTATTGAAAGCAAGGGAGAAAGGTTCAAATCCTCTACTTAAATCAACAGAATTCTGTCCTGACTGGAAGATTATCCCTGAGAAGCTTCATGGTATCTGGAAATAGGATACTAAACTTAAGAGTCAGGAAGACCTAGATTAAAATACAATCTCATGTGTGCATTGGTTGTGCAATCTGTGACAAATTGCTTAATATCTTCATACCTTGGTTTCCTTACATATGATATGATAACATCTTCGGTTCCCTATAAGAATAAATCTGTTGAGCTATAAAACAGATAACTTGAGAGAGTATCTAAAAAAATGTATATATTTGAAAAGTTTCCCTGAAGAAGCTTAAGAATCAAACTATGTACTTCCAATTCTTCCTTCCTTAGGCTTTAAACTAAAGTGTACTAGTGAAAGCTAACAACTGGTTCTTAGAAAAATCAATGCATGACACACTTTTAAATTTAATCTGGTTTTATCATTTTATCCATTACCTTCTTAAGTCATGACAATCAATGAAACAATGAATCAAGCCCTGATTTGTAGGTTTGTTGGCCTCTAAGTCACACTGAAAATTCAACATTAAGTTCTTCTAGATAGTTGGAATTGGCTCTAGCACTTCTCTATCTATAGGAAATAGGGATTTTATATTTTTCTTAATTTTTTTAAAAGTTTGGCTATCTGAAAAAATCAAATTTTATCTGCAGTAGACAAAAATGGTCCTTCCCCTATTATTTTCCTTCTGAAATATTCATATAGTCAGCCCTCTTGATGGTCACTAGAGAGCAGGTTCTACCCAGGAAAAGAATTGCTAAAAACATCTGCTGAGGAAGACATTCCAAAGACAGAGACTACTGAAAGGGGGTACTTTGCCTCCCTCTTCACTTTAATAACATAAACATAATAAGCATAAATTTAAAATAGTTATTTTTACCCAATTGTGCTAAGAACTAAATATAAGAAGAGAAGGCAAAAGAGTCTCTCTGCCTTCAAGGAATTTTCTTTCTAAAGGTGTAGTCCACAAGTACATGAATTAAAAATATATGTGAGAATAAAGACAAAAGGAATATAAGATATTGAAAGGGAGGGTAACTCTAGATGTAGAAACAAAAATGTCTTCATGTAGAAGGTGGTGCTTGAGCTGAATTTTGGATTCCAGGAGATAAAAACATTCCAAGTATACAGGAAAGTCAATGCAAAGTCATGAATATATAAGATGAAGTGTAATGCATGAAGAGCAGCAAGGAAGACAGCTGAGTAATATGCAAGAAGACTGGAAGGAAAAAGTAGAAAGTGGCCAATAAAGAAACAAATAGGATGAAGGGAAATACATCACCAATGATCAGAATTAATTGCAAATGTGATTGGGATGAACTAACCCATAAAACAGAAGAGGATAACAGAATGGGTTAGAAATTAGAATTCTGCAGTATGTCATTTCCAAAAAAGTATCCTTGAAACAAAAAAAATGAATCCTCACAGAGTTAAAATAAAGTGCTGGAGCAAAATCCATTATGCTTCAGCTGAAAGAGGATAAAAAGCAGGGGTCGCAATAATAATCCCACGAAAAAAGAAGTTAAAGGAATAAGAAAAGGAAAAGATGAAACAAAATTATCTTTCTGCAGATGAAATAGCAATTTACTTAGAAAACCCTAAAGAAACAACTATGAAATTAGTTGAAACAATTAGTGAATTAGGCAAAAATACAGGATATAAAGTTAATTCACAGAAAGCATCAGCATTTCTGTATGTCATCAACAAAATCCAACAGGAAGAAATAGGGAAATTCCACTTAAAATAACTATTGAATGTTCAAATTATTTCAGAAGTTTGTTAACAATAAAACTACAAAACCTCTTTGCAAAAATGGATAGACCTAAATAATTGGAGAAATATTAAGTATCCATGGATAGGCCAAAACATATAATAAATATGATAATACAACCAGTTTATTTACTTATTTAGTGTCATAACAAATGAAATTACCAAAATATAATTTTACTGATCTAGCAAAAATAATTTTAAAAGTATCTGAAGGAAGAAAAATAAAAAATCTTAAGGGAAATGTTGAAAAAAAAGAAAAGAGGTTTAGCAGTACCACATAACAGAAAAATCCAAAGAATATGTTTAGCAATGCTTAAAAAATAAAGCAATCAATAAATTATACAACATACAGAATAAAACAAATATCGTATAACAGTACTTGATAAACCAATGATCCTAGTTATGAGACTACAACTCACCATTTGACAAAAAAAATTATTGAACTAGAAAGCAGTCTTGCAGAAATTAACTATGGACCAATAATATCTCATCCTATCTACCAAGATAAATTCCAAATAGGTTCAAACTTCTTTAGTATGAAAGATGGCATCATAAATTTGAAGAACAAGAAAGCTCCAGTCAGATTTGTAGATTATAGAAGAACTCATGACCAAACAGGAGATAGAAAGGATTGCAGAGTATAAAATGGAAAGTTTTGATTACATAAAATTTAAAAGTTTTCACAAAAATAAAACCATTTCAGCTAAAATGAGAAGATAAATAGTTAACTGGAGAAAAAAAGAACTTTGCAGTAAGTTTCTCTGATAATGGTTTTGTTTCCATGATATATAAGAAATTAGTACAAATTTATAATAAGAACCCTATTCCAATAGATAGTCAAAGGGTATGAATAAGAAGCTTTCAAAAGTAAAAAAAATCAATAAATATATGAAACAATTTTGCAAATCACTATAGAAAAATTCAAATTAAAAGCAATTCTGAGAATCTATCTCACACCCATAAAATTGGCAAAGATGACCAGAAAAGGGGAAGATACCAGTTATTAGAATGGATATGGTTAAATCAGAACATTAATTCACAATTGGTTGAGTAGAATAAACTAGTGCATTCTGGAAAGCAATCAGAATCTATGCCCTCAAAGTTACTAAACTGAATTTTTACCCAGCAATACCACTACTAGGTTTAACCTGCTCCCCACTCCCACCCTAAATTACTTTTTAAAAGAGGAAAAAGATGCATACAAACAAAAATATTCATGGGGTTTTTTGGTAGCAATCAAAAATTAGGAACAAAAGAATGATTATCACTTAGAAAAATGATGAACAAAGGCAGTTCAGTGTCCACTGTTTAGAGTATCTGACTTGGAGTAAGGAAAACTTGAGTTTAAATTCAACTTCACACACTTACTATCACAGACGCTTTCCTGGCTATTGGAACAAATTGTTCCCATCTGCCCATTCCAGTGGGAGAAGTCTTCATATATTTGGGGTAGACATCCCTCTAATTCACTGACAGGTCTGAGACATAGATTACCTTCCACCTGGTTCAACTCTGCTGAGTGATCTCACCAAAGTGTGGCCACTGTACTTGCTACAGCTTCTGGGAGTCACAGGTGAGACTGGGTGAAGGTGGATGCCCAAAGATGAGCAGCGTGAAAAGGCTCAGTACAATTCAGCAGTATGTCATTTCCAAAAAAAGTATACTTGAAACAAAAATTTCTCAGAGTTAAAAATAAAGTGCTAGAGCAAAATCCATTATGTTTCAGCTGAAAGAGGGAAAAAAAGCGGGAGTAGCAATAATAATTCCACAAAAAAAAAGTTAAAGGAATAAGGAAAGGAAAAGATGAAACAAAATTATCTTTCTGCAGATGAAATAGTAATTTACTTAGAAAACCCTAAAGAAACAATTCCTTTCCTAACATTCCATACACTTCTTAAAGCTTACCAACAATGGAATGGGTTGTTTTTAAGGTCATGAATTCCTTACCATTGGAAGAATTCAAACATCAAGTTTTTTGTTTGTTTGTTTTGGTTTGGTTTGGTTTTTGGTGGCACAGTGGAGAGAGCCCTGACTTTGGAGTCAGGAGGACAGGACTTTGAATCTGGCCTCCAACACTTGATAGCAAGTCACTTAACCCTGATGGCCTCAAATCCAGATCCATCTCCAGTCGGCCTGATTCATATCTGGTCTCTGAAGCCAGATGGTTCTGGAGCAGGTGATGTTTGGTGCCTTAGCACAGCACCCCCTCACTCAAATCCAATTCATGTGTTTGTCATGGCATCACCTCCCTGATATCAAGGACTTCTTTGAAAATAAAGGACCAAAAAAGAAAAACAAAACAGCTTGAACTCCCACTCTTGTACACACTTTTAGGTGACAATGACTAGTCTCCCAGTCTATTTAATCACTTAACATCAGTCATTACAAAAGAATAGTAACTTTGAAGACATTCACTTTGGAGAAAGAAGGAAACAAATATTTATTAAACTTAAATATTTATATGCCCTACCTATGCTAAGCACTTTACAAGTATTATATTATTTGATTCTCAAAACCCTGGGAGGTAGATGCTATTATTATATTCATATTATTATAGTGTCTTTTATATAGTTACATATAAAACAATGTTATAACATTACATTATATTGTTACGTGTTGTGTTGTTCTGTATTGTTATATTTATATCATGTCATATCATGCCCTTATGTCATATCATATATCATTTATATTATTATATCATATCCTATCATATTATATTATACTATACTACACATTACATTACATTGTGCTATAGCATAGCATAATATATTACATATTGTTACTAATAGTAGTATATTAATTATTATAATATAACACATATTATTTTATATTACCTATTACAGTGAATTATTCCTTCATAGAATTTGTTCTAGGGTAAACCTGACTCAATCTGGTCCAGCACAATTAGAACAAAACAAGACACTTGTTGGTCATCTAAGATTTACAAAAGTATATTTTAAAGTAGCATGATAATAATCAGCAAGGATACAGTATTGAACCAATTGGGCAGAGATCTGTCTCTGCATTTATCATGGTGGCATGTCTGGTCAAAAGCTTTGTCCAGTCTGGTTTTGTCTGTGACTCCTCATGGGCTAGATTTTTATATTAAGAACAAAAAGTCACTTTAGTTCCCTGGACCAATTAAGTCTCAGAGACGATTTCCTTCCTTTTTAAGAAAAAAAATATAATCTAGTACATATGACAGGGTCCTTAGAAAATATTGCTCCTATCAGAGTTATCATTAGCATAAAATGACTTAAGGCCCTGGTTAACTTTATGATTCTCTGAAATGCAGATGCAATTAATTTATGATCTTTGGCCAATTAGTGTTTCCTTTTAAAAATTTCAGAATTTCTGGGGCAGCTAGGTGGCATAGTGGATAGAGCACTGGCCCTGGAGTCAGTAGTACCTGGGTTCAAATCCAGTCTCAGACACTTAATAATTACCCAGCTGTGTGGCCTTGGGCAAGCCACTTAACCCCGTTTGCCTTGCAAAAACCTAAAAAAATAAAATTCAGAATCTGAAAAAAAAAAGATGTCACTGCAAAAGCAACTCAAGTGAAATTACTCAAAATAAGTGTGAATTAAGCACAGATCATTAAAGCACTTCAAATCATCAATTAACATTCACTAGGGCTCATCCCACTCTTTAGGCACATGAGACAACTAAGGGATTGAAGAAACATTAGTGGGGAAAGGATAGCAAATTCAGAAATAACTTGTATTACAGATGCTATACTAGTTCAGTAATACTTCTCTAGAAGACTGTAAGATAAATTATATGCAAAATGAGAAGGCTTGACTATAAATGGTGAATATTCTGGTACCAAAATCTAAGAATGGTAAGATGGATGCTATCACTAACACCCCATATAAGATTTCCATATGCTGGAGGGTGGGGGTGGGGGGGAGAGGGGGAAGTCATGTATCAAATTGAAGAGTACTAATGAAGCAAAGGAAGATTGGCTTCGAGAGACCACACACACACACACACACACACACACAAGATAATTCAGACCCTCTTAGTCATCTTTTATCTAAACTAAAATGCCAACAGAAAAGTCTAAACTTCCCATTCAAGCTTTGTGTACATCACTCCCCTGTGATTGTCTCCTTTAAAAACATTAACTTCCAGGGGCGGCTAGGTGGCACAGTGGATAGAGCACCAGCCCTGGAGTCAGGGACACCTGAGTTCAAATATGGCCTCATACACTTAATAATTGCCTAGCTATGTGGGCTTGGGCAATCTACTTAATCCCCATTGCCTTGCAAAAACCAAACAAATAATAATAATAATAATATTAACTTCCTATTAAAATGGGCTGTTATTTTAAAAGTATTTTTATATGGTACATGAGGTAATATTTCACTAAAATTTGCTTGGAATCTTCATGTTGGATTAAACCTTGTCTTTCAGTTGAGCAGTTTACAAGAAATCATCAAACCTGATGTGAGCACTCAACTTTTCTTCATTCTTACACAATAACTACCACCCATAAGAGGTAGAAGCTGACCAAGAGGAAACTGTAATGATTATTAATAGTAGACATCTTACCTACATTTTGTGTTGATCTTGTAATGCTGTAACAGTTTCCCTGTGAGGAAACTCCCCCTTCCAATTCTGATCATCATCAACAGTCAGAGGCAAGTCCTGAATCCAGGTCTACCTGACTCCAAGGTCAAGCTCTATCCAATACACTATAGCATAGCATAATACATATATACATATATAGAGAGATTTTATATATGTGTGGAATGCATATATATAAACATATATAGGGAATGCAAATTACTAGTGGTAATAAGTAACCAGTTCCTAAACGAAAATAATATATTCAGTTTGGCGGAATAGTAGAAAGAATGCTATACCTGGAATCAGGAAGACCTAAAATTTAAATCTCTTCTCAGGCACTTACCTGCTATTACTTAAGGCAAGTCACTTGCCTCAGTTCCTTCATCTATATGATGGCACCTACCTCTTGGAGCTATTGTGAGAATCAATTGAAATAATATCTATAAAGCATTTAGCACAATGCCTAGCACATATAGACACTATATAAATATTTTTATTTATTACCACTATGATATTATTATTATTATTATTATTATTATTATTATTATATTAGAGTCTTCAAAAGTTGTGAAAGACCATAGACAATGCAGATAACAACACATCTCTCAAGGTTATTCTGAGATTCAAACAGCTAATATGTATAAAGCACATTGCAAACCTTCAAGTGCCATATAAATGCTAGTTAATATCATTCATTATTTTTATCATTTACACAGCATTGTGATAGATACTTTTTAAGGAATATGGAAAAGGGACAATGCTCCAATCAACTTCAGGATTCTTATAATTATAATAATAATAAATTTGGTTTTTTCTTCAGTTTCTACAATTTCTCCAGTTAGTCCTCTTAAGTTAAAGCATTATCCCCTTTAAGTGTTTTTTAAATGCAATTTTACTAGGAGGGAGTTATCCATTAAGTTGAGGGGTTTTGTTAGTAGATCTCATGCTTCCATGACAGCAAACTAAGGACTAAACACTGAAGGAATGAGAGCTGGGCAGGGGTGTCCTGGAGCTCGTTTCTACTGCCTAGGGATTGTTAAATTTTCAGTATAAGCATTTACACCTCAAAATCCAGGCTTGATTTATTGTTTGGTACAATGTCTAGACTTCAGAAAGTAATGGAAAAAAATGTTAATAATGTAAATTAAACTAAAGTATATATTGGACTTTGGGGGAGTTAGTTGTTAAAGATTTGCCAGCATATCCCCGCATGTGGGGAAGAAGAGAAAAACCATTTTAGTGTGTAGGGCTCTTGGCAGCAAAGATCACTTAGAATAGGAGTAGAAGAATCAGGAGGGAATAATTAGGTAGAAAAAGAAGAGGTGGAATGGAGTTAAAAACAAATCTCTGGTTTCACACTTTTGTCTAAGATCAACACCAATCCAATCCTCTTTGACACCATGCTAGCTCCCTTTTGGGAGGTGGGAGGTAGGAAGCAGGAGAGTAGAGACATGGACCTATTCATTCATGTTAGATAGTTGAAGAAACTACCTCCAACCATTCAATAAGCAAGCATTTATTAATCATCCACTATGTTCCAGCCCCAAAATATGTCTCCCAGGAACTTACACTCTGTAAGAGGGATATAATATAGATTAGTAGCAAGGAAGGGAGTTTTAGTTTAGGTAGACAATCACAGAGATTATAAGTAGAGGCATAGAACAATGAATTTGCTATCTGTTTTGGGGTAGCAATGGTAGCATTGATCTGCTTATTTTTAAGAAAGAAAAGGAAGCAGTATAACATATGTTGTGATGGGACAGATGAGCCACTAAATCCATATAGGTTGGCTTCGGATGTCCTAATAGATGGCATGATTTAGGGTCTAGGAATGCCTAGTAATTCTACTGATGAATGCCAAAAATTGATGGAGAGAGGAATGCTTACATGGGGAGAACACAAAAATATTGTCTTTTTCTTAATGGGTTTTACAAAACTGCTCATAAATGGTCTTCTTATGTCTTAACTAATGAAATTCCAGTCAAAGATCTCTCAATTTTTAGTGTATGTGAATGCCCAATGATTAAGCATCTTCCAAAAGTGTGACAAAACATTCTAGGAACAAGGATATAATTCTTCCTAGCATTAATAAAGACTTGTTTGAGATGAACAATTTACCTCTTTCCCTCATTCATTTTGCTTTTTTTCACCCTCCCCTACCTATGGATCTAAGTGAACACATTCCCTCTCTCTATGGGGTCTTCTAAACTCTGGAATATTGCACACAGTTGGAATTGGTTCCTTCCTCCTAGGAGCATGGCCTCTAATGAGAAAGGTTAGATTCATTTTTCTCATGCTCTTCAGTTCATTACTCCCTAGGAATGATGTACTCTAAGATTAGTTTTTGACTTGTTTCAAAGAACTCTGTGTACAATATGAATCATGTGTGGGACAGTTATTTATTTCCTGCATCCAAGATACAGAAAGGCTTAAAGTAAGTAAGATTCAGTAACTTAATTTAGATCTACTGGTATGCTTTTCCTGGGAAGTTGATACTTAAAATTCAACAGAACATAAAACAGTTTTTGTGACTGCTAAATAGGCATTTTTCATTTTCACCTTGATTTTACATTGTACCATCAAAGTCCATTTCCATTAGCCAGATACATTAGGGTTTCTCCTCTTGTTAGTGGTGATCTTCTCTGATGCATCTTCCCCTGATCCCAGTCTGCTCCCGTCAATGGACCCAGAACTCCTAGATCTCTTGAACCCAACAAGGTGACCTCCAACCACAGAAATGTTTAGTCACCTACTCAGAAAAGGAAACAGAACTGAAAAAGGCAACTAGAGTTCTAGGTTGAATCTCACCTAGATCTAGCTGCCCTGGATTGAGGGAAAGGGATCTGAGCCTTCCTTCACCCCTTTCATGGAGAAATCTAGTGCGAAGGAAATACTTGCTTAAAGAATTAAAGTGGGGGGCTAAGCCAAGATGGCGACAAGAAGGGATTGAGTCTTAGGCGCTCTCTGATAAAACTTGAAACTAAGGACTCTAACTAAACTTTTGAGAGACAGAACCCACAAAGGGATGCAGTGAGGCAGTTCTCCTACTCAAGGTAACCTGGAAAAAAGCAGAAAGGCTCTGCTCCCCGGGGTCGGAGGGGCGGCCGCCAGAGGGGTGGCCCGCCACAGCAAAAGAACTTCAGCCTCCCGGAGGCAGCCCCAGGGTGCTGGGAGCCGGGGCTCACAGCAGCGGGGGAGCCTCCTGAGCTGCACCCTGGGGAGCACCGGGCACAAAGTGGGAGAACAGCGGGGGACCTCTGCCAGAGGGAGCACATGGAGCCCAGACCTCAGGGCACACAGCCAGCAGCATGGTCTTTCTGCAGCCCAGATCGGGAAACAGAAGTAGGCGGAGCCTGTAAGCAGGAGCCCCCAGGGCATGAGCCCATTGAGCTGAGGGAGGGGAGTGAAGAGAAACTGAGCTCTGTCCTCTGCCCCTGGAACAGGACTCTGGGGTTCTGACCACATTCAGATCCTGATCCCAGTCTAGCCCCCCTAGAACAGCAGAGGCTCCCTCCACTTCAGCCCCGTAGCGGGGGGGGGGGGGTGCTTATGGTCATTCACAGACCAGGAGGGAGGACAGAGCCTCACACACTGAGACCCTTGTGGGAGTGTCCCAAAAGCTCAGGAAGCACCCCAAAACCAGGCCCAGGGTGGGAAAATGAGCAAGCAGAAAAACAAGAGGAAGACCATTGAGTAATATTTGGCATATGAGCCCAAGAAGGATCAAAACACTCAGTCTGAAGATGAGGAAGCACAAGTTCCTGCATCTAAGGACCCCAAGAAAAACAGAAACTGGGCTCAGGCTATGACAGAGCTCAAAAAAGACTTTGAAAATCAAATGAGGGAGTTGGAAGAAAAACTGGGAAAAGAAAGGAGATAGATGCAGGAAAAACATGAAAATGAAGTCAGCAGATTAGTCAAAGAAATCCAAAACAATGCTGAAGAAAATAGCATGCTAAAAACCAGTTTAGGTCAAATGGATAAAACAGTTCAAAAAAGTTATTGAGGAAAAGAATGCCTTAAAAAGCAAAATTGGCCAGATGGAAAAAGAGATAAGAAAACTCTCTGAGGAGAACAAATCCTTCAGACAAAGAATAGAATTCAGGGAGATTGATGAATTTACCAGAAATCAGGAATCAATACTTCAAAACCAAAAAAATGAAAACTTAGAGGAAAATATGAAATATCTCATTGAAAAAACAACTGATATGGAAAACAGACTTAGGAAAGATAATTTAAAAATTATTGGAATACCTGAAAGTCATGATCAGGAAAAGAGCCTTGACATCATTTTCAAAGAATTACTACAGGAAAATTGCCCGGATATTCTAGAAGTAGAGGGGAAAAATAGAAATGGAGAGAATCTACCAACCCCCCCCCCAAGAAAGAGATCCCAAAAAACCAAACCCTAGGAATATTATAGCCAAGTTCCAGAACTCCCAAATCAAAGAGAAAATATTACAAGCAGCCAGAAGGACACAGTTCAAATATCATGGAGCTGCAGTCAGGATCACACAGGACTTAGCAGCAACTACATTGGAAGCTCATAGGGCTTGGAATATAATATACCAGAAGGCAAAAGAGCTTAGAATGCAGTCAAGAATGAACTACCCAGCAAGGCTGAATGTCCTCTTCCAGGGAAAAAGATGGACTTTCAATGAACCAGGGGAATTTCAAATGTTCCTTTTGGAATGGCCAGAGCTGAACAGAAGGTTTGATCTTCAGATACAGGACTCAGGTGAAGCATGGAGATTGGAGGAGAGGGGGAAAATATGAGGGACTTAATGATGAAGAACTGCATGGATTCCTGCATAGAAAAATGACACTGATAATACTCATATGAACCTTCTCAGTTAATAGAGCAGGTAGAGGGAGCTTTTATAGTTGAAGCACAGGAGAAAGCTGAATTTGAAGATGAAATATGGTGTAAAAATGGAGTCAATAGAAAAAAAGGGAAATGTAATGGGAGAAAGAAAAAGGAGAGGGGGGAAATAGGCCAAGATATTTCATATAATAAGTTTTCTTCTTTATTACAATGAGCTATTGCAGTGATATGGAAGGGAAGAGGCAAGGGGGAATGAGGGAAACTTTGATCTCATCAGAGTTGACTAGGAGAGGAAATAGCATATATATTCAATGGGGTATAGACATCTGGAGTAAGAAGGAGGGGGGAGCAGGGGGAAGGGGTGGGGATGTGAATAAAGGAGGAGAGGATGGGCCATGGGGGGAGAGTGGTCAGATATAACACATTTTCTTTTTTACTTCTTGCAAGGGGCTGGGATTGGAAGGCCTGTCCAGGACCATAGGGCCAGGTGGATGCTGGGCCTAAGGGGTGGTATGGGGGCTCCAGGCTTCTTGGCCCCAGGACCAGGGATCTGTCTGCTGCACCACTCAGTGACCCTACAGCAAGGTCAGAGTGAAAGGAGAGAGAAAATATAGTACATGGTAGTGGAGAAATAAGAAAGGAGAGTTGTGATCAGCAATGGCAATGTTGGAAAAATATGGAAGTAACTTTTGTGATGGACTTATCATAAAGAATGCAATCCACACGTGACAGAGTTGTTGGTGTTGGAACAAAGACTGAAGCACATTTTTTATTATTATTATTATTGTTTGGGGGGAGGGTGCAGGGAAAATGGGGCTGGGTGGCCTGCCTGGGGCCACAAAGCAGGGTGATCTTTGGGTGTCTGAGGCCGGATTTAGGCCCAGGTGCTCCTGGCTCAAAGGCCAATGCTCTGTCTGCCATCCAGCCACCCCTACTATGATTACTATTTTATTTTATTTTGGGTCTTTTTTTTCCCCTTCTTTTTGGTTTTTTGCAGGGCAGTGGGGATCAGGTAGCTTGCATGTCACACGGCTGGGTTATTGTTGGGTCTATGGGGCTGAATGTGGGCTCAGGTGTTCGTGGCTCCAGGGCTGGTGGCCACCTGGCCATACCTACAATTATTACTATTTTTTTTAATTTTAATTTTTTTCTCTCCCCTTTACTTTATCGCCCAAGCAAGTCTATATTCATGGTGGGGAGGGGTATTTTGTTTACTCCTAAACAAGAATATTTTATTAATGTAAAAAAAAAATTTGTACAAAATGAGAATTAAAAAAATTAAATAAAATAAAAAAAATAAAAGGAAGACAGATCCAAGAGTGGAACTGTTCCTTTTTTCTTAAAAGTCCACTGCTCTTCTCAATCAATATGGGAATTACTCAATTATCTCAAAGTCCAGGAATCCTCAAGCGGGGAATAACACAACACAAAAGTAGCTAAGGGTCCTATCATTCTACAAATACCCACTGATCCGATCAAAATCATGAAGGGCAGCTTTGGAGTTTCTTTTTTTCCTCCCTTCTTTTCCAGTCTTTTTTTTAATAAAGGATGGCTTTCTTGGAGATGGTATGATGAGAAATGTAAGTATCAATTTTTTTATCTTTTTTTAAAAAAGAATGCCCTTTAACAATATTCTTTCTGATATGTTTGTTAGAAACAAACACTGTGGCCTCAAACAGTTATTACCTAGCTGTATGACCCTGAGCAAGTCATTTAACCCCATTGTCTTGCCAAAAGAAAAAAGAAACAGAATACTAGTATGTGAGCAGAATTTAGCATGATAAACGATAAAACTTAACATAAAGGCAATCTGACACATTAAGGATATATTAGGTTAACATTAAGATAGAGAGGACAACAAAATATGTAGCACTGAAATTTTTGCAGAGATGTCATCTGGACCTATGATTTCATCAATTTTTATTATTCATTTGTTTCAATCATAGTTGTCTCTTCATGACCCCATTTAGGATTGGCATAGTAAAAATACTGGAGTGATTTAGCATTTCCTTCTTCAGTTCATTTTACAGATGAGGAGGCTGAGGCAAACAGCATTAAGTAACTATGCCCAAGGTCACAAAACTAGTTAAGTGACTAAGGTCAGCCTGACCCTAGACCCTAGATTCTATCTACTGCATCAACTAACTGCCTCACAACTGAAGAATGACTAAACAAATTGAGGTGCATGAATGTGATGCAAGAAATGATGAATTGAAGATTACAGAGAAGTATGGGAAGACATGTGATGTGATGCAAAATGAAGTGAGAAGAACCAAAAAAAAATCCAATATATATAAAATGAAAATAACAATACAAATGAAAATGAAAACCAAAAAAAAAGTGAGGTAGGATTTGAAAAAACAATTCTCAGATGAATAAATTAAAGCTATCTTTAGTAATATGAAAAAATGCTCTAAATAATTATTGATTAGACAAAATGACAAAAAAAGGAAAATAATCAATGTTGGGATTGTGGGAAATGTGGGAAAACTGGTTCTCTTAGTGCATTGTTGATGAAGTTGTGAACTAATACAACTTTTCTGAACAGCAATTTGGAATTATGCCCAAAAGGTAAAACTATGCATACCATTTGATCCAAAAATATCACTTCTAGGTCTATATCCCAAAGAGATTACAAAAAAGGGTAAAACTCCATATGTACAAAAATATTTATAGCAGCCCTTTTCGTAGTGGCAAAGAATTGGAAATTGAGGGGATACCCATCAATTGGGGAATACCTGAACAAATTATGGTATACGAATATGATGGAACACTATTGTTGTATAAGAAATCATGAGGGATGGAACTTCCTGAAAGGACTTGCATGAATTGATATAATGTGAAGTGAGCAGAACCCAAGAATAGTGTATATACTAATGGCAACCTTGGGTGATGATCAACTATGATGGTCTTCCACATTTCAAAAGTATAACGATCAAAGACAATTCTAAAAGTCTTATGATAGAAAACACTATTCTTATCCAGAAAAGGAAATGTAGAATTTAAATGCAGACCAATGCTTATTATCTCCAATTTTTAAAACTTATCTTATGTCATTTTTTTCTCTCTAATTTTTTTTCCAGTTTGGATTTGATTCTTCTTTCACAATATGATTAATTTGGATCTATGTCTAGCATGGTTATACATGCATAGCTTATATTAGGTTGCTTTCTATCAGGGAGAGGGTGATGAAAAGTATAAAACTCAAAATCTTGCAAAAGAAAAGATTGTTGGAAAGCACCATTGCTTAGTTGGAAAAATAAATAAAATATTTAGTAAAAAAAAAGTGAACTCTATGTAATTATAGTGATTAAACACAACTCTGAAGAAGAAATGAGAAAAAGAATTTTTCTCCCTTCTTTACAGAGGTGAAAGACTATAAGTATCAAACACTGCATATGGTATCAGATTAGGCTAATATTTTGGTAGGTTTTGATGAATTACTTTTTTCCTTTCCATTTTTTTATTCACTATAATGAGAATGATTCTCTGAGAGGTAAAAAAGAAATATATTTAGAAACTTAGATGATATTTTAAAAATAAACCATCAATATAGCACTTTAAAGTTTACAAATCACTGTTTGAATAAAAAGCAAAGACTAGTACCTAGGTCTCCTGAAATCAGTCCAAATACTTTTTCAGTGTAAACACACAACTCAAATATAGGGCCAATCTTTTTCAAGACTAGGTCTCCTTCATTTCTTCTATAACCTATGTCATAATAATGCTTTATATTGATACAGATAATACATGTATTTATCATCCCTAAAAGACCTTTGCTGAATAACTAGGATCATCATCATAATAAGAATTAATAATAATAATAGTAATAATTCCCATGTATATAATGCTTTAAGGCTTGCAAAGTATATATAAACAAATCTCATCTGATCTCTATTAAACTTTCAAAGCTTTATAAACAAGTATTTCTTATCTTTATTTCATTAATAATATCTCAAAATAAGTGATTTACAATTTTGATGATTGTTGAAAAAATCAATTCGATAATATTAACAGTTCAGATTTCTTTTCAATAAGGAAATTACTGGGAAAGGGAAAGTGTGGGAATTTGTGGGAAGGGGAATCCTTTGAGCAGTGAATTCATAAATAATCCCTGTATAAAATATACACATATTATATATATATAATATATATACAAATATGTTTATATAAATATAGTTGTATATATATATATGCATACAGACAGACACTTAATGTACATTTGGAACATTTTTGAAAATGACCAATGTATCCCTAAAGACTAAAAGAGGTTTGTTATTACTCAGGGAATAGAAGATGGAAAGGGAAGGATTAAGAGGTTGACAGTATTTTTTCCCAAAAACCGATTTATTTTTCTTTGAGGAAAAGAGCTAAAAGAACTCTGACTTCAAGGTTGAGTAAAGCAGATCTTTCAAGAGGTCACATTCATCAAAAGAAAGTAAAGCTTAACTTAAGAGTTTCAATGATAAATACCCAGGTTTTTTTGTCTCAAGATGGAATATCTGGAATGAAGTCATAAGGAAGAAAATATCTATCTAATGACTGCCACCTACATCAGATTACATGGCCATTAAAACTTGTTCCAAATTAACCATTATTTTCTTACTAAAGATAAAAAGCATTGATTATTTAGGGTTTCATCTTGTTCTAAATGCTTCTGATGTGTATATTATTACCTGAATGAAGACATGCTAATAAGTTGTTTATTATGGTGATTGTTTGCTTTGTAGTCATTTATATATTTGAACAAATAGAAAATGATCTTTAGATAATATAACCATAAAGTCATCTTCAGATTTGTCTTATTTACATCAATATCTCAAAAGATTCATGATAGAGTATCTATTGCTGATGCAACTTGCAAGCAAGCTCCTAAGAACCCTACTATAACCTCTCTATAATTGCTGTTCCAAAAGAAGTCTTCAACTGGTGGCCAAATTTCTGATGACTCTCTCCAGATTTAGCTTGACTGGTCTTCAAATAGCAGTCCATTTCTCAATCTATACTTTCTAAGACTAGAACCATAATTCGACTAAAGTAACACTTATCCAAGCTCCAGTATCTGAGAGCCAGGCTTCATTCCTACAGCACTTTGGAAACTTCTACCCCCATGCCTTGAATCCTTTATATGTATTTTCATAGGAATTAGGTAGGAAGTTGAGGCCCAGGAAAGGATGAAGAAGTGAGGTTACAAACTAGCAGAACTTGGGAGAGCAGAGGATGCTGCTGATTTGCACCTTCTTCCATCACAAGTGAAGCCAGGACAAGAATATTTCTTCTGAAGTCTCTCTAGATCCTCCCTCCACTCCAGAATAAATTTGCTATGGATGCTAAGATTTTGTCTTTGGGTAGCATCTACCAAAATCTGCATTATTATACTGATATTGCTTCCAATACTCCAAGATTGTTTTTGAGTCAGGAAGACACAAATTTGGTAGCTCTCTATGCTGTGATGTACATAGTCTCTCCATTAGTCTACTGAAAAAATCCAGTGTTATCTTTCAGAATCTGACCCTGCAATCAGGATGGCAATGGAGATAGATACTGGGACATTGCTCTGGCCTGTTAAGATGGCTCATTGAGGACAAAGAAACACCCAAAGGTATAAAGAGATTAAAATTTTCAGATAAACCCTAGACCACTCTCCTTAAGAACTTCCTTGATTTTAATAGGTCATTTTCCTAGACCCACCAAAATGGCATCCCCTCTGTCTTCATAAACAAAAATAAAAAAAGATATCTTCATACAGAATGGCCTAAGTTAAGCTTCAAGTACTGTTGCTATTCTTACCCCAAAAAATCTCTTTAAAAGAAATATCTAGGCATGGAGTCAGACATGAAGACTCTAAGTCAGAAAGTGAAGAATTGAGGTCACAGGCATGCCAAAAATAAGGCATATCCAAGATGATTTCCATCAATGTTTCTTTCACAACTTGCTTTCAAAATTGTGTTTTCATGAAGCTACTGAATAAATACTCTATTAGAAGAATTGAATTTTATTAATTCAGCAAAAACTTGGTCTTTGTCAAACCATAAGAACTTTCAAAGAATAAAACCAAAATAGATAGGAATATGTACAGGTTAAATAGGAAGAAGGTTGTGAACACAAAAAGATAATCAAGGATTAAAAACTATGTGCATCTTAAGTAGAAAACTAGAATTTGTAATGTTCACCCTCACCCTTCAAGAAGCCCATGGGACAACAGAAAGGAGAACACAGAATACCTTTATATAGAAAATAAAGTGCCTAGAGGAAAAGCTTCTAGCAGAACCATTTCCAAATGTTTTAAGCTGTGCACACACTTCTTGCATTTATCACACTATTATGTTAGTAAAAACACATTTTGGAGGCTGAAATAATAAGTCTGAACAAAGAGCTAAACATAGAATGGATGTACATTGGCCTATGGGAATTCAACCAATGTTTTATTTAAAGATTTCAGCAGTAAAATATTCTAAGCAGGAATACTGGGCCCAAAATGCTGTAAATCAAACAAAACATTTGTGAAGGAAAACTCTTTAATTCCTCTCCAAACACTTGTATCAATGAAAAAATAATCAGAATAGAACAAATTCAATGTCAGAGGTTAATGGAGATGTGTGGCATATCAGGTTGCGGCTTTTTATTATATAGTATGTAAAGTATGCTATATATAAGAGTTCATTTTTAATCCCAATCCTAATGTTTCAACTACACTTACATATGGATCCAACTTACTTCCTGGAAAACATTTTCCTCACTTTTTTTCCCCTTCTATTTCATTTTTAGGATGGCACATAGAGTAGGGCTTTTAAAAATCTAGGTAAATAATATTCCCATTCACTCGGTTTGGTATGAAACACGTAGAAGACACTGTGCTGTCTTTCTTTACATGTAAAGATGATACTTCACCATCAGTGGGACATGTACTTAGAACTGTCTGTGAAATCATGGAAAAGACACTTCACTTACTCTTTCCTGATTTTGTAAATCAAGTCTTTGAGAGTCAAATATTGGCCAAAGAAGATCAATCACCAAAGTGAGGCACAAACCAGCAGCTTTAAAATCATTAATGTTGTGCTTTGACTGAACATCCAGCACAGATATATATGTGTCTCAGCTAATATGCAGTAATGAATATAGATTAATTTACTAGGCTTGTCAATATCAGGAAGAATTAATATGTTAAAAAAAATTTACACAATTGAAAAACAGATGTTTTTTTTTAGTTTAGTCAAGCTCAAAGAATACTATTTCCAATATGCTAATAGTGCTAAAGAGAAAATGGATAGTAACAAGATTCAAAGCCAGGAGTCCTTGGGTTCAAATTCTGCCTCTGACAATATAGATGTATTTAGCAAGTCACTTAAATTCTCAATGTCGAGTTACCTCTCTGATACTATAAGTTTCAAAGAAAGTTCTGACCTGTATTGATAGAAGGATTTTCTTTTCCATGGGGAGGAATCCTTATAACTATGAAATCACAGATCCAATGCATCTTACCTAATCAGGATCCTTTTTCCTAATTAAGATAGTAATCATCAGCTAACTGAAACACTAGGTTATCAATAGAAGTATCAGTAAAGGTAGAATCTTCTGATTGTTGATGAATTTTTCATTCATTTGTTCATTATTGAGAACATGCTTAATTTTGAGCACTATATTGAGTTGCTAGGTCATGTATGCATATAGTCTTTAAATACAAAGAAGTATTGCTAATCATAAGCACAAATACAACTGACTTATGCATAACCAATAATTCTATATATGTACATTTATATTCTTTTTATACAGAGATGTTTTGCTAATCACAAGCACAAATGCAGTTGAAAGATTTATACATAACCCACAATTCTTTCCATGCAATGAAGGGTGTTTTGGTTTGCAGCCAGGGCTGCTGTCTATAGAGTCTGCTGTTGTTTGCCTCACAGGATGAATGTCACCTTTTCTCGAAAATAGCCACTTCATCTCTAGTTACTGACTGTGGGGTCACCCTGTCATCTGATGCGCTTTGCCAGCATTCGACAGCTGCTGTAAGTCAGTCTGGTCCTTTTGTTCCTTGGGCCCATAGGTACTCTGTGCCATTCGGCAGCTGCTTAGGTGGCCTCCTAGGATGCCTTGTCCCCAAAGATTCTCCCTTTCAAAGCTGTGTCTTTCTGATGCCACTGAATGAGCCATGGTGGGGGGCCTCATTGTTGGAAATTCTATTTTATCATTTCATTTCAAGCATGGCTGACGTAATGATGATGAAATTTCTCATCAGTTCAGATGTGACATCTGACAGACTCAAAGGGAGATAAATCATTTTGAGCAGGGGACCCTTTTCTTTGCCCACTCTATTCAACTTCACCTTTCCATTTCACAACCAAACTAATCCTTTACTAAAAGGAAAAGAACCAGTATTACTTAAATAGCCCACAATTATACAACATCCCCTAGAAATCCTATTCTTTATATATTACTTCAAGGCTTGCAAAGTGCTTAACCTATTGTCTTTTTGATTTGACCCTCACAACTCTGTAAAGTGGGTAAAATTATTATTCCCATTTTTCAGAGGAGGAAAATAACACTGAGTGAGATTAAATGACTTGCCCAGGATCACATAGTAAGTAAATGAAGCAGGATTATAACTCATGTGTTTCTGATTTCAAATCTGGCACTCTACCCACTGTATCACCTAGCTGGTTCAACTTTGCTTAGCACCACATAGATCTCAGCAAAAACAAAAGAAGTCCTGTCCTTTGAGGAGTCAATAAATGTTGTCAACAGGAATCGAAAAATGGCAGAATAAGGAATCCATTAGGTGGGTTTCCTGAGGTCCAGTAGGTTGTGTACAGTAAGGTGGCAGTGATCCAGGGTCCTTTGGATTCAATGTGATGTTATTTATAAACAGTATACCATTCCCTTTGCCTTTTATTATAAATTGTTTTACACTAGAGATAAGTGACATAAATATTTGTAGTTAATACATTGAATAAAGATAACCTCTTGATCACTATATGCAAAAAAAGAATAATCTATCCCTCAGGAGAAAGCTACTAGAAATATATTAATAGCAAATATGCAACAGATAATGTTTTCTAAAAAAGATACACTTTTCATTTTTAATAGCTTAATGTTAAATTTTGGCTTCTTTTGTATACATTCCATCTAAAGCTTGAAAATTCTCTAGTTCTATGAATGGCACAGAAATAAACAAAGTGGTATATGATATCCTCTGTAAAAGTTCCTGCTATATATCTTGAAAAACTAATTTAAAGACTGCCTCTCTAGTTAAGTATTGGCCCAGACAATATACATTTTTCCCTCTACTTTGTTTTTATTATTTTTTTTTTACATTGTGATCAGTTAATCCAGTCTTTTTCACAAGGAGAGTGTGATGCAATTAGTACAGTGGCATTTAAAAACTGGAGCATTTAGAGAACTTAAATGAAACAGCAAATCACCCTGAGGGAGAGATAGGAGGCAGCATGTGCCAGACTACTCAAGTCATTGCCACCACTTTGACCACAATCACCTTTCAGACTTTTCAGATCCTGAAGCCAAGAGCCCTAGGTATAGCAGTGTCTTTTATAACACGAATCCTGCTTCTAGAAGAGACTCCACAGCTCTCATTTACAGGAGTAATTTCTGTAGGAAAAGGCCCACAAGTACCAATCACTGATTAACTGCCGTTCCTAGGCAGTTAAACCCAAGAGCCCCAGAAATTCAAGGCCTTCTCCCCCCCCCCAACCCCCTGTCTCTGCAGCAATCATACTAAGAGAAACAATCCTTGGCAATTATTTCTACAGGTGCAGAGGTTCCTACCTCCTCATCAACCAAAGCTACTAAAGAAAAAGGGAAAAAAAGAAAAAAAATTCTCAATAAAAAAAATTTTGTTACCATTAAATTGTTCTAAAACAGAATCAGATATGATTTTAACAGTGAAAATTATGTTAAAGAATATGTATTACTATCCACTCTGTCACTGTACCCTAGGGATCATGGGATCTTTCTATAACCCTACAATTGAACCCAGCCATAGATGCTGTTTCCTCCTATTAGAGTGTGAGATCAAAAAAAAAAAAAAACCCAAGAATGTGAGCTCCTTGAGAACAAGGATTATCTGCTCTTCTATTTGTATTTCCAAACTTTAGTAGAGTACTTTGCACTTCATAGACCCCCAATATATTCTTTTTCATTCATTCATTCAATAATCTCATTAAGAAATCCTTTTTCCAAAGGATATCTTTCCCTGATACTGGCAATTGTCTTCCTGTTGGATTTTGATTTCCATAATTGGTGGAATCTTAAATAGCATTATCTCTTTTTAATTCTGCCAAATATAAGTAACATTATTTGAAGAGCACCTTTAAAGCGCATATATATATATATATATATATGTCTTCACATATATACTCACTTTTATAAGTATACACTTATATATTTATAAGTAGATATAGATGAAAATGTTTTTAAGTCACCCCTTCACATGATAGAAGTGTGTAGCTATACAAATATGGTCTGCTCTAGAAAATAGTCTGCAAAAACTTCCCATCTTGCTTCTAATCAAGGATATCTTGGATTGGTATTTGCTGATGCTTCTTACTTGCCTTATTCCAGTAGAAGGTCTTTTCTGCCCTTTTAAAAGAATTATGATAACTGATGTTTATTTAGAATTTTAAGGATTTTAAAATGTTTAATAAAGTGTAATATTTTCTTTTATCCTCACTACAACTATCCCACTTTACAATGATGACACTCAGAAAGGAGTCAGATGCCTTGTTTACAATCACCATAGGGTTATTCTTACTCCAGGTCCAGGTTCCACTATACCATGCTGCCTCTTCTAGTTCAATTGTATCATCTCCAACAAGTAAGTCTTATGAAATTATTCAGGTAGATGGGTGAATGGGCAGGTCCAGCTGTTCTTTCCAATTTCATTTACTTGGAAGCAGAATGGTACAGTGGGAAAGATGTGTGCTAGGTTTAGATTCAAAAGATGGGGTTTCAAATGCAATCTCTGACATTTACTTATTATGTGATATTGGGTAAGTCAGTCAGCACTCTAGACCTCAGCTTCTTTATATGTCAAATGAAAAGATTGTACAAGATGGCTTCTAAGACCTCTTCTAGTTCTAAATCTTGTGATCTTTATACTTTTACTCCTTTTTCACATAGATCACTGAGGCATAGGAGTTCCAACATGATTGATCAACTAACATTATCAAAAAAAGTTAATCACTCTAAAACGCTAGTTTTTCTGTAAAGTTCCTTTTCATATCTGTTTGTCTTCATCCTTCCAGTTCCATTTAAAATGATCTTTTTTTAAAAAATATAATTGAGGTTAAGTGGCTTGCCCAGAGTCACACAGCTTATAAGTGTTAAGAGTATTAGTTTAGATTTAAACTCAGGTCTTCCCAACTCCAGGGCTATTGATCTACTGTAACACCTAGCTGCCACCATTTATAAATGATCTTTAAGTGATCTGGTTTGGGTGGATTTTGTCTTGTTTTTTCCTCAACTACTTATCATAGTTTTGAGATAATACTATACCTAGGCTTCCATTATCATCCTCCATGATGACTTAAATAAATGGCTTTGTACTCTAAACCATTGTTACCCTTGACTTCAGAGTTTCCTTGATAGAAAGATTGTGTTTTCTAGTCAAAGTAGTTTCTGTGATCTTTAGGATTTTCCTTGTGGTGATATTTGAACTGGTTAAATTTCTCTAAGAAAGGGTGATATTCCTTGAACCTGAAAACTCATATGAAAATTGTGAGTTGGAACTGCTGTAGCTACATGCAATACCTCTTTCTTTTTTTCTTCTAATATTATATTTACTTTGACCTTTGCTCTAATGATTCAATGAGCAAACTGCACACAGATTGCTGATTCTCAAATAACCCTATCATCTATAACCACTCATTTTCAGGCAAGATATAGTCAAATTCATTTTTAATGATGTTTTAATAATACTTGCCACATGCAAAGCCTTCTGAGTCTGTATGGAGAAAGGAGTCATCATGTATAATAAGATCAGGCTTCTGAATAGTCTAAAAAATTTTGCCTTTTTGCATCTCATCCCCCAGCCACATTTTTCCATGCTGTTTTTGTCTCCCCCTATCTCCTCTTTTGAGTTTCCTTTTACATGTTAACTTCCCCAGTTAGAAGAATGTAACTCTACTTGAGGAAAGGAACTAGCTTTCATTGTGTGAATATATGCATTATGCAGCTTTTAGCATAGCTCTTAGCATATAATAAGTATTTGATAAATGGCTGTTGAATTGAAATGAATCAATAAATGAACAACTCTCAAGGAGAAAGAAGGGGTTTTTAAAAAAGAGTTCCAGGGAAGTTATTCTTAAATTGGGTCTCTGAATTTGTTTTATCTATTTTGATCACTGTATTTCTAACTATGGTTTTTTGGTTTTTGCAAGGCAAACGGGGTTAAGTGGCTTGCCCAAGGCCACATAGCTAGGAAATTATTAAGTGTCTGAGGCCGGATTTGAACCCAGGTACTCCTGACTCCAGGGCTGGTGCTTTATCCACTACGCCACCTATCCACCATTAAAGTGATGGTTTCTTTTTAGGTTGTTTTGGGTTTTTTTGCAAGGCAAATGGGGTTAAGTGGCTTGCCCAAGGCCACCCAGCTAGGCAATTATTAAGTGTCTGAGACCAGATTTGAACCCAGGTACTCCTGACTCCATGGCCAGTGCTTTATCCACTGCGCCACCTAGCCGCACCTTGATCACTGTATTTCAATAAAATTTTTATTTTAGACATTTGAAAACATTAAGAAGGGGTCTACAAACTTTACCAGACTGCCAAACAGAGTTCATGCCTCAAAAAATAGGCCTTAAAGATCCTTGGTCTAGGAAAAGAATCAGATGGAAAACAAACAGCTTACAAAACAAGATATAAAATCTTAACCATGTAATAAATGCCTTAAAATTAGACTAAATGGAAACAAAATTAAATGATTAGACTAAACATATAAAAATTCCATTGGCAGCAAGAAAAAATGAGAAAATAATCAAAAGACTGAAAAAATATAAGAAAATTCAGTGTTTCTTATAAAAAGTATAAAAATGTCAAGGAGAGATAACATAAGACTCATTGAACAATCTAAAAATCCTAGCATTAAAAAAAAACAACTACATACCATACTTTAAAAATTCATGAATGAAAATTCAGCAGACCTATTAAAATCAGAGAGAAAAGTAAAAAATTAAAAGAACCAACCATCTTTTGAAGGAAATCTCAAAATAAATAGTCCACAGCAACATCTTAGTCAAAATCCAAAGTTCTTTGGTCAAAGAAAAATGCTGCAAGCACCCAGAAATAATGAGTGCAAAAAGCAGTAAGTCTTAGTATCTCACAAGAACTGAGCCTACCAAATAAAGCAAGGATATTCAACCTTTAACTCTTCTGGGCCATGTTGCCCAACTATAAAATCTAATTAAGGGCAAAATGCAGAATTCAACACCCATTCACACCACCAAAGACACGTGACAAATGTGAAGCATGCTCAAATGAGCTCTGGGGACCACTGCAATAAGAGATTGTAATGTTTTTCAAGAAGAAAAAAGATAAAAGCATATAAATAAGAATAACTTTAAAAGCAGCTGAGTAAATCCTATAAGAAAAAAAAAATCTTTAATGAAATATAGGACTTCCAATCTTTCCTGGAGAAAAGACAAGAGTCAAGTAACTACTTTGAAATACAAACAGAGGAGCTGAGAGAAACTGAGAAAGATGTGCACACAGAATAATTGGAATGGACAACTTTAAGATTAATTATTTGGATTCTTAAGGGGAGGAGAGGAAACAAGTATCCCTCTTAGATACCTAATCTCTTCAAAGGTGGTAGAAAAAGAGTGCATAAGGCAAAAGTCCTGAAAGTAGTTTTGTTATATTTTTAATTATCTTAAGAGAAGACAAATGGAGGAAAAAAGTAATACATTGGTGGGGGGGAGAGAAAGGAAATGGAACTTATCTCATACAAACATGATATGTGAGGAGAGAACTATCAAACAGGGAGGAAGAGGTGATGGGAAAAGAGAACACATCAACTTAACTTTCATATGAACTAGACAAAGGAAGTTTGAACAGAAGTTTGTTGTAGAAAAACATTGAGTAGGGGGCGGCTAGGTGGCACAGTGGACAGAGCACAGGCCCTGGAGTCAGGAGTACCTAAATTCAAATCCGGAGTCAGACATTTAATAATTACCTAGCTGTGTGGCCTTGGGCAAGCCACTTAACCCCATTGCCTTGCAAAAAAACTAAAAACAAAAAAACAAAAAGCATTGAGTTCTATGGGAAAGTAAACAAGATTAGGGAGATGTCTGAGGGAGAAAAAAAAGAATTAAGGAAGAGATTAGTCATAAGCAAAATAAACTCTAATTTCAAATACTGAATCACAGCAGGGATGAAAACAAAGGGAGAAAGATGAAAGGGCAGCTAGGTGGCACAGTGGATAGAGCACTGGCCCTGTTGTAAGGAGGACCTGAGCTCAAATTCAGCCTCAGACATTTAATAACCTGTATGACCTTGGGTAAATCACTTAACCCCATTGCCTTGCAAAACACACACACACACACACACACACACACACACACACACACACACACACACAAAAGAGCCCATGATTGAGGATTGGATGAAGGGAAGAAATGAAGGAAAGTAGAGCCAATCAGATAGAGAAGTCAATCAGATCACTTATAAATCACCAGTGTTGGGTACATTTTTCTCTTAATCCACTTTTTTTTTTGTAAAAAAGGGTAGATGTGAGTAAAGAAAGGGAAAATGATATAGTAGGATATAATGGGGGAAAATACACAATTAATACTCATAAACATGAATGAGATGGACTCATGCTTAAACAAAAGGGGTTAGCAAAATGAAACAGAAATTAACCTTATGTTGCAATTAAGAGATTCATTCTGTTGCATAGAATTTAAATAAAGGACTGGAGCAAAACATGTTTTAGATAAACTCCAAAAAAAATCAGGAGTGTCAATTATAATCTCAAACAAGAAAATAGCAAAAATTGAATAAAATGAAAAATAGGGGTGCATTTTGTTTAAAAGCCCCATAGAGAATGAATTAATCAACATATATATATATATATATGAATATAGACATACACACACACATATATATATATGTACATATATATGTACATATATATATATACCAAATGGCATAGAATCTAGACACTTAAATGAAAAATTAATCAATAGGAAGAAATAGTAAACCTATAATAATAATTTGGGACTTCATTGTACCTCTCTCAGACCTTGACAAATCTAACAAAAAAAAAGATAAATAAATTGAAGACATGAATAGGATTTTAGAAAATTTTAACATGACAAATCAGTGGTTATAACTAAGAATTTAAGAAAAATTGTATGGCACCTTTGCAAAAACAGACCATATATTTGCATATTAAAAGCCTCACACATGGAGATTTCCGGGTGAAACAGGAACAGAAAATATTTGTGTTCTGTGGCACTTTTTAGAGTACCACTGGTTTCCTCTTTAGAGGTTCCACAGGATAGGATGATAGATTTGGAACTGGAAGGGACTTTAGAGTATATCATTTCATGTTTTAAAGATACAGAAATGGAGGCCAAGAACAGTTTAATAATGTGCCTATAGTTACGTAGTCAACATATATCAGTGGTGAGACTTGAACTGAGCTGCAAGGTCAGTTCCTAATTCATTATACCATGCTCACTTTCAAACTCCAGCTTTCTCCTTTTCTAGATCTTTTTCATATTAACTACTGCTATCTACTTAAATCTCTCTTCTTTGAACTTAATAAAGTCAAGTTTTCTAGCCTATTCTAAAAGATTAACTAGTCTCCACTTCCTCACCAGCAAAATTATCATTTTACAAAATGGATTTAAATAAAAAAACCAAAAAAATACAAAGTATATGGGAATCAGTTATGGCAAACCTAATAACCAATGAGACTTACCATACAACAGACACCAAAAAAAGCTGTTTTAAAAAAATCTCCATAAAATTCTTTGTAGATCCAGAAAAGTGAAGTTCTATGCAAGGTTCTTGAGTTTGTTACTTAAAGAGTAGTTGTAGGTGCTGGTACATGAAAGTAAAATAAATTTTGAGAAACATATATGCTGTAGAATCTAGAATAAGCTCTGATGACCCTTTAAATAAAAGCTTATGGTTTTCATTTATTCAAGCTTTATTCATTAGTTCTTATATAGTAGTTTGTTAAGTAATAAGCTACCAAATGGCAGAATGAATTTCAGGATCACCTTTGTGTCTCTGGTAGACTTTAATTAAAATAAATGTCAAGAGTATATTTTGATTCAATACAAATTAAGCATTTTTATTCCAGCTATGAAAGGGATGAATATTTTTTAATTTTGTAAAGGGTTGACCTTTTCCAAGTGACACACACACATACACACACAATCACTAGATTCTTTACATATATAATTCTTAGCTTCTAGTTTTGTATATACATATATAATACATATAAAGACATAAAGAAAAATTACTATTTGTAAGACTAATGTTAAAAAAATTTTAGAGCATAAAGAAGTTAGAGAAAAATAATACTGAATATACTTTCCAAAAATATATTTTTTAAAGTTAAATGCTGTAACAATTCTTTGAATTATCATCATTTTTATTCAAAAGTGTTGTTGTCCAAAGTGTTGCATATGTATAACTCTCTGAAACATATATCAAGATAGTTTCACAAGTAATAAAATAAGCTGTCATTTTCTTATTGTTTTCTAAATGACTAATCCAGATTCAAAAGATTACTTCTTCACATGAGCTTTTCTGTTTGTCAATTAAAATTTTCATACTAATAAAGTCAAAAGAAAAAAATTCTTTATTGCATAATTGTGGTAACAAAAGCTATTTTAAGTAAGACTGAATTATATTTTCAAATTATAATTTTGGGCACTGTGTGGAAGGTTCTGTTCTAACATGCCTTGAACACTTGAAATACAAAAGATAGAATATTCTATTCCTCAGAAGTGATACCCTGTAGAATTACTATCTTGATATTTTGGGGGTGAAGAGGGTCCCTCAACTATGTGAATAAGTCGCAATGTGCTTAAATAATTTTCAGAGCACTGTAAACAGAAAATTTACACAACTTGCTCACAATCACACTGAATGTGACATCTGAGAGTCTGGATTTAAATCATTTACTATTTAATAGTATAATCTTAGGAAAGTCACTTACCTATCTGGGTCTCAGTTTCTAAACCTGTAAATGTCCTCTAAAGTCCTTTTCAGCCCTAAATCTATGATTCTATGAGCTAGAATGTGTCAAATCTAGAGTTGTTTTGATTCTTTATCCAAGATGCTATGTTGCCTCTCTATTATTTCAATGCCCTTTCTTAATTCTAAACAACTAGCAACTAGGCAAGTCATAGCAGTAGTCTAGTTCCTGGATGAAAGTGTATAATCTGAATTCCTATTTCCTAATTAATATATACATTAGAATATGTGTTACTAAAGGGGATGGGGACCTAGTATTTCTTAATGAATTACTATTTAATGAAAAAAAAAAGAAATTTAAAATACCCCTGCTATATGACTAAGCACTTTATTTCATATATACATCTCTCTAAATTGAAGCATTTAAACCATTTCATCTCTACAAAAAGAGGGATTATTAAACTGGAAAAATAAGTGTAAAAATCTACAGCATTAACAGTCATTAAATAGTTTCATTTTGAAATTGCTTCCTATGTCACCAGATTGATGAATTCAGAGTATGACTATAGCACCTGCTGCTATAATTAAGATTCAATCAGCGGTCACATCTTCTCCAAGCTGAATCAGAGGATTGGGATCTGCTGATGGCTGTAGTCTTGCTGCCATCTCCTGTCCATAGCCTAGAATGTCAAGTAATCAATCAACCTGAAACAGAAGGGAAAGGGAACACACGATATAAAACTAGAAGCTAAGAATGTTTGACTTCTCAATATTTTTTTTCAAATTACAAAAAGCCACATTTCAAAATGTGTACTTTCATAGAATTCTGTTTCCATCGACATATTTTTAGATTGGCAGAAGTATTAAATAGACACCTCCTTTCACAGTCCTTAGGACATAGTTATAGAAGAGCACATAAATTAGTTTTCTAGGATCACTTTTGGAAATGAAAGTTTCTCTTTTAAAAGTTCACTAAACATGGTTCCCTACAACAGTTAAATAAATTAATATAATTGTGAGTAATATAATCAATACAATAAAATTAAATGAAACAAAAATAAATTTAGAAAAATCTTTTCCATAAGTCATTCTTTTAAATTTTGATAAAATACAATAGCTGAATAATTTTTTTTAATATCACACTTTTTGGCCTTCTGAGAACATGAAGAAATGAGATTTTATTCACATAAAGAAATGAAATTAACTTAAAATAGGGCTAGAACTACATCAAAATTATTTACTTAGAGAAAGAAAATATATTCCAGGATGTAATCAGGAATCTCCCATTTCTTTTTTCTTCATTCCCCACATTCTTCCCAGTCCTGATATATACACTAGTTATAATATCAAAAATCAAATTAATAGAAAATGTAGCTGGAGGATTATATAATTTACCAGTTGTGTCAAAATCAAATAGAAATAAGGTCTACTAAATCACAGATAAGGATTCCTGAGGGCTTCATAGTGATGTAGAAATCCACAAAGGGACATTGTGTTCTGTTGTCTTTCTTTTATTTTGTAAAATAATTTCCAGTTATAGTTTATTCTGGTTTGGGTGCTACAAGATGTTTGATACTTTTATCTCTATATTAAACCATAATTCTGGTAAATCATGCATATGCAAATGATACTATGGAAACATAGAAGAGACCAAGTGAATGATACACAGAAATTTTATTTTATCATTACATATTCTTTTAATATCTGAAGGGCTCCTCTGAAAGACAATGGAATTACTACTAAGACTTTCTTTTTTTTATTTAAACTTATTTATTTTTGAATTTTACAATTTTCCCCCTAATCTGGCTTCCCTCCCCCCACCCCCCACCCCCACAGAAGCCAGTCTGTTAGTCTTTACATTGTTTCCATGACATACATTTATCTAAGTTGAATGTGTTGAGAGAGCTATCATCTCCTCAAGGAAAAAAAATAAAATATAAGAGATAGCAAAATTATACAAGATAGCATTTGTTTGTTTTTTTAATTAAAGGTAAATAGTCTTTGGTCTTTGTTCAAATTCTTTCTCTGGATACAGATGGTATTCAGACTTAAGGATTATCTATCAATATTGCCAATATGTTTTCCAACATATATAAATTATACACATCAATAAAATAAAATGTATTATTAAAAATTTGTAAGTAATGTTTTATAAATAATAAATGTATTTGAAGTACTGGATAACAGGTACTGGATAACTAGTTACTAGTTGTTTAGAATTAAGAAAGGGCATTAAAATAATAGAGAGGCAACATAACATCTTGGATAAAGAATCAAAACAACTCTAGTTCTGACACATTCTAGCTCTCTTTAGATCTGTTTCCTCATCTGTAAAACACAAGGGTTGAACTATACATCTAATGTTTCATTCAGTACCAAATTTTAATAATACTAACTTATAAACCATTCAAAAAGTGCAATGCTCATCAATATTTCTCTGCCCTCTCTATTACTTTCAGCCCTGCAGCTAGTAACTCAAAACCTTCCATTTCTACAATCTGAAAAGTGCCATATAAAGATTTTAACCACAGATACAATCTGAAAAACCACACAATCTACATACCCGTAAGAAATGGAAGCAAAAAAAAAAAAAAAGAAGCTTCCTTAAGTTAGTCATATACAAAAGACAAAAACAGCAATAAAATTAAAGGGGTGATAGCTAGCAAAATGTCAAAGATGGCAAAGAATGAGAATAGTCAATGTTAGAGCATTTTTGGAAAGATAGGCATTCTAATACACTGTCAATGGAGTTGTGAATTGATCTAACTATCCTGAAAAACAATTTGGAATTATTCTAAGAAAGTAATTAAAATGTTCCAAACTGCTATCTTACAGCTAAGTGACACAGTGAATAGAATACCTGGTCTAAAGTCAGAAAGGTCTAAATTTAACTGCATGACCCTGGGCAAGGCACTTAACCTGTTTGCCTCAGTTCCCTCAACTGTAAAATGAGGATAACAGCACAATATAATCACAATCGAGAGGAGGCAATACAAAAACATTTATCCCAAGATAAATAGATATACATGATATGTATATATGTGTGTGTGTATATATATATATAAATATTCATATCGGGGTGGCTAGGTGACACAGTAGATAAAGCACTGGCCCTGGAGTCAGGAGTACCTGGGTTCAAATCCGGCCTCAGACACTTAATAATTACCTGGCTGTGTGGCCTTGGGCAAGCCACTTAACCCCATTTGCCTTACCAAAAAAAAACCCACTAAAAAAAAAGTATCTGGAAACAAAATAGATGCCCATAGATTGAATAATGGCTATAGTTTAATACAATTATTGAGTAATAAAATATTAAAATTACAGAGAAACACAGGGTGCTTTTGTGAAATGATAGTGAAAAATGTTGAGGTAGAGAAACAATACACTCAAAGATCACAATAATGGAAATCGAAAGAACATCAAAACTGAATGTTGTATAATTATTAAGACCAATATTGGTCCCAAAGTAGAGCTATGAGAATATACCTCCCATCATTCTATTTTGTGTACAGAAAACTACAAATTATGCTAGAATCAATTGATGTGTTGGTTAATTTTTTATTTTTTTCCTTTCTAATTTTATTCATTGTTATAAGGTATGAATTTGTAGCCAGGGAAAGGTAAAAGGAATAGATTTATAAATGACAATGATATAACACCAAAAGATAACAACATTGTTAAAAATGTAAACCAATAAGTGAAGCATTATACAAAAATAAGCAAATAACTTACTAAAATCTTCACTATAGTATAAATTTTTTGTATCCCTTAAAAAAATTAAAGAGCAACATTTAAGCTACATGTATAATTCTCCTGTGGCCATTTAATTTTTTTTTTAATTTAAGACAATGGAGTTAAGTGACTTGCCCAAGATCCCACAGCTAGGCAATTATTAAGTGTCTGAGGTTGGATTTGATCTAAGGTCCTCCTGATTCCAGGGCCTGTGCTTTATCTACTGCTCCACCTAGCTGCCCCTACCATCTTAATTATTAATTTACAATCAGACATCTAGATCTATATCTGTGTGACCCTGGGCAAGTCACTTAACCCTGTTTCCCTCAGTTTCTTTATCTGTCAAATGAGCTGGAGAAAGAAATGAGGCAAACCACTCCAGCATCTTTCTCAAGAAAAGCCCAAATGGGGGCACAAAGAGTCAGGCAAGCCAGAAAAACAAAAAGATTCTGTAATTGTCTGACAAAAAAAAAAGCTTTAGGATGTAAAGTAAAAATATAGTATGCAATTACATGCTCATCAGGCACCAACCTGTTCTGCCTTACATAAAAACTAGAATTAGACAAAGGCTCTGGCCAGTGGGCTCACTTCCAAATGCAAAAAAAAAAAGCATAAATTAGTATAGGATTGGTTTAAGACAACAAAACTCCAAGATTCACATAATTCCTGTTGGTAAATGAAGTTTTTTCCTACACAGAAATCATAAAATCAGCATTTTAGAGCTGGAAAGAACCTTCTAGATCTGCTAAGTATAACACAACTGGTTTTTTTTTTGGGGGGGGGGGTGTTGTTTGTTTTTCTCTTACTGGATTAAGAGACTATTTCACAGAATCAGACTCTCAGAGTTAGAGGAACTTCACAGACCGGGTAGTCCAACTCACACCTGAACAAAAATTCCTTCTATCACTTCCCTTTTATAACAATTTACTTTGGCCCAAAAACATCCATCAAAGGAGAAATCCCCTACCATCCAAGCAAGTCTATTCCCTCTACCACATGACAGCTCTTCCAACTCTTTAAGACAGATAATGAAATCCTCCTTAAGTCTCTTCTTCTCCAAGTTAAATATCCCAATTCTTCCAAATGATTCTCACACTTCAGCTTTTAATCATGCTGTTTGCTCTCCTTTGGATAGAAGCTCTCCAGCACAACATTGTTCTTTATAAAATATGGTACCCAGAGCTGAAAATGATATTGCAGATATAGTCTGACCCAGGGCAAAGTGCAGTATACTATTACCTCCCTGGTATTGGACCTCTAACTCACACAATGTAACTTGAACTTGTATTGCCTTTCTTAATTGTCATATTGCCATACTGAGCCTGCAGTCATATTGAGTCTGCATTTTACCAAACGCCTAGTTTTTTTCAGATGAACTGGTTTCTAACCATGTCTCTCACAACTTTTATTATTGTATCTAAGTTTTAATTCAAGTGTAAAGAATATTCTTATCTCTATTAAATATCATCTTATTCTATTTTTTCCAATCCACTAGTCATTTTTTTAACTCTTAACTGTTATCTAATGTGATAGCTTTCTCTTCAGTTCTGTGTCTTCTGTAAATTCCACAAGTCTGACGTTTCTCTTTTTTCCAAGAATCTAATTTAAATGTTGAACAGTATAAATAAATTTCTTGGGGGCACATCACTGGAGACCATCCTTCTCAGTTGACATGAATCCACTGATAATTTCCTATTAGATTATAGAAGTAAAAATGGGGTTATACTGGGCATCTCCCCCCACACTTTGAAAATAAGCTATAACATATCAAATCTAAATTGACTGATGCAGATTTGAAATAATGATGGATACTGGACTCAAAAATTATCTCAAAAATAGCACAAATAGCATGGACTAATCTTTTACTTTAATTCATGACATAAAATCTATAACATCATAACTACTGTTATGTGGTTTGGCCATCAGGGGGAAACATCATTGGCATGTTTCACTCCAATAAAATTTTTGTCTGCCAAAGCATAAAGTATTTTACATTTTCCTGTCATTACATGAGAAATGAGGTAAACTCTTGATTGATAGCATCCACAGATTTCAAAGCCTCTTAGAGCACTGGCATTTTTTTCACTTGTCACAATGCTACCAAATCTTTAAATTGGATTTTAAAAAATAAGGCTTAAAAAAGAATTTATGTTCACTGAGAATTTAATTTCATCTTTTAAAAAACCAAACTGTGTACTCTAAAATGTGAACCTTGATCCTTCCACTACCTCCCAAAGAAAATGCATGACAACTTTCAACTTGGAAGCAAGTTAGTCTTCTTATAAACCTAATTCAATTCAATTCAGCTTAACAAAAGCATCAATTACTTATAAGGAACTATGTAGATGAATATTCTGGACATCTACTCCAAGTGATCCACTAATGATAAATGAAAATTCAATGAAAGCTATGAATAATGTAAGCCAATAATGTAAGCCAAAAGAAACACACTTTTGGCAAGAGTGACCAGTACAAGGTCTCATGTGTCCAGAAACTCAAACCAAAACAGGGCACTCAGGTGTCTGGGACTGGAGCCCAGTGATGAACAGAGTAAATCCCCAAATATCAGTCAATTCACAATAACATACTTTATAACTCCTCCTTTTTTCTGATTTCTAAAATTAACCCCAAGGGTTGGGGAGGGTGGGGAGGTTGTGGAAATTTCAACATGTTGTCTAGCCATAACCCTAAGACTTTCCCATGTGGGTGTACCACTTTGATTATTAAACTACTTATATAATCAATCTAGAGCTCCCCAGCCTCTTTTTTCAGAATTGGACTGGACCCCAAGTTTGGGGGTTTTGAATATCCCACCAAAGGGGGATTTTGGAGCAAGACAAAAAGTAAAATGGGTAGAAGTGGGAAAACATTGTACATGGTATCAGCAACATTGTGTAAAGATCAACTATGAATAGCTCAACTCTTCCTCAGCAACACAACAACCCAAAACAAGTACAAAGGACTCACAAAGGAAAATGCTATTCATATCCAGATAAAGAACACTGAACTCTAATGGACTCTGAATGCAGATAGAAGCATATTTTTCACTTTATTCTTCTAGTAGTTTTTTTTAATTTTTTGATCTATTTCTTCTTCTACAACTGTGACTAAATTGGAAGTATGTTTTTACATATAATTATGAATTATATCAAAACTGTCTACCATTGTTGGAAGATAGGAGGGAAGAGAATGAAGAAAAATCTGGAACTCAAAATCTTCTAAAAATGAATGCTAAAAGTCTTTTTGTTTGGAGAGAAATACTATTAAAAAAATAAACGAACTCCTAGAAAGCATGGATTGTTCCATTCTTTGTGTCTTCAGATTCAATAACAAATAATAGGCACTTTAAAAATGTTCAGTGATTGCTTAATTAATTGATCTAGATTTCTTTATTTCAAAATGGGGAGAACAGTTTTTCTTTTACCTTCACTCAAATGATTTCTCCTTAATGAAAAAAAATGGCATAACTGTATTAATTACCTAAGCACATACCAGTATGTGCAAGAAATACTCTGGTCCCTGAGTAGGCAATATATTTGCTGACCCATGAAAACTGCCACATTATCAAGCATCAAATCTAAAAGTCAAGTTTCAATCTTGAATTTGTACATTAATATTTTCTTTCCCCCTATTGATCCTATATACTTTAAAAAGAAAATATATATGAATATATATGAATATATATGTATATGTGCACACTGTTCCTTTTAACCTGGTATAGCAGTAATGAGAAGCAGCACAGGTCTTTTAAAGGGAATTTCTCTAACAAGCCAACCAGGTATAAACAGGAGTTTTATATCCGTTGGTAAATTTTACTTAGGTGTGGTTAGAGAGAGCAAAAAGAGAAAGACAAATACTGCATTTGTATAAGGTTTTATTCACCTCACTCCTAAAATACTGTACTGTTGCCATAAGTCTCAATAAATGGGCTTCAAAGAGGAGTTATAGCAGTGTAAAAATAGTTTCCCTGATTTCACATGCTCTTTAGTGTTCCCAGGTCTCAAAATGGCTTTTAAAATTATTTTTTCAGGTTCTTAGTTATGTACCCCAGATTGTGATGGGATATATATTGTTCCACCCAGTTCTCTAGGGTGAAGTTGAAGTGGAGGGAAATTGAGACAGATTGGCACTATCCCACTCCAAGAGAGGCCCAATTGGAAAGATCCGTTTTCCTTGCCAAGGAGAGATGAATCTGATATATTAAAAGGCTCAAGAGGATGGAGATGTTTAAGTTAAATTTCAGTTATCTCCTGAAAGAAATTTTGATTAAATCTATTATCTCCTTATAAGATAAAGGAGTTGAGGTTGGAGAAATCCACTTTCTATAATTAGCCTGTTCTGTGGTCTTTTGACCTTCAAAGAACTCTATTTAAATTCCAACATGGTTGATGAAATAAAATCTGAATCCATAACCAACATACCAGGACTCACTGTGTTTCATGATCATCAGCAAAACTTTTCTTCATCATCCAGGAATATGCTACTACAAGTTTCTAGTTTATATTGTGATATGACAGCTCCAGTTCTAGTTGACAAAGCACTAAATAAACTTTTAACTTTCCTACAATATCACCAAATAGAAGAACTGATGAGTCAGGAAATTCCAACATTAAAATTTTAAATATCATTTCATAGAATCATATATTTAGAAGTGGAAGAGGGGCCAGAGGTTATCAAGTCCAATGCCAGAATTCTTCTGACAGGGAAATTTATCTAGACCTAGAGACGTCTTATCCAAGGTCCAGAGATCAGCAGCAGGCTTTGCATCCAGAACTTCTGACTCCAATAGAGGAGTAAGATTTAAGATATTTAAGCTTCAGCCCCATAACAGTAAAACATAAATTATATTTTAGTATACTCAGAAATAATTTCTAATGTGATTATTGTCACTGGATAGTCAAAGTCAGAGTTAAAATTTGGATTTTGCTAGTGACATTCATATTTAGTCATCAATTCTAGAGGAAAAGGAAACTTTGATGCTGCTGTTATTTCCAACTCTTTGTGACCCCATTTGGGATTTTCTTGACAAAGATACTGGAGTGGTATGTTATTTACTTCTTCAGCTCATCTTACAGATGAAGAAATTTAGGTAAACAGGGCTTGGCCGGGATCACACAGCTAATAAATGTCTGAAGTCATAAGTGAATTCAGGAAGATGAGTCTTCCCGATTTACTTCAGCCCAGCACTCTATCCAATGCACCACCTACCTATCTTTCCCCTTCCAAAATACACACACACACACACACACACACACACACACACACACACAAAACTTAGAAGCCTATTTTTTCTATTCTGTTCTAAATCTAATAATTATTGGAATCCCAAATGTGTCACAACTAAAATTTCTATTAATATCTGCAGCAGGAAATTAATTAAATTTCTATTCATCTTTCTACTCTCCCCAAGATAATTTAAATAAGAAATTCCACCTTGATCAGAAAGCCTTATAGAAAATTATTTACATATCACATTTTATCCTTCACAGTAAGAAGCTCAGCTAAACCAAACTTTTCAAGTTTACCTTATGACCTTACTAAAACTAAGTTTCATCTAACAATTAGCAATCAAAAGTAACATATAAGACTCACACAAAATGATGTAAAGAGAAGTAAGTAGAACCAAAAAAATATTAATGGTGACTCTAAAAATACATGTGCTTTGGGAAAAAACCCAAAGTAAACACTGTAATCAGAAAGACTAAGATTGCCACAAAAAAGAGATACAAGACTATACCATCCTCTCTTCTTTGTAGAGGCAAAGAACTATATGATCTTAGCATATAATGTGAGATTTGATGAATGTTGTCAGTTAATTTCACTGCCTTCACAATTAATTGAACTGCTCTTTTTTCTTCCTTTCTTCTTTGTTGTAATAAATGGTTCTTTGAATGGGGAAAAGGGTTTCTGAAATAATAAAAAATAAAATATGAATCATTCTATTTTTAAATGAAAAATATATGGAAGAAATGAGTTCAGGGAGGGCACAATAGGAAAGAGAAATTCTGATATATCCCTTTCAATTTAATATATATAGTCAAGATAGTAATAATAATACTAAAAATAATAGTATGATCAGCTAGATGACAGTGGATAGAATACTGGCCTTGGAGTCAGGAGCAACTGGGTTCAAATTTGATCTCAGACATTTGACTCCTATTAACTGTTTGACCTTAGCCAAGTAATTTCAACCTGATTGCCTCAAATCCAAGGCCATCTTTAGTTGTCCTGATTCATATCTGGCCACTGGATCCAGATGGCCCTAGAGGAGAAAGTAAGGCTGGTGACTTAGTTAACAATCCCCACTCAAATCCAATTCATGGGCTTGCCTCCCCTGATGTTGTGGTCTTCTTCCTCAAAAAAAAAAAAAACACATTATATTGCCAAGATATTATTAGACACTCTGCTTCTCAAAGCTAAGGCCCAGCAAGACAACTATGTCCTAAGCTTAGCATGATAGCCCTTTTGCCCTCTGATTGACTTTAGTCATATCAAAATCCCAGAATTGCTTCACACCAGCATCAGGTCGTGACTGAACTTGGACAAGGATATCCTGTTATGAATCAAACTTGTCACATTGCTGTTACCCCTCATTGTCAGGGCTACAGCACACTGGAAAGTCATAGGTATAAGTATTGAGATCGCTCACATAGCTTTGAATCCCCCCCACTAGGGGCAGGGCTCTAGCACATGTCTTTGAAAGTTTGCAAGCCATTTTCCTCACATTGAACTTAACTTCTATTTGTGTCCTGACTTTCCTGACTCTAGTCTGCTGTTTGGCTCCAATCACCCACTGGTTAGACTGGTTCCAGATAGGCTGACAATATTTCTAAAAAACAAACTGCATGAAATTTCATGGTTTCATATCGAATCCATTTTTGTTCTTTGTATATTAGAATGTTTGTATTTGTTCATATTTAAATTCTTCATTTTTTAAAATTCTAAAAATGTCAAAAAGTAGTTCTAAGTTATCTTAGTGGTTATCTAGTAAACCCATATTTCACAAACAATTCATTTTTTAAAAAAGATGGGGGTGAGCAACTGGAGTAAGAAGAGAGGGATTCCAAGCTATGCTCTTATTAAAGCATCTCTTAAAAATAAACAAAACATGTCCCTAAAAAGAACAGTGGTCTCACATCCATCTTGCAAAACATTTATCCCTCTAGGGATGAAAGCAATCTTTCAGAGATGTGAATGAATTGAGAACCCTTCTGCCTAGTCATAGTACAACTTGAGTTCAAAACTGAGTCACTTGTCCCCTAGTCATTGCCAGCAGCCTACTTGATCTTTACCTCAATTTGCTTACCTCTTCAGTCTATCCTACCACTGACAATTTTTTCCTTAAGCAGATTAGCCATGTTACTCTCTAGTGAATTCCTTTTAATGAAATATAAACTCCTGTTTAGCCTTTAAGCCCTTTTCACCTTACCCCAATCCATCTCTCCATTATCCTCCTTCTTGTAATATAATCCAAATTCTTTTCCTTGTTCCTCAGACAAAACACTCCTTTACATTAGCTATCTCTAGTACTTAGAATGTATACTCTCAATTCCATCTCATACATTATCTCTATGTTCAAGACTCAGCTCAAGCATCACCTTTAAGGAAACCTTTACTGGACCTGTTTCTTGAGGTCTTTTCAAACTATATTCAATCACACTGTTGGGCATTTATTTTTATCTATTCTCTATTTAGTATATTAAAATGCATACATACATACATATGCATTTCTTGACTCCAAGACAGTAATATAAGCTCTTTATGTAGGAATTGCTTTATTCATTGTATGTGTATTCCCAATACCAGGCACAACCAAGTACATTTAATTAGTCATTCTGATTTTTCATGACCATATTCAGTTAAAAGTGTTGCCATTTTCTTCATGTTCTTGCTCATTTTCAGTCTTGTCCAACTTTTCATGACCTCTTTCCTGGCAAAGAGACTGGAGTTGTTTTTCATTCATTTCACATAGAAAACAGGTAAATAGGGTTAACTGACCTGCACAAGGTCACAAATCTAGTGTATGAGACTGGATTCAAACTCAAAGAAAGAAGTCTTTGAGACACTAGCCCAACCCTCTAAATGATTTATTGATTGAACTTTATAAAATACAGAAGAAACCTCGTTCCACAGAAATGGAATATCTCACTCTTCAGTAGTGGTTTGTCCGGGGTCTTCTTCCCCGGACCCCCCCCCCCCCAGTGAGCTCCTCAGTGGGCACTGCTTCGGATGTCCCCGGATTCTCCCTCCCGGGGGATCAGCGAGGAGGGACTCAGACAGACACGTCTTCAGGAGGCATATGCTTTATTAAGTGCGGAGGGGTCCCCCGAATAGCTCAGGGCACTGGTCTATATAGGGAGTTAGTTCCGGGGTGCCACCCTGGTCCGCCCCGAGGGCGGAACCTACCACCCGATTGGAGCAAGCGACACAGGCCAACCAGGCGAAGCCACTGTTCCCCTTAAGGAGCCGTGTCTTCTTTGGATTGGCCTGACCTCACTCCCGGGGAGGTCCTATCCACTCAGGCGCTCAGGGCCGACCCCCAACAAACTCCCCCTTTTTGTTTAACAAGAGTATATCTGCCTTGAGTTGCTCAAGGGCCCAGCGTCCCAGTTTTATAAACAGAGAAAAAAGAAGGGGAAACAGGCAACATAGCAATAAGGCTATTAAGCACCAAGCACCAAGAATCAACAAATAATGCATCCAATGATTGACGTCTATCCCATTTATCCAATCAGGGAATAGACCATGGTTATTTTCCATATCTTTCTTATACTGATCTGTAATATTTCTTATGGTGTTAATTATCTTGTCTAATTCATCTAGATAGGTAGGTAGGCTAGTATGGTCATTCAGGGTTTGTATAGCCCTGTCAAGTTGTTCACTAGCGTTTTTGACTGCGGCTGTCATACATGCCGGTCGACGGAGGACATGATGGCAGGGTAGTCCTTCTAACAACATCTCTGTTTTCACTAGAGTGGACAGGGCTTGTACTGCGGAGGTTAGTGCACTCAATTCTATTTGCACCTCTCTAATGATCTGCTGCTGCACAGACCATGCCTGAGCAGTGGCCTGCATGAACCTTTGGAGATCTTCTGCCAAGATATGCATCTGATTGGCTAAAGCTGTAATCTCTAATTGCTCCAGCACGGAAACTACAAGCTCAACTACATCTAAGACTGGAAATTCCACATCCCTCTTGTTTCTTTCCAACATTGCCATGAGAAAATCAGAATCTGCAAAAGGTTTTGACGTGCTTATGGGGAGGAAGGTTCAGGGGGTATCTGCAATAAAAATACCAGGGTCTCATTAGACCTTACAGAGTCAGGTTTAAGGGTGTCAGTCATAGTCCCATTATTACAGGTAATACTATATCCTTTATCCGCCCAAGCGAAGGTGGTATTTGTGCAGACAAGAAACATGTCCGAGCCTCGAGTAGTCCTGGCCTGTGTGTCAAAAGTGTTGCAAGCGTAGGTGGGGTACCTTCCTTCAGTACAAATATAAGAGTGGCCCCACAACAGTCCAGCCCAAAGGTCGTGTATGGTTGTATTTGCTCCAACAGGTACGGTATTGTCTGTGGCATGGATCACATCCCCGAAAGTGGCCGTAGCTTTCCAAAGATGGACTTGTACTCGGGTGTTGTTGTCCACTTCGATATGCGGTACAGGTGCAACAAAATAGGGGCCTGGGCCCCCATCCATGAAGTACACTTGTGTGCCGTTCAGGTTAGGTCCAAGTACCGGAATCCCTGCACCGCCTCAAACATATTTGGTGAAGGAGAGCATGGTGGTAGAGGGGAGTGGGGTATTTCCTGGCCTGGGGACATTCCCGCAGCTAGTCTAATCCTATCCATAAAATGACAAGGGCCATCAGTTTTGTTACTTTCCCAAGAGGCATTAGTGGTATTGCATCCGCCTCCCAGAATCCAATGCCATGTTTTATTAAATGCTCCCAAGGCCGCCTTTCCTATAAAAGTATCGTTAGGCAATGGAAGTCCTGGGACCCAATGTATCTCTCCCTTATTACCTGTCTTTTCTTTACTTTTAGACATACTATGGTTCCCTGGCCCGTAATGTTGAATCATTGAAAAATGCAGGAAATCGCCACGCCCAAGTTGACTATGTTGACCAGGCCTCCCGCTCGCTCCTGGCCCATGTGGGGTTTCTTTTAATGTACCATTTGCTACTTGGGCACAGAGAGGGTGAGAGCCTGTAGTAAGGCATATCGGAAGGTGCAAGGAAGTCAAAGTCACAGGGCCTTTCAGATCGTGTTTCTTTTCAGGGGGAGTCCCTTTAATTCCTCCTAATACTAGGTAGGCGGGGCCTGCTAACTGTAATTCCACTGGATCTCCTATCCATGTGGCCGGATTGACCGTAGGGAACCCTGGTATTACTGTCCAATAGGTAAAATGAGTGGCCTCAGTAATATTTTTCCAGTGAAGGGGAATGGCTCGGGAGTCAATGGGTTGTAGGCTGCTTAATAGTCCTAGTATACTTAGCCATTTATGTGCCATCTTTGCTCTCTGCGTCCTGTTGAGGCGCTTCCTCCTGCTCCTCTGGCAGTTTCTCTTTGTCTTCTGTACAGGTCCTGGTCCACCTGATGGGCACCCAGCGTGTCCCCTCACCTGTGTGGAGACACAAGAATCCCTTTCCCCATACCATCACCTGGGCGGGACCATGCCAATGACCCTCCTCATCTCTCCACCATACTGTTGTAGGTCTATATTGCATTGGGTTTTTTACCTGTGTTTGTGTTTTTTGTGTTATAGGAGCTTTTGTTATAGGAGTTTTTGAAGGTAGTATTTGTTTCATAGCAGGGGTAATGCCTTGATCATCGCCGATCAAGTAGTTCCTGGTGAAGACCGCTGTTGCTACCTGAGCTGTAGTGAGTCTACCACGCACTCCCCCTTTTTGTTTAATGAGAGTGCGCTTCAAGGACTGATTGGCACGTTCTACAATGGCCTGACCGGTGGGGTTGTAAGGGATACCGGTAGCATGAGTGACACTGAATTGGTGGCAGAAGCGAGCAAAAGCGGAGGAGGTGTAGGCTGGGCCATTGTCGGTTTTTAACAACCGGGGTATCCCATGGGTGGCAAAGCAGTGAAGACAATGAGCAATCACATGGCGTACAGCCTCACCAGGCTGAAGAGTGGCCATAATAAAGTTAGAAAAAGTGTCTACAGTGACATGAATCAGGCTGGCCTGAAAGTGGGTGACATCCATCTGCCAAATGTCATTGGGGGCCAGGCCCCGGGGGTTGGTGGCATGCACAGTCGGGGCAGGTCGAAAGGGGACACAATGCCTACATTGTCGGACAATGCAACTTGCTTCTTCCTTAGGAAGACCATAAAGCTGTGTAAGTGTTTTTGCCGGGAGATGAAATGTGTCATGAACAATAGAAGGGTCTGCATACATGACTATCTCACTTTTGACATCAGGGTCAAGGAGAGCCGAGTCAGCTACAGCGTTCCCTGAGTAGATTGGGCCAGAAGTAGACACATGAGATCTGACATGTAAGACATAGAGGGGGTCTGAGCGGTGTAGGAGAGACCGTTGTGCTTGGTGTAAGAGATCTATAACTGCAGAATTGGACAAGGAAAGATCTGCCAGAGCTAGCTGTTGTAACAGTAAGAAGCAATAATAACTATCAGTGATTAGATTAAAAGGCTCATGAGCACACAGTTCTAAAGCTACCACAATGGCCTGCAACTCATTCTTTTGGGCTGAAGTATATGGGGTTTGTAACACCTTCAATAACTTCTTGTCTGGGATATAGATGGATGCTTTATGGTGTTTGGTGGCATCCGTGAAGACATTGACCCCCTGTACTGGCTGAGGGACTATGGGGTTGGAGGGATACTTTAAAGGGAGTTGCAACCAGCCTCGTAGCGAGGGAGGTGGATGACCCTGAGAAGTGGGATAAGTAGACAATAGCATGGCCCACTCCTCAGAGTTCTGTGCTAGATGGGTGAGTGTTGTCAGATCTTCCTGGAGTAGTAAAACAGGAATGGTACCAAAAATAGTGATCGCAGCTTCTGCTGCTTTCATAAGGAGTTGTGCATCCACTTCAAACTTTGAGGGTATAGACTTAACGGGTTTGGATGGATGTATCCATTGTAAAGGACCGGTAACCTAGAAAACTACTCCGGCCTTGCCCAATGAGGGATGACGCACCAAAGTTACATAAACCGGAGTGGTTGGGTCTAAGCGGGTGACAGTCGATGTGGATGCCAAGTCCTGTATCTGAGCAATAGCCTTCATGGCTGCAGGGGTCCATTCACGGGGCGAATTCAAATCAGATGAACCCTTTAAGATATTATACAATGGATACATCATATCATTGGAAATAGGAACTACATTCCTTAGCCATTGAATTGAGCCAATTAATTTCTGAAAGTCATTTAGTGTAGAAACTTGAGCTGTATCAATTTTTGGAGATTTCTTCACTAAATCCTTGTACACCTGATGTCCTAAATATGTGTAGGGGGGTTCTGTTTGTATCTTCTCAGGGGCAACCTGTAATCCATATGCTGCTAGGGCTGAGGTAATTTTTTGTAAAATAAGCGAGACAGCAGTCCGGTGGGACGCAGAAATTAATATGTCATCCATATAATGAATAATAATGGCTCCCGAGTGTTCTCGCCTAATGGGCATCAGAATCTGTGCAACATAAACCTGACATAGAGTGGGACTGTTTGCCATGCCTTGGGGAAGAACTTTAAACTGAAAACGCTGAGCAGGTTCTTGAAAATTCACAGCAGGTACACTAAAGGCGAAGCGTTGCTTATCTACAGGATTAAGGGGTATACTATAGAAACAATCCTTTATATCTATAACAGTTATAGGCCAAGCCTTCGGAATAGCAACCGGAGAAGGTAACCCAGGCTGGGTGGTACCCATAGGTTGTAGAGTGGCATTTACCTTTCTTAGATCTACTAACATTCTCCATTTCCCACTTTTCTTTTTAATTACAAATACTGGGGAATTCCATGGGCTGGTGGACGGCTCTACTTGTCCAGCTGATAAAAGTCCTTGTACTATGTTAGCAAGGGCCTGTAATTTCTCTTTGGTGAGGGGCCACTGATCTACCCAAACTGGTTTGTCGGATCGCCACGTCAGCGGTATGGGTTGCGGCCCTCCAGTGACCACTAGTGGTTTAAAGCTGTGTCTGTAGTTATGGACAAGCCCAGAGTTTGCAAAACATCCCTCCCCCAGAGGGACATAGGAATAGGAAGTACCAAAGGGCGGAAAGTCCCTGCCACATCATCACTTCTCCACTTTAGGAATCTTAGGGACTTTTTCGCCAGAGTTCCTCCTGAAACTCCCGTGATGTCTTGAGGATTTTTTGAAAGTTCCCAACAGGGCTGCCAATCTTTTGTAGATATGACCGAGACATCAGCACCTGTATCAATTAAGCCCACGATCTTTTTCCTCCACTATAAGTGGTAACGTGGGACGGTGGGCCGATATAGCCTGTGTCCAGGCCACAAATGTGTCCTCATTGATACGTTCTCTCCAATCCTTATCTATCCATGGGAGGGAAATGGCAAGAGCAACAGGCTCACCGCCTTTTAGTTCTATCTGGTAATGATGGGGATTTGTAACAGTTATAGAAGTCTGACCTGGGCTCAAGAGTTGTGTGTGGACAATGACCTGGGGAGCGAGAGCAGTTCCAATCACTAAATGGTGGAAGTCCCTAGGGGGGGCTTTAACAGTAGTCGTAGTCCAAGGGCTCAATTCTGTACTCTCTGAAAGGGGAATGGTAACCGAGGGATTTAGTGGACCAACCCCGGGGTCGAACCCTCGGTTTCTCGACCCCTCTTCCCATTTCCCTGTGGTCCACCATTGTCATGCTTCTGGTTCTTGTTTTTCTGTCTGCAATGCTTTGCTATATGACCAGGTTTACCACAGACAAAGCATTTCATTGCACTCTTCTGGGAATTACGGCACTCAGCTTGAAAATGACCGGCCTTCCCACAACGGAAGCAGTTCCCTCTACCCTTCGATCTAGGCACTAAGCTTGTGGTTTGTAAAGCATTAGTGAGGAGGTTAATGGAGGTTTGGAGAGGGTCCGGAGGAGGTTCCTCATCTAGGGCTTTATCAATTATCTCCTCTACAGAGGGGTCAGCAGGTAGAGTAGCCAGCAAGCCTTTTGAATGAGTGAACCCTCCCTTTATCAACTGGATAATTAATGGCTGTGCTGCCTTTCCTGTCCCGAATTTCCCTTCTACAGTGGTCTGTACTCTGCTGATAAAATCAATAGCGGACTCCCTAGATCTTTGTTTCAATTGTTGTAAGGGAGTGGCAGCTGCTCGAGCTAATTTGTTCAGGGCATTTAGTCCAGCTATTTGTACCGCCCTAACAATGGGTTCAGAAAGTTGTAATTGCGCGTCCACTGTGTTAAACTGGCCACACCCAGTGAGTTGATTAGTGATTAAATCAGTTATTTGGGTCTATGATCTCAGCCTGCAGCCTGGCCTCTCTCCGCCAGTAGGCAGCCCAGGCGGTGTAATGAGATGACTCCAATACCGCCTGTAAAGTTTCGTCCCAATCTGTGGGGAGCCAGGCGGCGGTCTGGATGTTAGAGCTTATAAGCCGTTTTACATAGGCAGACCCCGGCCCGTAGTTACGAACTGCCTCTCTAAGATCTTTGATAAATTTGTAAGGTACTGGGCGGGGAACCCTGACTTGTTTGCCATTTTCTACCTGCACTAATACTTGGAAGGCAGACACAGAGGAAGCAAGATAGTCTAGGTCTTCCTCATCTACTTCCTCACCGTCCTCTAAAGCCCTGTGGATAGTCTGTTGTAATCGGGTCCGGTGGGGTACTTGACCAGGAGTGGCCGCCCCAACCCCCATCTTCCCTATTACTAGGGTTTGTCCCTTCCTATCTGCACCCAATCCATAAGTGCCTCGCCCTTCTGCAGACCCGTTCTTTGTTTTCTCGGATTTACTTTCACTTTGTACCGAAGCAAGCTGTTTGCTCGCGGCGGCCAGTTCCTCGCAAGGGGACTTGGGGGCTGGTTCTCCGGAGTCACCGGGACTTTCATCAGGGGGCGGGGGCCATTCAGGCTCCCCTAGTAAGGAGGTCCCCGTTTGGGTTCCCTCGGGTACGGCTCCAGGCGGCGGTTGCGGATCGAGAGCAGCAGCCACCACAGAGTAAATCACGAAGTCCGTGTCCGAAAGGAAACCAGGTTTCTCTACATTATAAGAGGCCATCTGCGTACCTACCACCCTCCATCTCTGGGGGTCGATCCCAGTATGGGAGACGCAGGGGGAGATAACTAAAATTTTTTCTACCCACTCCCTGCAGTCTCTAACAGGAACTCTTATGCCATGAGTTCTTACCAGTGCATGTACTTGACATGCTAATACTCCTGAATCCTCAGGCTGCAAATGCTTTGACATTCCCTTACCCATGTCCTATCCCTCTAGGTGTCCCTTGGACCTAGGGTGTCTGTCTCTTCTACCCTTACTCAGGTAGGCTCACCTCACTCGGCGGGGTCTTCCGGTGTCCCTGTTCGGGCGCCTTGTTCCACAGAAATGGAATATCTCACTATTCAGTAGTGGTTTGTCCGGGGTCTTCTTCCCCGGACCCCCCCCCCAGTGAGCTCCTCAGTGGGCACTGCTTCGGGCGTCCCCGGATTCTCCCTCCCGGGGGATCAGCGAGGAGGGACTCAGACAGACACGTCTTCAGGAGGCATATGCTTTATTAAGTGCGGAGGGGTCCCCCGAATAGCTCAGGGCGCTGGTCTATATAGGGAGTTAGTTCCGGGGTGCCACCCTGGTCCGCCCCGAGGGCGGAACCTACCACCCGATTGGAGCAAGCGACACAGGCCAACCAGGCGAAGCCACTGTTCCCCTTAAGGAGCCGTGTCTTCTTTGGATTGGCCTGACCTCACTCCCGGGGAGGTCCTATCCACTCAGGCGCTCAGGTTTAATCCAAAAGAGGAAAACAGTAATAGCAAAGAACTCAAAAATAGGCTAAGAGGGTGGTCTGCCACCTCTAAGCATAAGTTAACAGGTTAACTATCCTGTCACAAGTTCTGTTGACTGGTCTCTGTTGGCATTTTCAGTTGTCTGATTCTTTGGGGTTTTCTTAGCAATACTGGAGTGGTTTGTCATTTTCTTCTCCAGCTTATTTTTACAGATGAGGAAACTGAGGCAAGCAACATGGAGTGCTATACTAAGTCACCAACCTTACTTTCTCCTCCAGTCATCTGGGTCCAGTGGTCAGGTACAAATCAGCTGTGGATGCAGTGGGAAAACTTGGCCTTTTTTGAGCTAAGATCTTAAAAGTCTCAGTTTGAGTTAAAGGCCATTTGATGATAAAAGATAGGCTTAAAAGATCTTTACATCTGCCTAGTCCAAAAAAAATAAACTAGGACAAATAAGCCCTTGGTTTTTCTCAGTGATTAAGGTAGATAAGAAAAGAAAGACTATTTGCATAATCAAATCAATCTGGGAGACAATTGGCCTGATTTCACTCATTTTGTTCCTATTATGTGCACAATTAGGAAGCATTATGAGAACTTCAAGACTTGTTGCTTAAGGAGTTGGCAGACTATACAGAAAGCACCAAGCTGAAGTTCAACTTGTTCCTTAAGATTACACTCAAAGAGTGACCCTGGTGCAAACAACTTTTTTGGCTTTGATGTTCACATCTGTGAAGTAAGGAAAATAATAGTACCTACTTCCCAAAGTTGTTTTGTGAAGCAAATGAGCTATTTGTGCAAAGAACTTCTGAAAATCTGAATTTAGAATTTAACAATTTAATCTAACACCAAATCAGATTAGCCTTCAAATCACTGGGATCAGCTCCAGAACATAGCTAATACAAATGACCTCTCCTCTCCCAGAATACCTTTGATGTGTGGACCTCCCCATTAGAATTAGTGCTGGCACATAATAAATTGACTGCTTATTGAATTATATAGATTGGGCAGTAGATAGGCTCTTTAACAGGTTTAACTGGCCTTTTCCCATTAAATCTCTACTTTTCCCCTGAAGATCTTTTACTTATTAGTTATGCCTCAATCTTTTCACACCAACTGTTTCCCCTTTGCCCTCTGGTAATACTCATTTCTACTTATTAGGCAAGTCTTATATTATTTACCAATGGCAGAATACCAGGAAGCTGGTTCCAAGAGACAGTTTTCAAGTTAACTGGATCCAAGTGTGGAATTATTGCTCCTATCACACTAGAGATCCTAAGAGGCAGTGGTGATAAGGGAAGCAGTCAAGATCAGTTTTCAAAGGAAAAAAATGCTCCAAATCACTAAACAGATTTTAAGCAACTCCAAGATGCTAGAGGGCCTCCAGAAAAACAATGCATTGCTGTTGAGTTCCAAATTGGTAGTCATTTAAGAAAGTGATGTAGAACTATGCCCAGTTTACAAACTATGTACCCTTTAGCCTAGCAATCACTATTAAATAAACCACTCAAAATAAACAGGTAATATACCGACATTAAAAAAATAGCTAAACAAATTACAAACTGATAGAAAGTGAGATATATACAAACATAAAACAATCCTGACTTAAAAAAATTTGATCCATCTCTGATATGGCCAACATATATAAAATCATGGGTAGGAATCCTATTATGTAGGCATCAGCAAATCTAGTAGAAACTGCACCAAAGCTTATGGCTTAGTAGTTCCAGTTCTATCACTATGAATTTTTTTCTGCCCATGATACAAAAAGTTTACCCTTTACCTTTGCAACTCATTTTAAGGATGTGGTAACTTGAGGCAAAGTTAAGTGACTTATCAAAGATCACACAGCTATTGTTTAAGACCCTATTTCTACTCAGGGTACAAATGACCCCAGGAATAGTTCAAACCACCTCACTGCCCTTGTAGTATTAAGTCAAGTTGTAAAAGACCTTCTGAAAAGGAATTTCCAATTTATAGTAAGTGATGGGGGGCCATCCACTTTTTATTATATTGCATATACCTAGGACTTAACTTATACAATAGAAGACATGCTGCTTTGGGGAGATCCCTGTCTGGGAAAAGTTGAAAAACCTAATAAGAGTAGATAAAAATAATTCCAGGGGATTGATTCTTTAGATATGCAGGTAAAATGTAGAATTCAAGCTAGTTAGGAGAAAGTCAGACCACTAATTCTAGAAATTTGCATTTTACCATATTTATACTGATATCATTCTGTTTCTTAAAAATTATCAATTTAGCAACCACTATGCAGCAAAGAATGGAAATAAAAGGCAGAAAATTCCATTAGAACCCTACAGGATAGCAGAGTAGCTAGATACACAGTGGATAGAGCAACTGTCCTAGAGTCAAGGAAGCAAAGTTCAAATTCCAAATCAGACACTTAACTATGTGACCTTGGGTAAGTCACTTAACTCCAATCATTAGAATTTGCCATCCTCAAACTGGTTAAATGGGAAAAGCAGTTCCATAGTACCCTAGAACTATTGCTGATGGACATCTTTCACCAAAGGGATACTACTACTCACCTTCTCCCTCCTAATCCTGCATAAAATAGGATTGAGATTAGAATCCTTGGTGTTCTTCACCAACTCAAGGATGTGGCAACAAAGATTTGATAATTCCAAGATAAAATTAAAAATAAAATTGTTTTTAATAGAAGATTCCCTTTAACATTTTAAAATTTGGATAAATCACTAATATAGAATAAAATTCTTTTCCACAAAATGTTCACGCTCAAGAATTCTCCCTAAAAATAAGATGGATATACTAAGGCAAAATCAAGTATGTATCATCAAAAATAACAGCTAATACAACAATTCTAATTGAGACCAAGGCTTTTATTTACTTATTTCTTGCACTTAAAATATTCTTCGATGACATCTTTGGCCTGAGATTCCTTGCCATAGTCCTTAAAAGAAATCAAGGAGCACTTTTAAATTTATGAAAAGCATTTTTGAATTCATATTCCACATCACTAAGCTCAATTACTAAAGTTGTAATGTTAAATTTCTTCTATCATACCTAATATGGTATTTAAAAGCAACTCTAAGCAAACATCTTAAATTAACTAGACAGATCTTTCCTTTCAAATTCTATTAGATTCAAAACCCAATTACAGAATGATATTAATTGTAGCCATTCTCAGGGACCTCAAGGACCTCAAGTCATTGAGGCTCGTACCATGGCTGTGCTATTGCCAGCATTTTACTTCTGAAAGACACATTCAGGTAATCCAGATGTAATTGTACTGGCTTTGAGGATTTTTTAATCAATCTTTTTCCTGTTGACACTCTTAAGGAAATATGAAATACATAAACTAAGGTATATTTTTAAATTACTACTGAGATTAAAATGAAAACTTTCATTTTCAAATAAAAGAGCTCATTTTTCCCATTAATTCTTTCTTGATTCCTGTTGCTTTCCTCATTCCTTCTCATTTTAGAAAGCTGACTTAACTGAAGGTAATGACCAAAATCTCTTCTCAAATACCAACTTACCTTAACAACAACACAACTGCATCCAACCACTTTTCTGGGCTTTCCCTCTCTGTCAATTTTACAGAGGCCTACCCATTCACCCAGCTTCTTGTTGTCATCAACCTGTTAAAAAAAATACATGTGCTTAATATGACATTATACTTGTAACACATCAAAAAAAATAGATAGGTGCTATATGCTCAGATACATTGGGTGACATGGCTGTTCTCTTCAGTCTTATCAGTAGAGGGAGCCAAGTTGTCATCATGTACAGCACCATTCAAAATAGATGCCCCTTCTAACTCCAAAAGAATTCTTTTGTCCCCTTTGGTTCCAAAAAGCAAATATGTTGTAATACAAAACCAAAGGTTTTAGAACTGTTAAATAATTACATATAAGTACGCAAACTGTTTTAAAGAGAAACAGTAAATTCAGGTTCTGTATTAATCTCACCTTGATTAAATTGATTTGGTGTTCAGCACACAGGGCCTCAACCAACTTTACATACATAGGTTCATCACAGTTGGAAGCAAGAACACAAAGATGGGCTTGGCGTCTAAAAAGCACACAAAAATTCTTGTTAAAGTCTAGAAAAGCATTGTTTACAAGATTATCATGCATATATATATATTTATGTTTAGTGTTGAAAGTTTTCTTTTTGTACTGGCTACCATTGGCAGTGAAGAGCATGATACTACCATAAATACCCAGCAGATTATTCTATGCCAGGTTGCATCCAGTCCTCCAACAGATCAACCCAATAGTGGTCTAAATCTGGCATTTGATGTTCCAATGTGCTTTTCTGACTGAGGTTCAAAATTTCTGCCTTTAGTTGTGACCAAAGAGCTCTAAAAGCTTATGGGCAATCAACAAAGCATGCACTCTTAAACTTGAGCCTGTCAGTTTTTGTAAAGTTAAGAGATGGTAATTAACATTAGGATCAACCACCAGATATAGAGGGTTGTTACCTGTTGCTGGATGAGACATCGAATTAGAATCCATTTTTAAATTGTGCAGCAGCATTCCCAAGGTGCTAAGGTTGAAAGGGACTCATGACAGGCACTGAAGTACATCCAGCCGTTGTTTCCAATGGATTGAACTGCCCAAGTCTATACCAAAGTGAATTGAACTGACTTGAAATTCATCTGATTTAGAAAGCTTTCAAAATGCATTTTCAAAACTAAATTAGGTAGTATTTAGCACATGCAGTTACTTTGCCAACGTAACTAGTACAGGAAAAAAATACTTTCAAAGTACTTTTTGCCTAATGACTCTTGTCAAAATAAGGAGTATTTTAAGACCAAGTCAATTGTACCAAGTAAGAAAGATGCTAAGGTGTTAATTGTTTTACTTTTTTGTTTTAAGTACAAAAATGGCATCAAAATGTAATATCTTATGTTGCTAAAAATTTAGATTGGGAGTTAATACTGATCCACAAACTTTATAAACTTGTTTCATTTGTGACACAATTATAAGTATATCTAATGTAAAACATGGGGTTTTAGCAGCCTGCCAAAAGGTTACTCTACCTCTAATGAGTCTAATTTCTTTAGAGCTCAGGCACTACAGGTCTGTCAGACTTTTTTTTATCACTCATAAGTGGAGTGAAGGGGTATCCGACAATCAAGTCATCATTCAAACACTGTAGATTTTAAAAACATTAACATGACTTACTGAAGTTAAGATTCATTCTTAAAATTTTACAGAAAGTACAGAATATAATCCATAGAATCAAACTTTTCAAGTCAATTAAGATGACTACAGTGCTGTACTTTAGAGTTGCAACTAAAATTCTATAGTATTTTTCAATCAGTAAAGATGCAAAATTTGTGTGAAATTAACCGTATATTTGTAATAAGTTTCCTAAAAACCAAACCATCTAAAACAGAACACATAAAGTACTTACAAGAATATAATCTACCTATGAAGAATCTTTATTCATTCCACTGTTTAAATTTGCAAATTTCATCATTTTCCATCACTTACTTCTGTATCCTTAACAATATTTTAATCTGCAAATCTCATTGTTTTTCCATGATATATTGCAAATCTTATTATTTTCCACCACTTATTACTGTTATCCTCCCATCTTACCATTAGGAGCTCAAAACAAAAAAAAAGGTTAAATGCTAAGTTGATTTTTAGAGCAAACTTTTCAGGGATGAAAACAAAAATGAGAAAAACTTCCATCTCTCAAGACCTACTTGTCCATGGCTTTGGCCTATGAAAAATTTTTTCTATTTATTCCGGTTATTTAAATTTGCAAATTCTTTATTTCCCATCACTTAACTAGTTATTCTCCAATGCACAGCAAATTCTTACCAAGATTTGAATTTGCACGTTTTGTTATTTTCCATCAGTTACCAATATCTAAATTTGCAAGCTTTATTACTATTTCCCATCACTTCCTGTTATCCTCCAAAGTACATTATTTTGCCCTTAGAAGCTCCAAACACCGTGCTAGTTACAAAAGCTGACATGATAATTGGACTTTTTGGGCAAGTTTTGAGGGATGAAAATGGAAATAGAGAGAAGTGTAAAGTCTTAAGACCTACTTGTCCAAGGCTTTGGCAGCTTCACGAATTCCACGAGCGAGGCCGTCGTGGATGAGCGCGGTCTTGAGCACTTCTTGTAGAGCGGTGTTCACGTCCATTACACCTCCAGCAGCAATGCTGTAAACGGGGCAACATGGTCACCAGGCCGCTCGCTTCCCTCCAGAGGCCTGGGCCTGACTTCATGCCGGCCACGTGGAGGAGTTGGGCCTGGGAGCGGGCTTTCCCGCCCGCGGGGAGCCCCGGGCGGGGAGACCCGAGCAGGAAGGCGGCCAAGCACGTGGTCCCCGCGGAGGAGTCGCCCTCCGGCCCGACCCGGCCCGCCCCTCCCCCGCCCGCCGCACTCACCCTTCCTCGGCCATGGCAGCGGGTCACGGGTGAAGCTAAATCTTGGAAAACACTGAAACAAACAGACGCGCGTCAGTGGAAAAGCCCGTGGACGCCCGTAGACGACAAGAGAAAGTTACTTCGGAACACGCGCCCCCCTGTCCCCGCTACTCACCCCGGGAGCCTCCGCCTCCCGCTCGACTCGGCGGCGACAGGGAAAGAGGCCGCCCCTCCCCGCCCGAAAGTATTTAAAGCACTCAGGACCCCTTCGCGCGCATGCTCATTAGCCTCCTCCGAAAGAGGTGGCTATAGCACTGCCGGGGCTTGAGATTTCTGTTTCCGGCGGTTTTCGGAAGTCTCCGGCCGGGAGCGAGTGTCAGGCACAGCGATGGGCAGTCCGGGTCTGCGCTCCCGGGCAGGCGGTAGGACCTGGAGATGGAGTCCGGTAAAAGGTGTGCGTGGGTGACCCCATCAGCACGTGGGGGGGGGTCTGCATCCCCGATGCTTTTTTTTTTTTTTTTTTTTTTTTAGCTTTTTGCAAGGCAATGGGACCACACGGCTAGCTAATTATTAAATGTCTGAGGCCAGATTTGACTCAGGTACTCCTGACTCCAAGGCCGGTGCTTTATCCACTGCACCACCTAGCCGCCCCTTCTCTCACCTAAACTTTTTTTTTCTTTTTTTTTTAATCCCCAAAGCTTTTAATTTCGTTTACATCTCTTAGTGAAGCGGGCCTCTCCTCATGCAGCCCCGTTTTGTTCCCTGCCTAAATGGATCTCTGCCGCACCTGGTGGACTGGCGCCGGGTCAAGGGTCAGGAAGACCTCAGTTCAAAGGTGACCAAAGGCCCCCAAACTTCGAGCAAGTCCCTTAAGCACGGCTTAACTCTGTAAAATGAGGACAAATAGTCAAGTAAAATGCGTTTAGCACAACTATCATGATCATTATTACATTGCCCTAAAAATCAAATGAAATAATATTTGAAAGCACCTGGCACATAGTAGGTATGGAATTAATATTGTAATAATAATAATTAATAATCTCCAAACAATGTCAATCTGGCCACATCTGACTTCCAGGAGACTTGTTTTCTTGGCAGTAAAATGTCCACTTCTCATAACCTCAACTTTTTTCTTAATTCATCTAAAAAAGTTTTTTTTAATTCCCCTCTCTAAAAAAAAACGATTTTGACCAAAAAAGAGGAAGGGAGGGTGACTCTTGCTAAAAAACACGGGACAGCTTGTTTCCTGGAAGTAGTCTGGTGACCAGAATAAATTGTAATGTTTTGTCTAATATTTATGGGAGAAAATTAAAAGGCATTAGATAAGCAAATATCTTTATTTTATTTTTTTTAGTTTTAGCAAGACAATGGGGTTAAGTGGCTTGCCCAAGGCCACAGGGCTAGGCAATTATTAAATGTCTGAGGTCGGATTTGAACTCAGGTACTCCTGACTCCTGGACCTGTGTTCTAGCCACTGCGCCACCTAGCTGCCCCAATTTATTATCTTTTCCCTTAGGAATTACTTGCCATTCTATGGCAGTAGGGGATCCCTGAAAACTGACCTCTCAGAGAGTAATACTGAAATTTGCTGTGCAAAAATCATTGTCCCCAAATAACAAAGCAGAAAAGAAAGTAGTAGAGTATAATTGTAAATACTGACAGTAGGGGAAATGAGAAGCACCTATTTTATAACCCCAACTAGCACAAGTACAGATGCATAGGCTTTGTATCAAACAAAAATAATCACTTTTCTTTTTTAAGAAAGGAGTTAGAATAACAGTAATGGAGATTATTATCACGAGAGTAAGGATCTCTTTTGAAAAAGTGCTTTCACATCACTGTGTCTTGGGAGTTAATGAATACTTAAAATCTGTATGGGCTTGAATTACCAGTTCTATAAGCATTAATGATATTTCAGTAGTTGCCTATTTAATCAAAAAGTTAAGTCAAGCCACTAATTCTAGCACCTAATGTGTATTAAGAGCTTCAGGGGCTGCTAGGTGGAGAAGCCCTGGAGTCAGGAGTACCTGAGTTCAAATCCAGTCTCAGACACTTAATAATTGCCTAGCCCTGTGGCCTTGGGCAAGCCACTTAACCCCCATTGACTTGCAAAAAACAACAAAAAAATAAGTTTTGGCTTGGGTGTTCCCTTTATTTCTTTTCCAAAGGTTCTAGAGGAACAAAGGAACCTGAGAAGGGGATGGAAGGTATAAGAGGAAAAGCTTTCTTCTTCTGTAAAATAAGGAGAATTTAGTTATTTGAAGTTATTTGTTATTTGAAGAACCTTCAAGTTCTTAAAGAAATTTGATTCTAAAAGTGAGAATATACTAATTCTAAAAGTGAGAATACCTCTATATATATTTAAGGAATTGAACATAGGTTAATAAATAGGGAGCCAGAAAAGACCTTAAGAATCATTCAATTTAACCTACAAAATTGACAGATAAGGAACTGAACTCCACAAAGGTTAGCACTTTCCCAGTCACAAAATATGTATGACCGTCAGAATTTGAACTCAGTTTTGTTACCGTATTTTTTTTGAAAATCTCTATAATAATATTTCATATTGGATAATAGGTCTTTTTTTTGTTTTTCCAGTTTTATTTCCTGAGACCAGGTTCTGCCGCATGTTATGCTTTTTGACTGTAATGATTAGGCCCGCTTGATCTCACCCAGGGTTCCTGGGTACTTTAACCTCTAGACTTAGTCCTCATAGACTTCTGAGGTTCAAAGGGCTGAACCTCATCCTGAGACATATAATGCCCCTAGGCCTATGGTGTCCAGATCTACATGTTACAGCTCCATTCTCTATGCTGTCTGCAGCACTTTCCCAAGACACACCTGTGAAATTTCTCAACATATTAGGACTTTCAGGGGCGGCTAGGTGGTGGCGTAGTGGATAAAGCACCAGCCCTGGAGTCAGAAGTACCTGGGTTCAAATCTGGTCTCAGACACTTAATAATTACCTAGCTGTGTAGCCTGGGACAAGCCACTTAACCCCATTTGCCTTGCAAAAACCTAAAAAAACAAAGCAAAACAAAACATATTAGGACTTTCTCAGGTGAGTCCTTTGCTTAGCATCTCCCATCATAGACTTTATCAGGCTACAAATATCTGTCTACTCTATTTATTCAATACTCCACACTGGCATCAGGGGCATGCTGGAGTCAGCTCCTACTATCTAAGCTGATTATTTTTCATAATGAGCTTTTACACCTCAGAAATTGAAAAATGCTACAAATCAGGGTTTGATTTACTGTTTTGTTGATTACTTAGACTTTAGAAAGTATTGGAAAAAATATTCCTAATAAAGATTAAATTTTAAAATGTAACATATTTATAGTTTTTCTCCAGAGCACACCCCTTATAACCCTCTTTTTTTTTCTTACTAACTTCTGACTAATGTTTTATGCAGTTCTGATATAGAAGAAGCTACTTAGTTTCTCATTGGATTCCCGGATCATTTTTGATGTGATGCAAACAAAATTTTTGCTTAAATAGGTTTGTAGAAACTGGGCAGTAGTTCATGAAGCTGTCTAGTAAGCATTTAATAAATGCTTGATAATTGATCAATCAATCTCAAATTTAACTGAAATCCCACCTGCTATAGTTTTAAACTTGGGCTAAACTCTGCTCTTTGGTCTGTTCCACTAAATGGTGGTGCATTCGTTGCTTTTTATATTTTGTTGCACACATATAGTCTAAAAGAGGTTGCAGCCCCAACTATATAGCCCATAAGGAATGTGATCAAGGGGAGTATGGGGAAGGGTTCTGATGTGTATATAGGTCTATTACTGTAGGACAACATGAAGAAAAAAAGATGTTATATTTTTGGGAAAGACTAGGAATTTGGGATAGAGTATTGAAGACAGAGATTATCTATGTTTGGAGGGTTTTCTGTAATTCTTAATAATTCCAGCCAAGACTATTTCCTCATCAGTCCCTTTGACTTTGTTGCCATTGGCTGCTTGAAAATAGTCCAGGGGAACAAACAGCGAATAGTCAAAACTTTATTATCTGCCAGTTCAAGCTTTATGGAAAATATAAATTATAACCAAAACACTTAGCTCGTTAAAAAAAACTTAAACTATTTAGCAAACTCTTTGACTATGCCTCTTCTGACTCTTCTTCCTTATGCCCCTAAAATACTGGACATAACTTGAAACCACTTTTATACACAGGTTTACCAAATCTCTCTCTCCTCCAAAGCTTGTGCCCAGATCTCCGTCTGGCTGTTCTGCTGCTACTTAAATTCATTATATCAAAAACTGAACTCATTGTTTGTCCTGTTCTCTACTCCCTGTTTTCTGTTTTTGTAAATGACAACGTGTTATTGGGTATCCCTTGCTGTTCTTTGCCATCAAGTTTGCCTTCCCACATCATTAAAACAGTTACAAAATTCTGTTGCTAATGTATCCTTATAGGTGTCAGCATAGTGTAATGGAAAGTATGCAGGTTTGGATTCTGAGGATCTGCATTCAAATTCTACCTTCAATCAGAATCTCTCTAAACTACTTGTATTTCTTTGGAGAAGTTATTGAATTTCCCTATGACTATTTCTTGATCTATATAAAACTAGGTAATTGAGGGAGGGGGAAAAACCCACTAGGAGATTGATTTAGGTGGTCTTTCAGGTCACCTTTCTCATTTCCAGATTCTCCTTTTAACTTCCAAGGCAACCACCCTAATTTAGGCCCTTCTTTTCTTCCCTGGGCCTATCTAAAGAATAACCTTTTAAAAGACTTTCTTGCCTCAGTTTTAACTTCTTTCCAATCAGCCCACCCTTCACACTGCTACAGAGATAATCTTAGTCCACCATCATAGTGTTAATTTCTTCTCTTGAAAAATGTTTCACCGCTTCCACCTGTCTAATGAATAAAGTAAAGTTCTAGATCCAGCCACTAAAAGTGCTCTACAGTCAGGCTCAAAATTACCAGCCTTACCTTATCTTTTTTGTTATTCAATCATATCAGACTCTTTGTGACTCTATTTGAGGTTTTCTTGGGAAAGATAGTAGGAGGGGTTTGTTATTTCCTTCTCCAGTTCATTTTAGACATGAAGAAACTGAGGCACATACTTCAGTAACTTTCTCAGGGTCACATAGGTTAGATTTGAACTCAGGAAAATTAGTCTTCCCTTCAAGCCAGGAATTCTAGTCCCTGAGCCACCTAATTACCCCTTTTGAACCTTATCCACATCCCTCCCAGTGTTAACTCCCTTCAATTAGACTATTTTTTGTTCCTTGTTCTGCGGCTTAATTCATATGGTCAGCATAGTTGGGATAAACATATAATTTTCCTCCCAAGACGGTGTAGAAATCCCTCTCTAATCCTGTGGAGCAGCAGCATGATGTAATACATAGAAGACTGGACCTGGAGTCAGACCACCTGCATTCAGATTCCCCTTTAGATACTAGCTAGCCATGTGACCCTGAGCAAAACAAAACTCCCCTGGCCTTACCTCAGTTTCTTTATCAATGAAATGAGAGAGTCCAGTGTGATGACCTCTAGGATCCTTTCCTGTCTTTTGACCAAGCTCAGAGGCCATCTCTTTCATGAAGTCTTCCCTAATAACATACAAGTTGGGATCTATCCCTTTTCTCTGTCCAAAATATTTCTCTTGGGAGTCTAATCTTTCCTATATCTAACCCAACCCCTGCCCAGAAATGTTATCTTCCCTTATCTAAATGTAAGTTCATTGGGGTAGAAGGAAAGGTTGGAGCAGGAGAGCACTTGTAAGTGACCTTGGACAACCTTGATTGCCTGGCATCCAGGGCTGCATCCAGGGCCATCTCCAGTCCTCCCCATTCATATCTGGCTGCTGGACCCAGGAGAACAGGAAGCTGGTAACTTAATACAACAGCCCTCTTACTCAAATCCAATTCATGTGGATTTACCTCTCTGTTGTCATGGTTGTCTTAGAGAAGAAAGGACAAGCATCCCTATGTACACTACAATCACAAAGCTGCTTATAAGTACAATTCAAGTCCTTTTGAGTTTTCATCTTTTTCTAGTTTCTCATTCTATTTGGTCTAAAAATCAAGTGAATTGTCACATTTTATTGTTGAATTAAGATCTTTTTATGGTTAGTAAAATTGTCCAAAGAGAATAATTGCATCTGTATTATCCCCAAATTTTCCAATAATCAAATTAACATACATATATAGTATACATTAATATATTGTCATGTGTTCTTTAAGACCAGTCTTATACTAGTATCTGTACTTTCAGCTAAAGCAATTTGCTGCCTAAAAGGTGGGGCTGTGAAGACAATGATTTACTAAGATTGGGCAGGGGCTCTGGAAAGAACTAGATTTCAATATTACCTTGTAAGTGGAGTTTGAGCACTCTGATTCATACCTCACTAATAAATTCAGCTCCTATCTTGGTGTCCATGTCAGTGCAGCAATAGCAGTTTGATGTGAATAGCTTAGGAATCAAGACCTGGAAGGCTTGTTTAACTATTTTTATTCAGCTCCTTTCCATTTCTAGCATTCTATGCTTTTTTTTTTTTTTAGGATTTTTGCAAGGCAAATGGTGTTTAAGTGGCTTGTCAAGGCCACACAGCTAGGTAATTACTAAGTGAGGGCGGATTTGAACTCAGGTACTCCTGACTCCATGACTGGTGCTCTATCCCCTGCCACCTAGCTGCCCTCATTCTATGCTTTTTTACAATGGTTTAGAGTAACTTAAAAAGACAATACAGAATCTGAATTCGACAAATCTGAATGTCACCACAATTATCTATATTAATAAACAGCCCCGTTTTCCATATCAAACTCCACGGAGACATTTTGTTCCTTCTTGGTTTTTAGTTGACCTCTCTATTCTTCTTTTCTTTAGGTTGAAAGGCTCTGGACTATTTGCCCCTGCTGACTGAACCGACGTGCTACCTCGTGGGTCCAGTCCCTGCGTCCTCTCTCTCTCTCTCTTCTCTGTGACAATTGCAATAGTGACCTGTGCCTTTAAAAAAAAACAGCTAGCCCACCACCTCTCCAGGAAACCTTCTCCCCTCAGTGTGAGCTGGGAGGATGCTGGGGCGCCGCGGCTGACGCCGGACCGCTAGCCGCTAGCGCCGGGGGACCCCGTCCGGACGCCTCAGGCGCGGCTCCCGCCCGGGAAGGGCACCGCGGACTCGGGATGGACCCAGCCCTGCCACCGGGGAGCCACTCAGCCTCAGGTTGTGGGGGACCAGTGGAGTGGGGCAGCTAGCAGGATCCCGACCGGCCCTCCCCTCCCCTCCTTTCCCCTCTCCCCCCATCCTTCCCTTCTCCTCTCCCTAAAAAAAGGTCCCCAGGCTGCCAGATCGCGTGGGATCCTTTAGTTCAGAGAAAGTCCTTGGGTCCTCGCTTCTGATGAAGTCCTTCACTGTGGCAGACTGTGGGCACGGGGATGGATGACTGTTTGAATCCCCCCTGGTCTCATAACATGTCGCACTTGTCTCCCAACCGAGAATTTTGGCAAGGAAACTATGTTATGTCTACTCTCTTCCCCAGCACTCTACCCCCCTCCTCCCTCCTCTTCTCTCTCTCTCTCTCTCTCTCTCTCTCTCTCTCTGTGTGTGTGTGTGTCTGTCTGTCTCTCTCTCCTTGCTCCACCAGCTTTATTTTTCCCCCATTATTTGTGCTGTGATTCCTTCCGGACTCCTTCGATAGTAGTTCCTATGCCTGATTTGCAAGTGTGCAACAAGTGATTTGGGTGTTGGGCTTTATTTTTGTTTCTTTTTTTCTTCTCGCTGAATTTCACGGCCATCGTTTCCCTCAAGGATTCTCCCATTGGACCTTTCTGGTTATTTACTAACCACATTCGGCTTGTCGGGAACATTCAGGGAAAACAAGCTGCAACTGTTTGTACATGCATGACAGTTTCTCAGGAAACGACTTGAGAAGGTTCGGGATGTTCCTGCAGCATTTAAACCAAACCAAAAACCTGGACTGAAAATAAAAGCTAAATTAAAAGTTTCTGGTTGTTCAGTCGTTTCAGACTTTTCTTGACCCCATTTGAGGTTTTCTTGGCAAAAGTCTTAGAATGGTTTGCCATTTCATTCTGCAGCTCATTTTACAAATGAGGAACCTGAGACAGAGTTAAGTGATTTGCTCAGAATCAACAAGGTACTTGGATTTGAACTCGGGTCTTTCTGACTCCAGGACTGGCAGTCAATCCACTTGGTTACCTAGCTGCCCTAATTGAAAGATTGAAGAGCCATAATACCTAGTTTGAATGTGATAGCCATGAAAACAAAAGCTTGATTAAAAGGTGCATGAGTATGTTACATTGTATGAATTTGATAGTCCTGAAAATAAAAACTAAATTAAAAGGTGTCTGTCCATATGGCTAATAATACCTTTTACTTGACTTAATATGTAGGATCAATATCATACCACTAGCCTTATTAAGGAGTTAACTGAAGAGAATTTGAAGCAAAATTTTTTAAATGAATGTTATTTTCTTTGGTTTTGGTATTTTGGGAGGCAACTGGGTTAAGGTCACACAGCTAGATGTCTGAGGTCAAATTTGAACTCCAGACCTCCTGACTCCAATAGGTAATGTTACCTTTAAACTAATTAGATGTTTTTGTAAATTTCCAGTTTGAAATACTTTTTAGCAAATAATATAGAAATGAAAACTGTGTGTCTCTAAAATCACAGTAAAACAAGATGGAAATCTAAATTGCAAAAAAAATTGCATTTTTTCAAAACAATTGTTAATGTTAATTTTTTTAAAACAGTATTAAGAGCATTATATATGTGTGTGTGTGTGCATAGATAGATAGATACAGAGAGAGCACAGTTAATGTATAAATATATTGTCTAGTGGTACCGCAATTTATGTAACCTCAGAATGTTTGTATTTAAGATGATGACCAGCCAGAAATTGTCAGAAATGAATCTAGACGACTTTCCAGAGAACAACTTTTTACACTGATATCTGCTGCTTCCATTAATTTGGGATCAATGATGTGCTATTCAATATTGGGACCATTTTTTCCTCATGAGGTAAGAGAGTTTTCATATCCTTTACCCAATCCCCATTTCCCAAGAGGACAGAGTTTACTGCTGGACTTAATTATCCTCTTAAGGAAAAAAAAATCATATGTAGCACTTTATATTATGCAATTCATTTAAATTTGTTAGGTCAAATATCAGAAGCCCACTTATCTCAAATCAATAGAAAACTTAGAATTCATTGGGATAGGGTACTCTTGCATAAGGGAAATTCCTTCTATTGGTCAGTACAGATGGGCACCTTCCAAGAGAGTTGTTTAGAGCACTGAAATATATCATGACTTGATCAGGGTCACTTTATCAAATTCTGGCTTAGAGGCAGAACTGGAACTCAGGGCTTCCTACTCTATACCATAGAGAGAACGGTAAAAATCACTAGTTTTTATATAGCACCTGGTTTGCAAAGTGCTTTTTGTGTATTATCTTCAAGTTCAGTGCTTTTCCTTTTGATAAATAAATCCTTTACCTCTTTACCAAAAGAATAGTGGCAGTTTCTTGGAGTTTCCTGGCCCATGGAATTGATTTCTATTAAGAGTAACTTTTCTGGACATTCTGATTTTTTCTTCTTTTGAATTGTGGGATTTCTGTTTTGGGGACAGTAGAAAAGAATAATAGAATAACTAACACCCTCGTGTTTATATTAGGCTTTGGTTACTGACTCACAAGTTTGTACTTAAAAAGTTTGAAAGTTATTAATGATCCTGGATTGAGTTTTATTTTTAATTTCTTTCAGTCCAAACCTAGGTGGCAAAGTGTAGAGTGTTGAATATGGCCCCCAAAAGACATGATTTCAAATTTGACTTCAGCACACATACTAGGCATCCTGGGCAAGTTACTTTAACCTCTGCTTGCCTGTTTCCTTATTTGTAAAATGAGTATAATAATTGCACCTGCTTCCTAGGGTTGTTGCTTATAGTAGTGTGTGTCTGTGTGTGTGTGTGTGTGTGTGTGTGTGTGTGTGTGTGTGTGCAGTGCTTATATGCACAGCTGTCATTATTTTTTTTTAGGTTTTTTTTGTTTGTTTTTTTTGCTAGGCAATGGGGTTAAGTGGCTTGCCCAAGGCCACATGGCTAGGTAATTATTAAGTGTCTGAGACCGGATTTGAACCCAGGTACTCCTGACTCCAGGGCCGGTGCTTTATCCACTGCGCCACCTAGCCACCCGATTATTTTTATTATTATTACTTCATAATAACTCTTTAGTATTCCCTAGCAACTTGACTCCTGAAGTGCCATTGAGCCTAGATGTGTCCATTTCAAGGAACTATTAGAGCAGTCTCGTGTAATCCCAGGATACCACAGATTCACATTTTTAATTACTTTTTAATTTAATTTAATGCACTTAGTTAATTAATTTAATGTTCAGCTAATTTATATTGCAAGAAAGTAAGGAAGGTTGCAAGTTTAAATGTCCTATGTTCCATTCCTTTAAGTTACACAAGATGGGCTTTGTAGGCAGAAAGTCAGCATAGAGACAAGTTAACCATTTGTTTTCTGTCTAGTATTTCCTCTTCATCAATTAGTCATTTTTCAGTCACGTCCAGTTCTTCACAGTTCCATTTTGGGGTTTTCTTGACAAAGACACTGGATTGGGTTTTCAATTTCCTTTTCTAGTTCATTTAACAGATGAGGAAACTGAGGCAAACAGGGTGAAGTGACTTGCCCGAGGTCATCCATCTAGTAAGTGTCTGAAGCCAGATTTGAACTCAGGAAGATGAATCTTCTAAGCTGTTTAACAAGGAAATAGGATGTTGGAATATATATCCTTTGCAGTCAATATCAAAGAGAACAACCTGCTTCTAATATTCCATATTGGACAATTATAGGATCATCAATTTATAGCTAGAAGGAAACCATAGAGTCTTGCCCCTATATTTTACAGATGAACAAATTGAAAGACAGAGAAATCAGGTACCTTGACAAGAATCTCACAACCAATAGGCTTCTGAGGCAAAATCTAAACTCAGATCTTATTGACACTAAGTTACTGCCATATTCCTATTGATGTTGTGCTTTTATTTCCAATGGGTGCTGATCTTAATCTCGTGATTTTTTTTTTCTTAAGGAGATACAATCACAACCCTGCTACTCTGATTCATAATCCAGTGCTCTTTCCTCTAGAATTTGGAAGACTATTATTCTAAAAATTTTATTTTGCATTACTTCTACTAATTTTTTGTTTTTCCTTGAAAGGCTGAAAAAAAAAGGTGTCAGTAATACGGTTACTGGAATGATCTTTGGATGTTTTGCTGTGTTCGATTTGCTATCGTGCTTGTTTTTTGGGAAGTATGTAAGTGTCTTTAGAGTTAATCTGTAAATTGCAGTTGCATGATGATCTTAAATTTATCGTGTTTTCTCAATGATCTGCCCTTCATTTCCCCTTATTATAAGAATGATCAATGTTATACATTGGATAAAAGAAATAATCACATGAATTACTCTTCTATTTGTACTCTTGTTCTTGGTTTAAATAAAGAACTTTTTTGTCTTAATTATGACTATTAAATAAATTTGTAGATATTTCTCAAGTATAATTATAGCATACATTTGTTTAATGATATATGGTTATAATCTTATTTTATATTTTGTTTAATTTGATCACAACAAAAGAGTTTGGCAAGTAATTTATATACTTTTATCCCCATTTGACAGATGAGGAAACTGATGCATAGTCAAGTAACTTGTCTATGATTATACATAAATGAATAGAAAAAGAGAGAATTTGAATTTCATATTGGTGAAAGAAATACCAATATTGATGAAAAAAATTTTTTGAAATTTTAAATTGCACTTTATGTATATAATTGCTTTTTAGAATACTATGTAGAAAGGCAACAGAGAATATAATGGATCAAGAACTGGCCTCCAAACCAGAAAGATGAGGGTAGAGTTCCAACTCTGACACTTGAAAGCTTTCCTCTCCAAGCTCAATGAGGGTATGGAGAAGGTAATCTATATTATGGTAAAGAGTATCCTCACCTGGAAAGGAGCCACAAATCCACTCACTTTCCTCTAATACTATTCTACTAGGTCTTTGCTGAATAGTCCCAGATCATCTAACATGGAGGTACCCATGTCGGGGCAGGCAGGTCCCAGGTTTCCTCCATTTTAGGTGACCTGGGCATACTCAGCAAATCCTCATTCCACACTGGATGTCTCTCATCAGTCAATGAGCATCATTAGGTTTAAGTGAGGGAGGTTTATACAGTCACCAGCTTCAATCTTTTCTTCAGAGCCTTGTGGGTCCAATGGTCTGATGTGGATCAGGATGACTGGAGATGGCCCTGGATGCAATGCGAGACCTTGGTCTTTTTAAGTTAAGGTCTTTAGCAAGACTCATTTTTGACTGAAACAATGTTCATTCATTTGATTTAGGCTAGTAAGAAGGGAATGAGGAAAAGAATGAACTCTTTTGCCTAGTCAAAAAAATCAATCTGGGAGGGAAAGACTGTCTGAATTTCTGGCCCAAACAAAAACAATTGCTATTTTAAAAATCATTCTGAACCAATCAGTGTCCAAACAATGATCAAATATGGCTTGATCTGGGACCTATTGTTAGCCAATTAATGAGAGCTAGTGTGATTTGATTTAAGGCTTGGTCCTTAAGAAAGAAATATAGCTGTAAAACCCAAGATATCTTGTCCAAAATATCTTGCCAGGTTTTGGTGGTGCAAAATTATATTCCTTTGGAGAGAACAACCAAAGGTAATAGTATGATACCCTATGTGAATAGGAGAAAGGGAAGGGGAAGAAGAAAGAAGGAAAGAAGGAAGGAAGGAAGGAAGGAAGGAACTGTGTTGCCCAACTAGATAATTGACCATGAGAGCCAGGAATTGGAAATGAGAGAGAGAGAGAGAGAGAGAGAGAGAGAGAGAGAGAGAGAGAGAGAGAGAGCACAGAAATGGTGGACAGCCAGTGAAAATGCTGAGTTAGGAGATTGGAGTGTCATTTTTAGGGAACACTGAAGAAGTCAGTGTTACTGGATCACAGAATACATGGAAAGGAATAAGGTATAAGAATATTGGAAAGGTAGGAAGCAACCAAGTTATGAAGGGTTTTACAAGTCAAATAAAAGATTCTATATTTGATCTTGGAGGTGATAAAAGGCAACTGGAGTTTACCTTTTTTTTCAAGGCAGTGGGGTTAATTGGCTTGCCCAAGGCCACACAGCTAGGTAATTATTAAGTGTCTGAGGCTGGATTTGAACTCAGGTACTCCTGACTCCAGGGCTGGTACTCTATCCATTGTGCCACCTAGCCACCCCTGGTGTTTATTTTTTGAGAGAAGAGGTAGAATTATGACATGGTTGGACCTCTGCTTTAGGAAGATCAGTTGTACAGTAAGTGGAGATTGGACAAGAAGATTAGGGAGAAACTTGACAGGGAGTCCAAGCAGCAAACTTCAGTAGTCCAGTTGTGAGGTGATGAGGGCCTGCCCAGGATGGCAACAGTGTCTTGCTGCTACTTTTAGGAGGGAAAGCACTAGCAGTTGAGGGTATCAAGAAGGACTTCTTGTAGAAGGTGATGCTGGAGTTGTCTTTTTTTAAAAGTTAATTTATTCAATTATATGTAAAGATAATTTTCAACATTATTTTTATAGTTTTTTCCCTCCCTCTCTTCATAGGATAATAAGTAATCTGAAATAAGTTTTACATTTATAGTTATATTATATATATTTCCATATTAGTCACACTAAAGAAGAATCAGAACAAAGGGAATCAGGGGAAAAACACGAGGAAAAAAAAATTTTTAAGTGAAAATAGTATGTTTTGATCTGCCTTCAGATTCCTTAGTTCTTTCCCTGGATGTGGATAGCATTTTTCATCCCAGATCTTTCAGAATTGTCTTTGATTTCTGTATTGCTCAGAAAAAGCTAAGTCTATCATAGTTGATCATAGCACAGTATTGCCATTAAAGTGTACAATGTTCTTCTGGTCCTGTTCACTTCACTCAGCATTAGTTCATATAAATCTTTCCAAGCTTTTCTGAAATCCACTCACTCATCATTACTTATAGAGCAGGATTACTTTATTATATTCATTTACTACCACTTGTTCATCCAGTCCTCCAATTGATGAACATTCTCTTACTTTCTACTTTTCTACCACAAAGAGAGCTGCTATGAATATTCTTATACATGCAGGTCTTTCCCCCTTTTTTTGATCTCTTTGAGATGTGAAACTAGTAATGGTATTGCTGGATCAAAAGGTATGCACAGTTTAATTTCCCTTTGGACATAGTTACAAATTGTTCTTCAGAATGGATGAATTAGTTCACAATTCCATCAACATCATATTAGTGTCCCAGTTTTCCCACATCCTCTCCAACATTTATCAGCCCTTTCAGTCATATTAGCCAGTCATGGGTGTGAGGTAATACCATAGAGTTGTTTAATTTGCATTTCATTTGAATTAAATGCTAGAGGAAAGTAGCGATTTCAAGAGACAAAAGTGACCAGGGAGTATACCCAAGAAAAGAAAGGATAGCCAGTATAATGAATTAATCAATATTTCTAAATAATTAGCCTATAAGCTTAAAAATCTCTTGTCTTGACTTGATATATAACAACAACCCCAAAGTTTCAAATAAAACAGTTGTTTTTCTATTTCAATCTGTCAGAAGATGGAGTGCCACCTCTATCTCCCTTACTTTCTTCATCTGTAAAATGAGAATAATAGCACACATCTCCTGGGGTTTTGAGAATAACATGAGAAATTTTTTGTAGCGCACTTTGAAAATGTTAAAACACAATGTAAATTAGATATCATATGACAGTCCTTCATGTGCTCTGTAAATTCATTCTTTCAACAAATATTTATTAAATATGTAATATGTGAAATGTAGTAATAGATCCATGGGAGATACAACCAGAAGTCCCTGGTGTCTTGTAGGACAGAATTATATATAAAGGACACTCAGTTGCATTAATATAGATGCAGAGTTTGAGTAATTAACTCATCATTGTTATTTAACAATTTATAGCTGGTACACATTGGAGCAAAATTCATGTTCTTGGCAGGAATGTTTGTCTCAGGAGGAGCTACAATTCTTTTTGGGTAAGTATCTTCTTTCTAGGTTTGGAGTTTGGGTTGGATATCAACTTGAAAAAAATCTGTATTCATTTTGAAATTTGTGTGAGTGCATTTTGAATCAATAAAAATTTATTTCAATTTCTTTCTGTATGCCTGAAATTATATTAGGTACTGAGGGGAGAGGTGGCAAGAGGATAAAGATGAAAGGTTTCTCTTTCATTCCAAGATCTGGAAACTGTTGCTCAGACAAATAAATGAAAAGGAATATCACAGTTCATTGAGGGCTAAGCCATAATTGACATACAATAAATAATTGGGGAATGCTTTACTAACAAGTATGAGTGCAAGTTAATACAGAGAAGGCACATATGTGTTGAGGAAGGATAGCCATATGGTCATCTGATTAAAATGCAGCTAGAATATACCAGACAACCCCAGAAAAGCTTCAACATTTTGCATATAGTTTATTTTTGGCAGCCATCATTGAAAGGGAGAGTGGTTACTCTGAAAAGCAAACTTCTAGAACCATGGTTTTTCCTCATTTTTACTTGCCATAGACTTCCAATATGCTGTCTCTTTAGTATCATGTATGCTCAATCATTGGGTAGCTACATAACAGAGTACCAAGCCTGGAGGCCAGAAAACTTATATTCCTGAGTTGAAATCCAGCCTCAGACACTTACTAGCTCTGTGACCCTGGGCAAGACTCCTCAACCTGTGTGCCTCAGTTTTCTCATATGTGAAAGGAGTTAGAGAAAGAAATTGCAAGCCACTCCATTTAATTAAGAAAGTGGTCATGAAAAGTTGGACCACACTGAAAACAACTGAACAAGAACAACTACAAAATGCTTATTCAGCCAATTTTGATGTACAAAATTATTTTGAATTATATACAGATTAATTTAGAAATAAGGTAGTAGTCCCCATTTAACCTCTGAGTAATTTCTTACTTGTAACTTGACTGAAGTGACTGGTTCATGGATCCACAGCCAAGTCAAAATTTACCTTCTATAACTAACAAACACATTTTGTTACCCTTTAGGTAAAATTCAAGTGTCAGTGCTGTTTCTTAAATGACTTAGAAACCTAGTCTGAATCTTGCCCAGGAATAAAACTAAGCAAAAAGCTCGACTGGACTGGTTCTCTTTAGTATTGTGTGCCCAATATCTACCAGACAGAATTGATCATGGTGGTGTGACTACAAAAGAGAATTCATGCCTATTTCTATTCTTAGCAAAACATTAGTTATACTGAAACTCTTTTTGCAAGAAAGCTAATATGAAAATGTTTTTATATAATTTCACATGTATAATTGAAATCATATTATACTGCTTGTTTTCCAAATGGGTGGGAGAGGGAAAATAGAAAGAGAAATTATTTTGAACTCAGAATTTTAAAAAAAGTTAAAAAAATAAATATTAACATTTAAAAATAATTAAATTTTAAAAAACCAGCATATTACCAGCATAGTAATATAGAGAACATAAAAAAGAAAAAACATCAACTGGCATGCAGAAGATTATTAGTTTAAGTTTCACAAAGGGTCAAAAACTTAGGTAGATTCTAGTCACACTACCTATTTGCTATTTTAGCTCTGCTGCCATGAAAACTAGACTCTTAGGAGTAGTTTTAGGAAAGTAGTAGGAGATGTGTTTAAAAGCCCACATATCACATTATCATTTAATTGATGTTCACTCTGTTTTCTGCCTTTTGAAATAAGTTTAGTCAGAGTAATAACTCTGAGGATACTAAGTTCACACACTCAGTCATCAGTCTGTCAATAAGTGTTTCTTAAGAACCCTGTATTTGCCAGGCACTATGGAACTGTGTGTTCTCTGAACATTATCTCAAGAACTGGGGGGGAAAAAATAAGAAACTGAGTCACACTAGGACAAATCAAATCTCAAAAATCTCCCCCCTTATTATGAGATTGTGCCACCCCCTCCCCCAGTACTTGAAAAAATTGATTATTTGCTCTGTTAATTAGACTGTTGTGCTTATCTTTTCATTGGAATAGATTATATATTTGAGAATTATCTTTATTCTTTTATAGTATGTTGGACCAAGCTCCTGATGGACCAGTATTTATTACTCTGTGTTTTCTAGTAAGAGTGGTGGATGCAATAAGTTTTGCTGCCGCAATAACTGCCTCATTTTCTCTTCTTGCAAAAGTTTTTCCAGATAACATGGGTACAGTGATGGTATGTGTTTGTCAAATCTTTGTTGACTCAAGTTTTTCCCCATGTCTAAGTGGGGGTGGGCAATTCTTCCCATACAATTTATTAATATATTTTTCTTCTTCTGTTACTTTTGTCATAGTAGGTTCTTGAGAAACAGGATACAAAATTAGAACCTCAGAGTAAGAAGGACCTGGGTTGACTCTGAAAACATACTAATTTGCTGACCCTGAACTTAGCCTCTCAATGCATCAGATAGCCCTCTAAGATCATAATTTTCCAATAGTTGAACATCTATTTGTTCAACTTGGTCTTGGTAGAAAGTATTTTCTCACCATTTTTTAATCCCTCTGTTGATGAAATCACAGATCTGGACCAAAAAAATATTGCATTCCATTCCTATCTTATATTCCAGGGCCACAGAATTATCATTAATGACTCTGGAAGTTGCTTAGGAAGGTGTAACCTATTTTCCAGTCTTCTGAAGATAGACATATATAAGTATATGAGGTAAAAGTCAAATCATTCCCTTCACCTCTAATTTCTTTGAAACTACATATTTTTATCTGGTTAGGTAGAAGCATGAATATAGCCACTACCTCCAACTTTGCTTTGGTAAAAGATCTACCCTCTTTAGCACAGCATGCCACTTTGGGTCCTAATCCCCCACTTTAAAATATTCAGAACTATGGGTTCTTCTATACTTCTTTTGGCTTCCCTCTATGGGAAAGAATAACCTTTTTCAGCCTCCCTACTCCATGGAATTCTTAAAGATTGTGAAATGCATGGATATAAAACAACTGTACGGACAGTTTTGTCACATACCAATGTAACTTCTAGATTTGGTATTGCTGCTCATTTCTTGCAATTACTTCTTATCATTTTGAAGAAGCACCTTATCACTGATGGGGAATTTGCTTGGTACTGCTCTATATCTTACCTATTATTACCAAAGGTTTCCCTCCTCCCACCCCCATCAGCAAAATAATTGCCTCTAGCTTAAATTCCAAGAGAACTATCTTGACTTTGCTGAGTAGAAAATGACTTTTCAGTAATTTACTTCTGGGTGATTTTTAAGAATTTACCAGTTTTAATGTTACTAATGAAACACATTGACTTGATTTTTCTTTGTTTTCCTACTTTTAGGGAAGTCTTGAAATCTTTTCTGGGCTGGGCCTAGTTTTGGGACCTCCACTAGGTGGTTTTTTGTATGAAACCTTTGGATATGAAGTACCCTTTATTTTTCTTGGTTGCTTAGTTCTTCTGATGGTGCCACTCAATATGTATATTTTACCGAATTATGGTAAGAGCACATTTCTTACTCATGTTTGGTGTTTGACCAGATAGAAAAGACTTGTGAATATATATCCTCTCCACAAAATGGTGATGGTGTGCTTTATGTTAAGCTATATTTATAATATGAATCATAAATTCCTCACTTTTCCTCTTTGGAAGATGCAACTTTTATTTTAGGATTATAACTTTATAGCCAAAAGGGATCATCTAGTTCAAGAGTTCTTACCATGGGATCTATGAACTTGATTTTCTTTTAGTTTAATAACTTTAAGACATGAACTTGATTTTTAATATTTTGATAATTATGTTCTAACATAAGTTTTTTCTTTGGTGATCCTATATATTTTGTTTTATTCATTATGCTAGGGGGCAGCTAGGTGGTACAGTGGATAGAGCACAGGCCCTGGAGTCAGGAGGACCTAATTTCAAAAACAGTCTCAGACACTTAAAAATTGCATAGCTGTGTGATCTTGTGCAAATAACTAAACCCATTGCCTTGCAAAAAAACCCAACAACATTATTCTGAGAAGGGGTTCATAGGTTTTACCAGACTGACAAAGGAGTCCATGACACAAAAAAAAAGTTAAAAAATCTTTATTTATTGTAATTCTTTACATCTAGTATAAGCCCCTTTATAGATGAAAAAACTGAGACCCCTAGAGGTTTAAATGATTTGCTTAAGATGACAAGATAATAAGCGACAAAGCTGGGATGTTCCATTTTAAAAAAATAATAAATAGTTATGTTTTAGCAATGAAATAACAAATGACAATCTACAAGATCAAGAAAATATCACCATAAAACAGGACATACCTCTGAAAACCGCATGTTGTAGGTGTCTGACTAATTATAAGCAAACATTAAAAAAAAAATCAAAGCTTATCTTCATTGTCTGCTTAGAAATGATTCAATCTATAGTTACCATACCTTCCCCATTTGCCACTTTATGCTACTTTCCTTTCCTTTCTTTACCTTCTTTACAGCTCCCAGATTCCCATTTCTTCACATTGTACTTTATCTTTCAATGCTAACTTGCATTTCAGGAGTTTTTTCATCTAAAACTTACAAATACCAATTAAATTCCTTTCCCTTCTTCGTGCTGAGTAGAAGGAAACTGCTGAATTTATTTTATTTTTAACCCTTTATTAAAAATAAACATCTAATAATATTGTTTCCTTTTAAAGGAGTCATTTCTTATGTGATGGGATAAGGACTAGGCCTATGTTTTCTTTGGTTTTTGGAACTCCTCAATGAGGAAATTATAAGTTCATGTTATTCTTCCATTATTGGTTTTGAGAGTCTTTTCCTTTCTTACTTTTATCTAGTTATTTGATTTCCCCCTTCCCCCCCCCTCAATCAAATGGTCAAGTAGAATATCTAATACTCCTTCCCCTTCAACTTGTTTTGTTTGTGATTTTTAAAAATTTTCAGCATTTTCAGCATTTTTCTCTTAAATATTTCTTTCCCACAATGCTTTCCCTCATCTTCTCTTTCTGTCTTTGATTCATGACCCTTTTACTTATTTAGAACCTTTTAGTCTCTCTGTTCCTCATGAAATTAAAGCCACCAAGGTATATGTCAACTATTGTCTGGTGGATCTTATCTCTCTTCATGCCCCCCCACACCTTCTTTCTTCTGCTATTTTTCAGTGTTATTATGACCACTTTCCAACAGGTGATAGAAAGAATATTATTCATGGTTCATTGTGTAGGTCATTATTGATCTTTACCATATCTTTGGTAATTTTGTTTTTTCCCATTTACCTTGAAATCTCTTCCTTTGGGACTATGTCCTTCATGTACTCTAGGTGTCATGTATCCTCAGGAGTTCTAATTCCCCTATGACAGGATGAATAGTTTCTCTAAACACCATCCCTACAGATTGTTTATAGAACATTAATTTTCCCCAGCACCATTAGTGGTACTCCCTTGCTACCTCTAAAATAACATTTCTCCTCTCTTATATTCCCTTTCAATCTCTTCCTTTGCCTTTTCCTTCAGCCTGTGGAAGACTGTCTTCTTCCTGAGAGACTAGAGGATACTTCACTTTCATTTTTAGCCTTTAATTTGATTAAGCTATATCATGTATTACCCTCTAACTTATTCCTCCCCACTTCGTCCCTTTATGTGCATTCCTATTCTGTAACTCAATCCTGCAAACAAAAATAAATAAATAAATTTAAAACTAAAATTATAAACTTGTAGGTATTGATACTTAACCTCATGATCTCAGAACTCTTTTTACACAATCAATTCTATTTTATTTCTGTTCTTTTCCCTATTGTTGTCTCCTCTTGTACATTTAGAAAGAAATCTCTTAATGGTCTTCTTGTTATATTGTTGTTTTTGGTTTCTATATTTGTTTATCATTCTTGAACTTCTGTTGTCTGGGAAGAAAACAATTTCTTTAGGTCTGATATTCTTTCTAGGAATTATTGAACATTCACTTATTTTATTAAAAAGTTCAGTTTGCAAGTAAATTTGGGCTGTATCTTGAGCTCCTTTTTACTAAAATACATTTTTCTATTTCTTCCTGTGGTTCTGGTTGATATAGAATAGTTTTGTGTATTTGAATTGTTTTTTTTCTTTATATTCAAAAGTTTTTCTCATGATCACTTTTAATCACTATGTGTCAGAGTTTGAAGCATAATTTTTTGTTTTTATCCGGAAGTAATCTGTGTATTCATTTGACTGGCTGTTTGATTGCAGTATTTAAAAAGTTTTTTGCAGTGTTCTTGTATTATTTCTTTTGGTATAGTGTTCAGGTTTTTTGACTTCTGTTCTGGAAATCCTGTAATCCCCTAAGTTGTTTCTATGTAGCTTTTCAATATTTTTTGCTTGTAAGAAGATAATGCTTTCTTTAGTACTTTGTTTGGGTTTTTGGTATACTAGACTGCAGAGGCAGCTGATATTGCTTTATCTCTAGGGCATAATTCCTATTTTGGAGAAGTTTGAAATGTCATGAGGATCTAGGGCTCTATCTTGGTTTCTTCCTGCAGTGTACTTAGATAACTTAGGACTTTGTTAGTTTCTTGAGGGTAGAGATGATTATGTAGTATGAATTTAATAAAAGTTTTTTAATTGATTTGTTGCTTGGGTAATTAATGACATATTAATGGATTTGTACTCTCATTGAGGTTAATATTCCCAGATTAAAACCATCCATTTCTTTCCAGTCTGGGTGAAAGCCCAAACAAACTACAACAGAAAAGAATCCCTAACACTAAAGGAACTCACTCAGCAACCTGTCTCCTACCTCCTATAGCCCAGAGTTATAGGATGGGCATCCTTCCAGTGTTCTGGAGACCTTCCTCAGAAAGTCTGGACATGACATATGTACCAGAAAAACATGTGGGCTTTTCATATGTTAGACTTCACACTTTCCACATGACTGACCCAGCTCCTTTTCCTTTTCTATTCATGTGTCTCTGCTGTCTTTTTTAAAAAAATTTTATTTATTTAAGGCAATGGAGTTAAGTGATTTGCTCAAAGTCACACAACTAGGCAATTATTAAGTATCTGAGGTTGGAGTTGAACTCAGTCCTACTGACTCCAGGGCTGGTGCTCTAACCACTGCACCACCTAGCTGCCCTCTACTGTATTTTACACAGATTCTTCTATGCTTATTCATTGGAAATATATACTAAAAATGCTACAAAAATAACTCCTTTCTGTTAGCCTTTCCTCTCAACTTTATAAGGTAAATGATACTTTATAAAGTTATATTTGGATCATCTCCATTTTTCAGATGGGGAATTAGGCTCAGGGAAATTTAGTAATTTTTCTAAGGTCATAAGGATAGGAGCTATGATTTTATCCTGCTCCATGTGCCTAAAAATGTAAGGTTATTTTCAACGAATTAAATGCCTTTCTGATAGAATCCAGGAGAATATTATTTTTTCTCTCTTGTTTTTGTTAAGATATATAAGGATTTTGTTAATTTAATGGTCCCTGTTAAAATGCTATATCTATAATCTTAGGAAACAACCTATACTGTTGTTTTTTTCTTACTTATAACTTACAACATTTCAACCTGCAAATAATTATAGGGAAATAACTTTTAAATGTGAGATGATCAATTGACTCTTTGGGGGTCTGTAGCATGATCTTAAGATGTGTGGGAGCAACCAACCAAAAAGTGGGAAAGATAGCAAAACATAGACTTCATTCAATATAATTCCACTACCCCTTTTACCCAGTATCACTTAATACTTTCCTGTTCTTGAGCTTCAGCCCCACAGAGTATGTATAACATAACTGTGCTCAGATACCTGCAGCAGCCATGCAAGCAGAATCTATACCTGCCCCCAGGTCCCTTTATAGCTAAATTTGGCATAAGCCTTCTACTCCATGTCAATTCCTGTTGGACAAGAATTTCACCTATTCTGTTTCCTCCCCCTACCCCCACCCCTCTCTTTTGTTTTCAGGATTAGGGTGAGTCCCACAAGATATGCAGACTGGAATGGGTTTAGATCTTCAGAACATCTCATTGCATTGTCCTTCCCTCCCAGCCATCTCATTTCCATATATCCTCATCACTGTAAAGGGCACCATCCTTCATCCAGGCACCCAAATATCAACCTTCAATATCATTCTTGACTCCTCACTCATTCACCCCATATATCCAATTATTTGTCAAATTTTGTTCTTTATTACTACAGTATTTCTTACATCTTGAAATCTTCTCTCTACTAATATAACTTCTACTGTAATTCACATCCTTATCACCTTTCCCCTGGATTATTGCAATAGTCAACTCATCAGCCACACAGCTGCCAAAGTGGATTTCCCAAAGGGCACATCTGAGCATATTACTTTCTAATAATGAACTCCAGGACTTCTTTGTGACTCTAGCACCAAATATTGTTTGTCTTTATCTCATCCTTTTTTTGGTAAGTTTTAAAATTTATACACTTATTAGTGCAGTAGTATATATATTTTTAAAAATCAAAGATATACATATTTGGAACATATGCTTATAATTTTTTATTAATCGAGATTTGCAATACTAGTGCCCAATGACAAGCAATCACTTGTTGGAGTGATAGGGAAAGTTTAAATGATGTAACATTTTGATGGAAATGGGGACGAAAGTATAGGACAAACGATGAAAGGCATGAATAAAGTCAGGAAAACAAAGTGTGTGGTGAATAGAATAAAGGAGAGGATAGGAAGTTTGACTTTTTCCTTTAGGCAGTAGTGGGGAGATAGTGAAGGTATTTGAGCAGAAAGATGACATGAAGGAGATTTTTTTTTGAAGATTGTTAATCTGTCACTGTGAATTGGATGTGGAAAGAAAAGCTATGGGGAGACAGTCATTCCTTGCTCAGTCATTTCATTTATGACTGACTTGTCTTGAGCTCACTTGGGGTTTTCTTGGCAGATACTGGAATGGATTCCTATTACCTAAAATCAGCTTGAAGTAGGGTAATTGTAGCTAGGAATAAAGATTTGGGAAACATGAGAATGTTGACAGATAACAGGTTCATAAAATCTTAAATTGGACGGATCTTAGAAGTCAGTTGCTGAGAGGGCAAATCACAGGGGAGGAATGCATCAGCCTGCTGACGGTGAAGTACCTGAGCAGATTATCTCTAGTAGTTTAGTTTCTGATATGCAAATGCTATTGGAATTGGGCCTCTTTATTTATATAATCATTAACAATTAGACCTTTTGTGAAGAAGATTTTATTTTCCCAAACATTTCATCACCTTGTGAAATGTTGATAGTCAAGAATTAGAACAGAGCAGAGGAAGGGGAAGAAGATAGCATCATCCCTGGAATCCATGAAGGGTGGAAAAGATGCAGGGGACATATCAATAAAACTTGATTCTTTAGTGGCACATTCCATTATATGAGTTAGGGATCCTCAATCCTAATTCCTTATTTCTCAATAAGAAGACAAAATCTAGGAGTAGGGAGATGACCCAATAGATAGAGCATAACCTTGGAGACAAGAGGAACCTGAGTTCAAATCCAGTCTCAGATGCATGTGATGGGCAAGTCACTTTACCTAATTTGCCTTCAAGTTAGAAGCTAGTGAATGACCCAGAACCAAAGTTTCCTAAATCTCAACCTAATATTCTTTGCCTCACTATATAGTATTGATTAATTTTGGTTTTGAAATGATAAATATGATAATGGGACTACTAAATGAAAATTTCTACCATCTGGGTGATAATAGAAATATGGGAAAACTTAATGAAAAAAAAGTTGAAATTTAACTTGAACTTGGGCAATTATTATTATCAATCAATTACTAAAACAATATAATAAACATATAATAATAGAATTAATAATAAGGTAAAGAAGCCACATTACATGATGATCCAGATTCAAAGTCAAGAAGATCAGAGTTCTGGTCCAGAATCTTACATGTGTGAATGATTAAGGATTACAATATGTTTTACATATATTATCTCACAATATCTCTGTGACATGGTAGTATTCCCATAATACATATGAGGATAATGAATTTCAGAGAGGTGAAGTGTTTTGCCCAGGGTCATTCAGATTTTAGGTAAAATCCAAGGCAGGATTTGAATCCATGCTTTCTGACTTCATGTCCATTGCTTTCTTCACAGTACCTCTGCTTCTCTATAACCTGCTGAATTGACCTGCCATGACAGTAGATGACATCTCTAAGGTAGCAAAAAAAGGAATGAAATAGATCCGAAAAGGTTACTGTACTTGGAGAAGGCATTTTCAATTGAGTGGGAGGACAACTATTTCAGTGGGCTAAATAGAGTAGTGAGAAAGTGCAAGGATCTCCTAGATATCATTTGATATCATTTCAGGGCAGTTTTACCTGTGGAAAGAAAGAAATTTCTAAGATAGAGGATATTTCTGTCTTTTTTTTTTTAAGGTTTTTGCAAGGGAAATGGGGTTAAGTGGCTTGCCCAAGGCCACACAGCTAGGTAATTATTAAGTGTCTGAGACCGGATTTGAACCCAGGTACTCCTGACTCCAGGGCCGGTGCTTTATCCACTGCGTCACCTAGCCACCCCTGTCTTTTTTTGAAGAAGAAGAAGAAAGTAAATTAACCAGTGGAGAAGCAGAGATTGAAGAAGATAGAAAGGAGTTGAAATTTTACATAGCTTAACTAGTCCCTAAAAATCAATCCTCCAACTTCTTTCTTTAAACATTCTTAGATTTTTTTTTTTAAGATTCCTAAGGAAAGGGGGCGGCTAGGTGGCGCAGTGGATAAAGCACCGGCCCTGGAGTCAGGAGTACCTGGGTTCAAATCCGGTCTCAGTCACTAAAATAATTACCTAGCTGTGTGGCCTTGGGCAAGCCACTTAACCCCGTTTGCCTTGCAAAAAACTAAAAAAAAAAAAAAAGATTCCTAAGGAAAAAAGGTTTTATGTCTTTAATCCAGGATATATGCTTGTGCATATGGGTGCATTTGTATATTTCATTACATAGCAGATACTCAAATGAATTTTAATTTTTAGTTAAATTTTCTTCTAAATATTGATGGTCTAGAATTTACATTTGAATTTAAAAATAAACTAACTCAAAAAACTCAATTATTTATACATATATACATATATATGTATATATATGTGTGTGTATATATATATATATATGTATATATATATACATGCATGCATACATATGAAGTCTGCCTTTTACTTCTCCAAAAATGTAGGTACTGGGATAGCTAGGTAGCACAGTTGATAGAGCACCAATCCTGGAGTCAGGAAGACCTGAATTCAAATCTGGCTTCAGACACTTAATAATTACCTAGTTGTGTCACTTTGGGTAAGTCATTTAACCACACTGCTTTGCAAAAAACAAAAAAAAAGAAAAAGAAAATACAGGGACCATTTTTATTTTAGCCACATGGTTGCATCCCATCCTTTCCTAAACCTACTAACCTCCAATTCTGCTCTGTTTTACTGGTGTGTTTCAGCTTTCAAAACTAACATGCCTTAGCAGACTTCATGATTAGGAGACTCTCCCAGATACCAAGCTACTACTTCAACCAATTATTATACAATATGATCTCTGCTCCTCTTACCTTCCTGGTCACCCTTCTCTAGACCTTCTTCTGTTTTCCAATGCCCTTCCTACAATGTGTTAACCAGAAGAGTACTTTAAATGTGTTCTCATACAGGTAGAATACAAAGACCCAGCTTTGGATCATCTCCAAGTGTGCCTTTATTCATGAATGACAAACAACAGCAACATCCAACCCTCTGAGAATAGGTCCCAAGGTGTGACACTCTTTCTCTGGGTTGACATAACTCATTAATCACTACTTATCAACCCAAGAGAGTAATTCTTTTTTTTTTCAAGGCAAATGGGGTTAAGTGGCTTGCCCAAGGCCACACAGCTAGGTAATTATTAAGTGTCTGAGACAGGATTTGAACCCAGGTACTCCTGACTCCAGGGTGGTGCTTTATCTACTGCACCACCTAGCCACCCAAGAGTAATTCTTATAAATGGTTGGGAATATTATGTACTCTTCAAAGGCTGGTGGGAGATACTTTCAGATAAGTGCAATTTTACAGTCTTTTCCTGTTTGTGGAAAGTATGTCAGCTATGTTCGTGAATGACTATGTGACTTTTGGCCAGTCATTTTAGTTCTTGAACCTGTGTCTTCAAATGAAGAAATTGAACTTGAAGACTAACAAGTCTCTTAGGAATCCGTAGGCATCCAGTTAATAAGATAGGATTTCTAGATGTAGAGAGAGAAATATATTGAAAAATAAAGATGATCATAAAAATAAGAGTTATTAATAACATTTTTACAAGTTAAATTTACCAGGAGTTATTCCTAATATCTCCTTTCTTTATAGATTCTGCTCCTAGTGAACATTCATTCTGGAAACTCATTACCCTACCCAAGGTTGGACTTATATCACTGATTATCATGTCATTAAGTGGAGGCTTTGGCTTCTTAGATCCTACATTGTCTCTTTTTGTATTAGATAAAGTAAGTAATATTAAAATAAATTTTGATTTTGCATATCACCATAAACTACCTGCTACTCTGCTTTTAGGAAAGGTATCTAAATGGCCATGAAAATGTAAGAGCAGGAAGGAGTTTTTTCCTTGAGCTCTTAAAGTTCCCAACTTCCTCAGGTATATGATGCTACACCTGAAGTAAAAAAAGTCCTGGGGGTGAATCCCTCCCTGTCACTTACCAGTTACAGGACCAATGACAAGTCATCAACTTCTCTTGGCCTCCATGTCCCCATTTGTAAAATGAGAGGCTCAAATGAAATTTTGTGCTTAATGGGCTTTTTGCAGACCTTAAAAGTGTTTTACAAAGTTAACACTTCCTGGAAAGATATAAAATACAAGAAGGATTTGGTGACTAGAAAACTGCCTAGGGAAGCAGTATAATCCCTAATCTTTTTCAGATGGCCTTCAGATGATAATATTAAGATATAGTCCAAGTACTTCATTGGTACATGTTGCATAAATTGTTCATGGACTATCTATGAGAGAGAGAACATAGAAAAAGATTATACAGAATGAGAAGGCTTGGATGGGTTGTGGTCTGCACTGATTGATAGAAGAGAATACCCACATTCATGAAATCATTAGAACCATTAAAATAATTAGAAATAATTAGTATTAACAACTGGCTTAGTTTAGAGGCTAAATAATTTAATTGTTAATATTTTGTTGATATTTAGATGATTAAACACTATATTCAGACTTTTGTTTCCTGTTATCATGATTTTTTCTATAGGTCTGAGTTCTTAGAGATTAAGTTCCTAGAGATAAGTAGCTGAATTGTTTTAAATAGTGTTTCCTAATATATTTGTTTAGTGACAAGATAGTTTCTCTTGGTGAGAGGAAGAGAAGGTGAAACCTATAACAACAGCTCTAAGAAAACATTTAAAACTCAACTATTAAACAACACTTTACATTTGATTGCACTTTACAACTTTCAAAGGGATTCCACATAGACATCTAATTGAATTCAGTTATCTCTCTTTAGAGATGAGTAAACTGAAGCCCAGGGAGATCTGTCATTTCCTGGCTAATGAGAAACCCAGAGCTTAAGACTCCTAGTTCAGCGTTTTGTTTTGTTGTGGTTTTTTTGTTCCAAGTTGCCTCTCCTACATTGTACTGCTCCCAAGAGGTAAAAATAGAATTACTTAAATGAAAAAATAATAGCTTATATAAGTTGAATTAGAGGGTATGATAAGGGTCTTAATTTTATTAATTGATTCTTACTAAAGAATAGGAACATGAAAAATGGAGAAAATTGTTTGAATGAGAAATGTTTATCCTTTTTTTTGGGGGGGGGCAGGTCTTGGATCCCTTTGACAAATCTTGTGAAGCCAAAATGGACTCATTTTCAGAAACGCGCTTTGTTTTTTTTAATTCTTAATTTAAGGGAAGTTTCATTTAGAGGTTACTGAAAATAAAGATGTAACTGTTTTCCAATACACATTCATAGACCTCCTAAAATCCACCTACAGACTCCTGAAGGGTTAAGAACCATGGCATAAAGGGCAGCTAGGTGGCTCAGTGGTTAGATCCATGGACCCTGAAGTCAAGAAGGCCTGAGTTCAAATGTGGACTCAGATATTTAATACTTACCTAGCTGTGTGGCCTTAGCAAGTCACCTAACCCCACTGCCTTGTTAAAAAAAAAAAAAAAAGAACCTGTGGCACAGATCAATGACTTAATTATAACTTCAGTGTAAAATTTCTCTTGCAGTTTAATTTGTCAGCAGGATACGTGGGACTCGTATTTCTGGGGCTGGCCTTATCATATTCTATTTCTTCACCCCTCTTTGGACTGCTAAGTGATAAAGTTCCAGTAAGTATTCTTTCTTTCTTGCTTAAGGATTTACTTTTGTATTTTTCACATTTTCTGTAAAACATCAGTACCATATCCCTGGCTAAGATTTCTTCCTTCCTTTCTTTAATTTTTTTCTTTTTCCTTCTTTCTCTTTTTCTCTTTCTCCCTTCCTGTCTCCCTTCCTTCTTTCTATTCTTTTTCATTCTTTCATTTCTGGATTTTGAAAAATAGACCAAAACATAGAATTTAATTTTGGGAACACACAATTTTTTTTTATTTAAGGCAGTGGGGTTAAGTGATTTGCCCAAGGCTACACAGCTAGGCAATTATTATGTGAACTTGGGGGGCTGCTAGGTGGTAGTGGATAAAGCACTGGCCCTGGAGTCAGGAGTACCTGGGTTCAAATCCGGTCTCAGACACTTAATAATTACCTAGCTGTGCGGCCTTGGGCAAGCCACTTAACCCCATTTGCCTTGCAAAAAACTTAAAAAAAAATTATGTGAACTCAGATCCTCTTGACTTCAGGGCCAGTGTTCTTTCTACTGCACCACCTAGCTACCCCAAGCACACAAAATTTTGATTTTGCTTGTAAGGGAAAGGATTGATCAAGAAAATTTTACCTATTGGTAGTATGTAAAATCATTGAATGTCACTTCTATTCTTTATCTTGGACTAAGTTAGTTAGTTAAAGGGGAAGATGCTAGTGGCCAAATCTTGGATTTCTTGGTAGTCTTACTTGCTTGTATTCCTCTTCCACCCCCAACTTGAATGAGCATTATTCTTAATTTACTCAAAATTTCTGGATAGTTGTTCATTATTGCTTAAAGTGATGCCTAAAACTTGATTAAAAAGGAAGGATTTTGAATCTCTTGTTCATTTTACCTTGTAATCTTTAGCCCTATTTCAGCTATGTACATGAGGCAAAATTTGCAATTCATGGATTTAAAAAAAACAATTTTATAGGAGAGAAATCCTTTTTTTTACAAGTAGCATTTTTAAAAAGTGAGATTTTAGTGAAGACATTGGCATATAAATGCCATTCTCCTTCAATTCTGAACCTTTTTTACTTGCCTGGAAACCATAACTGAAAAGGCATTTCTAGGATTAGGAAGTCTTTATAATAAAAAAAAAAAGTACCTTTTCTTCATCTTCCTCCATGCTCACCATTTTCTTTGAGGGAAAATAATGAGATGAGAATGAAAAAGTTGTAAAGCATATAGTAAGTGCCATATAAATCTTCTTCTTCTTCTTCTTCTTCTTCTTCTTCTTCTACTGATTGTCATTGATGGGGGACTAATCTGTCCCCACCTTCATTCAGTTTATCCTTCACTTCTTTTCTTTTCTTTTTCTTTTTCTTTTTTTGCAAGGCAAATGGGGTTAAGTGGCTTGCCCAAGGCCGCACAGCTAGGTAATTATTAAGTGCTGAGACCGGATTTGAACCCAGGTACTCCTGACTCCAAGACCAGTGCTTTATCCACTATGCCATCTAGCAGCTCCCTACTTATTTTCTTAAAATGAAAGAGTTGTTTCTTTTTTCACTTGCGTCTTATAAACAGTATTTCCTTTCCTTCAACGTCTGCTATTCTGTTAGTAAAATGTTTTTACTACTATGGATTTCATCTGACTCTTGTTTTTTCTTTATTAGTACCTAAGGAAATGGTTCCTGGTGTCTGGAAGCATAATAACAGGAGTTTGCTATATGCTTTTAGGACCTGTTCCAATCTTGCATATCAACAGGTAAAATTTCTCTTTTCTTTTCTCAGCATTATTGAATAAGTACCATTAAGAAGTCTTTAAGTACTGTAATTAATCTGAGATACCTTTTTTTAGTTGTACTTGTTTTTTATCAAATGTATTTCCTTTGAAGCTAGGACTATATGAAATGTTGACCAGCTTGTCCATATTATTCAAAGCACAAGGATCTGAACTTCTTAAATGACCTAAGTTACTAAGAATAAATGAAAGAATTGAGTATGATGAAAATCTCACCCAGCTCTAACAGTTTTTGCTCTCATTTGTCCTTTAAAAGCAATCTTTTTTAAAATGCTGATAATGGAAATATAATAGTTTATAATGAGCTTGGTTGGAAACTTTTTGAGGGGGCTTGAGTCACTAAAGACCTAGCTTAGCACAGCCACCAGTCTGAACTTTGCCAAAACATCTATTTCGAAATACATTTGTTAGTATAAAATTTAGATAATGAAATACCACAGGAGAGGCAAGACTGAAAGGTATGCTCATACAACAGTACAGTTATCTGATTATATATCAAAAGACATTAGAACTGACCTAAGGACAAGAGGAAAGGCAGGTAATATGATTGGTAAGTAAGATAAAATGGGCTACTCTTAGAACGGACTATAGCAGTTCTCTGTGAGAAGCTAACTAACTTGTGACCCTGATCCCATTAGCACAATTTACTAAGTTTTTGTTTTCTTTAAAATACTAATTTTTTTCTTTAATTCTTTTTGGCAGTCAACTTTGGCTCTTAATTCTAGTATTGGTTGTGAATGGCATCTCTGTTGGAATGAGTCTAATACCAACTTTCCCAGAGGTACTCAGTTGTGCATAGTAAGTGATCAATTTAATTGATTAAACTTTATATTTGAAATAATAAGTGTTGAAATTTTTCTTTAGTTTCATTTTGTGGAAAAACACTGTCATAAAAGATAAGAGATTCCATTATTTGAAACCTTAAGGATTTTTGATCCCAGAAATCATTAATAATTGAATTTTATATTAGGGCATAAATTATAATTATCTTCACAATAGTCTTATGTGCTATTTTATATTTAGGGCTGGAAGACAACTTAGAGGTTACTGAATCCATTCCTTTCATTTTGCAGATGAGGTCACTGAGCATCAAAAAAATGAGTCAAGGGGCTTGTCCAGAGTCATACAAAGAGTCAGTGTCTGAGGCAGGATTTGAACCTGGATCTTACTGACAGCAAGCCTGGCACTCTCTGATAGGCAAAAAAAAGTTGATATTTTTCTTCTATATGCAATAAGAAATCACTGAAGTTTTTTGAGTCAAGGAATAATAGATCTGTCCCAGAAAGATTATTTTGATAATTGTGTGGATTTTGGAAGATTAGGAGACTGTTGAGAAGTTGAACTAATAATAACAATTTTTAATAATTCCAAATTCTTCCTAGTACAAAGACCCAACTTTTCAGCACAAACATTTCTCCAACAATGCATCATGGTTATAAATCTTACAATTGCCTGAGGCATCAGAGTGATAGTAAACCCACAAAGCAATGAATAGCTGCCTACTGGGTGAAAGCAAGCTGCCACATTTCCAGTTATCACCTTTACTCAAGAAGTGGCATATGCGATATGATTAAGGAGCTATCTGTTTAGAAGAGGAGATGGGCTGGTCATTCAAAATCATCATAGCATGATAGACTGTGCACTGACTCTAGAGTCAAATCCCATCTCCAATACCACTTGTGTGACCTTGGTCACTTATCCTGGGTAGGCTTTAGTTTCCTTAATGATGATAACAAAATAGCATTTTTATAGCATTCTACAAATATTATCTCTGCTTTGCATATGTTATTTCATCTGATATTCACAACATCTCTGTGAGATTGGTGCTACTATAACTTCTATTTTATAGATGAGAAAACTGAGGTTGAAAAAAATTCAGTAAAGTACCCAGTGTCACACACTTAGTGAGCCTGAATCAGGATTCAAACTCAGGTCTTCCAGACTCCAAGTCCAGTACTATAGTTGCTATGCCACTTATTTGTCTTTCTGATAGACATCCAAGTCATAATTATGAGAAATAACTCAGAAATATTTTAATTCTAAATCTTTAATCCTCTGACAAAAGAGGAGGAGGTATAACAAGGGGCAACTAGGAGACATAGTAGATAATGCACCAGTCCCTACAGTCAGAAGGACCTTAGTTCAAATGTGGCCTTAGATATTTATTAACTGTGTTACTTTGGGCAAGTCACTTAATCTTGTTTGTCTCAGTTCCTCATCTGTAAAAGTAATTGAAGAAATGGCAAAACATTCCAGTATCTTTGCCAAAGAAAACCCAAATAGGGTTACAGACAGGATTGAATCACCTCAGCAACAGACAGACCATCCAGGTCCTTTCCTGTTATCTATAAAATGTAAAAGCATCTAGAGGAAGACATCTAGCATGCTAACCAAATGCTCTATGAAGCATCCATGGAAAAATAAGAATAGGAATAACAGAGAAGGAAAAGGTGGAGATGGGCAGTGATCTGCTTTGATTTTGGGAGTTATCACATGGGTGGAATCATGGATCTGTTGAAGTATAAACAACAGTTCAATTAAGGAGTGATAAGATCCATACTACAATTGTGATGGTATGAGAGGGAAAGGTCATGGATGAGAAAGTTTGAGTGGATATAGTCAACAGGATGTGGCATCTGAGAAGATGGAGGGTGGGGAATATGATTGAGAGAAGATTCAAGAATAATAGTTTTTGAATCTGGGTGACTAGGAAGATGATGGTGACATCAACAGGATTAAGAAAGTTAGATTGATTTAGGGAAGAAGATAGGTTAGTTGGAAGCATTTTGAACTTGAGCCAATAGGAACTCTAGGTGGATATTTCTAGAAAGCTTTTGGTGATAGTAGTGGAATTCTATACAGTGGAGGATCAGTTATATAAATTTGAAAGACTCCTACCTGGAGGTAATTGACCTCAGGGGGAAAAAAGCTAAATCACTAAAGGAAAAAAAGCAGAGAGAGAAGAGCCATACTTAGATGATGTACCAGCAGAAATTAAGGAGGGAATCACACAGGAGGGGAAGTAGTATGACTGAAGCCAAGAGGAGAGAGGATAAATATCTCAGAGGAAGAGTAGCAATATTCCTAGTTGGAGGAAGGACAAGAAGAAATGAGAATTAAGAGAACAATAGATTTAGTGCCTAAATGATCATTGATAACATCTAGGAGAACAGAGACTAGGTTACAAAGAGTTGAAAAGTAAGAGACCAGAAAGAACAAAAGGCAGTGAGTATAGACCTTCTGGTAGTTAAAGGGGGAGAGAGGATGATTTCTAAAAGGTTCAAGGAAGAGTTGATTATTCTATCGTTATTGTTTTTTTAATAAGGGATACCTGAACATGTTTCTAAAAAGTAGAAAAGAAGCTAGTAGACAGGGAGAGTTTGAAGAGAAAACCATCAATGAGTCAAAGCTCCTGAAGATGTGGAATTGACTACACTAAAAGAGTTTAACCTTAACTAGAAAAAGATTCAATTCCCCTCTATGATGGGAGCTAAGCAAGATAGAAGAGATTTATCTGTGTAGAGATGCTGGTGTGGAACGGGAGAAATGAGGACATTTACATTGCACTGCCTTCATTTCCTTACTGAAAATGGATGGAGGTTTTTAATGAGGAAAAAAGGTAACATTGGGAATTTAAGAGGGAGGCTGAAATAGCTGCTTCAAGGAACTTATTAGTCATTTGGGGAAGAATGAAAGAATTGCAGACTATTAGCAACCATATGGAAGATTGCTCCAAATCACTAATAAAAAGAAAAATGAAAATCAAATCAAATGTTTTCACCTTACATCCCTACAGTTGGTAAAGATGAATGTAGTCAGGAATGGAAGCACAGTGGAAAGATAGTCAAACTAATACACTATTAGTGGAATTATGAATTGGTCCAACCATTTTAGAAAACAATCTGGAATTATACTTTTAAAAAGTTATTAAGAGAGTCAGGAGTATCTGAGTTCAAATCCGACCTCAGACACTTAATAATTACCAGTGTGGCCTTAAGCAAGCCACTTAACCCCATGCATTACAAAAACCTAAAAAAAAAGTTATTAAAATTTTCATACCCTTCAGAGATTCCATTGCTAGATATATATGCCAACAAAATCAAATAAAGACCCATAAATAATAGAACTTTTCTTAATAGCAGAAAACCAAAAAAAAAAAAAAGATGACTTACTGATTAGGGAATTGATCAAACAAAATACAGTTTGTGAATGTAATGAAATATTATTCTGCTGAACGAAAGATAATATGGAAATTTAGAGAAAAAATGGAAAAATTTATATAAATTGAAACAGTGTAACAAACAGAACCAGCAGAACTATCTATATAGCAACAACAATATTGCAAATGGAGAGAAAAATACACCCAAAGAAACCAAATACTATTTCTAATCACTAAGCAAAGTCCCCAAAAAAAGTCTTGGGAAAAAAATTCACCTTCTTTGCAGAGGTGAGAGATTATGGTTGTGAAATATTGTATTGAATATGTTGTCTAATAGATTCATTTTGCAGAGCTATTTTTCTCCCTTTTATATTTTTGGTTATAAGAGGTGATCCACTGGATAAAGATATGTTTATACTTAAGGTGGGAAAAAGCAAAATATATCATTTTTTGTTTAAATTCACCTCTTTTAATAAGCATTTCTCATACACAAATGCCTCTGGTTCCATAATGTCATTTGAAATGTTGAAGATTGCCATTGGATTCAATAATTTGGTTTGTAAAACCAAGATAGGAACTCAAGAATAGCAAATTATTAAATAGAGCAAAAATAGTATAAAATTTATGCTGTCAATAAGATAGAAAATGGATATGTGTTATAAAAGCCTCCTTTCAATTCTTTAGTAAATGTTTAGTGAAATTTTATGTTTTTCTCAATTTATGTAACTTTTCTTAAGTGCATTATCAATGGAACCTCTTGGTTACCATGATTCTCACTTTCAAGAATTTACATTGCTACCACTCACTAAATATCCTTTATTGCTAATGTATTTAACCTTAACATAACCTACTAGTTCCCTAATTTCCACTCACTTCTCATTCATGCTTAGTAAATAGTTCTATTTGTTAAGCTGTGAAAAAAGTATTTTTTTTATTTTTATTTTATTTTTACAAGGCAACAGAGCTATTAAGTGACACACAGCTAGGTAATTATTAAGTGTCTGAGGCCTGATTTGAACTCAATATCTCCTGACTCCAGGCTGGTGCTTTATCCATTGCACCACCTAGCTGCCCCTATCATTTTTTTAAAAAAGTAATTTCATGCATCATCAAGGACCTAAATTAGGTAATCTATTTGCAATGGACCCAGTCAGTACTGTTGTGTATTTTCTTATAGCATTTAGCAAATTGAGCAAAGGAGATAGATAGGGAAGGAGTGGGAGAGGGAAGGCCTAAAATTGAGGAGTGGAAGGACTCAAAGGATAAGGAAGTAAGGGAATATAAAGAGTGACCAGTAGTATATTGTTAAACTTATTGATTTTAGGGTCAAGACTTTAGAGTCAGAGGAAGAAAGTGAGACTAGAACAATGTTGTACTGACCTGTATGAACAGGGTCAGAGGAAGGCACTAAATTTAAAAAGAATAAAGCAGAGGAAGAGGTAAAAGGTTAGGAGATAAGAATTACAGAAAAGAATTTCAGAGTTCAAAATCATGGAGCTATGGGTGATGTTGAAGTTTAATGTTGACTACCCCTGTGCATAGGAACTAGAATAGAGATATAGGTCACAGGAACTAAAAAGTTAGGACCAGACTGTTCAAGGGGATAAGACGAATATTTGTCCTCAAGCTTGAGGCTAGGTATCAGAACAGAGAAGGTTTGCCAAGTGTCAGATTCCTTGAGACTTAATGGAGAGTGGCCTATGATGATAGTCATGAGGATCTATATAGAGTGGCAGAAATAAATAGAGGGCTCCACAAAGCAGAAGTTACCAAGTGATAGTAGCACAGGAAGATCATCCTTTTCAGACTCTATTTGCACAGAACACAAGAGCTCTGGCCCTCAGGTTCTCTTCTCTCTCTAGTCTCTAAAGCCTCATTCTAGGTCTTCAGCCCTAATCCTACTGAACTATAATTCTGTATCATCAGCAGTTTTGAGGCAGTTAGGAAGTCCAGGAGATGGGGGTGGACAAAGAAGGGAATAAACATGGATATAGAACCTACTTAAGTGCTATACAAAGAGGATCTCATTTGATCCTCACAGCAATGGTAGGAGGTTAGGGGCCTAACAACTCTATTTTACAGTTGAGGCGACTGAGGCAGATAAGACTTACTCAGGGTCATACACACTAAGTGGGTGAGGCCAGATTTGAAATTAGGTCTTCCTCCAGATTGATACATGACTAGATCTGGAGTCAAGAAGTCCTGAGTTCAAATTCAGTGACAGGTACTTACTAGTACATCATTTTTCACTTGCTTCTAGCATAAAATAAAAACTACTCTCTTTGGTTTTTTTAAAGACTTTATATCTGATTCCAACTTCTTCTCCTCCTTCATACACTCTTCTCAGCCACACTGACCCTGATAGATTTTCCTCTCATTTCATCTATCACCTCTGTACCTTTCCACAGGTTGTCTGTCCCCTACACTGGAAACATCCTTCTTCCCCCCTTGTTTATTAGCCTCACTAATTTCCTCCAAAGCTTGGGTCAACAATGACCTCCTATAGGAATTATATCCTCTTTCTGCCCACAGATGCTATCACATTCCTGCTTCCCTTATAATAATTCTCTATGCTAAAAACAACTCTGAGGTTTCATCCCATACCTGCCAAATTGGCAAAGATATAAGAAAAGGATGGTCAGTAGTAGAGGAGCGATAGGAAAAAAGGTACACAGATACATTGCAGTTGAAGCTGCAAATCAGTCCAATTTTTCCAGACAACAGCTTGAACTAGGCAAGAAAAGTGACTAAACTGTGCACATCCCCTAACTAAATGATCCCACTTACTGGGAATACACCCCAAAGAAGTCAGACAGTATCACTCCTTGAGGCAACATACTCAAAACAAGGTTTTTGTCACTGTCTTTCTCTCCTCAGCTACCATCAATACTTTTGCTTAATAAGTGTTTGGTTGTTTTTCTCTCTAGTGAAAATGGATTTGAAGAAGGATTAAGCACATTTGGACTTGTGTCTGGGCTTTTAGGTGCAATGTGGTCACTTGGGTAAGAAGTTATTTTCATACAGAATTAGCTATATTTATACTTACAGGAGTTTTCATGTTAGCAGTATAAGATTTATATATAATGAATGATGTATCAGTTTCAGTCCCTTGACTCTTGAAATCTTCTTTGAAGCATCATTGAGCAGTGGAAGGTTTTTGATTGAAATATGAATTTAGATCTCCTTTCTGCCACTTATTGTGAGATTTTAGGCAAATCTCTTAATGTCTCTTACTGATAAAATGCACAATGCCTAGCACATGGTAGGCCCTCAGCAAATGAATGTTTGCTCTCAACTCTTTCTTTTTGACTTTAGTTTCCTTCCCTCTAAAATGAGAGAGTTAGATTAGATGACCTCTGAAGTTCATTTTCAGATCAGTGTGCATGAGTGTGTGTATGTCTGTTTCTGTGTCATGAAGTCATAGGATCAAAAGTCAGACTCAGGATTAACTAGGTGGTGAAATTTCCTCTTCAGAAAGGAAATAGCACAGTGGGGAAACTGAGTCAAGACTATCCTATCTTAGACCACACTTGTAACTTTTCCCAGGAATAAACATCCACCTGTAGCAGTTTCCATACTGCAGCATGCTATTATTAACTTCATTACAATTTAGAATACCATCCCTGTAATCAAAACTAAAAACAAAATTATAATTCCAAGCGCTATTATATCAAATAGCAAAATTTCACTAAATGCAACTTAGGACTTGAATACTATTAACTTCTCATGTTTCTCTAACAGTTATATATCATTTATTCTTTATAAATTAAAATTCATCAAATTATGGGGTTTCAGACACAAAACAAATAACTGATAGTTGATTTCTTATTGATATATTGAAATTAGATCTTTATGCCTCCCTATATGTTTTCATAATTTTTATATGTGATTTCCAAAAATTTTCAAATGAAAACATTATTATAGTAAACTTATTATATATTTTAAAATAAAATATATCCCATTAAATATTTGTTTTCAGATATCAATTTTTGTCACATTCTTTTAAAAGTTCATAATCTAACAGTATTAAGATTTTTTTAAAAAATATCTTTTTAAATAGCATTTCTGATACATTGGTTTTCCAAATATTATAAGAGAATTTAGAAATCTAATAATAATAATATATACATTATAATATATTTAAAATATGAAACAAAACTTATTGCCAATCAGAGGATCTCAATTCAGCTAAATTTATTTCTAAATTATCTTACATAGAAAATCATTCATCTGATTACCCTTGGTGCTTTATATTAATGCCATGTAAAATATGCTGTGCAATTATATTCAATTAAAGAAATAATAATAACAATAATCAGCATTTGCATAGTATTTATCATTTGCCAATCATTGTGTTGGGTACTCCACAATCTTTATATCATTTTGATCCTCTCAACAACCATGAGATATAGATACCACTATTATTTTCCTCTTTACAGGTAAGGAAATTGAGGCAAACAGAGATAACTTGCTTAAGATCATATAGCTTAAAATTTCTGAGAGTAGATTATAACTCAGGTTTACTTTCTCCATACATTTTTCTAGCATTTATTGTAGTTTTCTAACACTTTTATTTGGGAACTTGATCTGAGATGAGAGGAGTTAACAAAGTCATTAGAGGGATTGGCTAGGTGGTGCAGTGGATAGAGCACTGGACCTGGAGTCAGTCCAGGAGTACCTGAGTTCAAATTTGGCCTCAGACACTTAATAATCACCGAACTGTGTAACTCTGGGCAAGTCACTTAACTCCCATTGCCTTAAATAAATAAAAAAAAATTTAAAAAGAGATAACTAAAATACAAACTTTATGCTTTTATTTTTTCTTCACTTAGGGATTTTTTTGATCCTCGCTGCCTTTATTACACTAAAACAATAGCCAAATCAATCTTCAGGGGAAAAGTGATCAAAATGTTATTTACCAGGGGCAGCTAATTGGCACAGTGGATAGAGCACCACCCCTGGAGTCAGGAGGACCTGAGTTCAGATGTGACCCCAGACACTTAATCTAGCTGTATGACCTTCAGCAAGTCACTTAACCTCACTGCCTTGCAAAAAAATTTTTTTAAATGTTATTTACCCCTGAAACTTTTACAGAATTTAATTTTTAATTTTTCCTTAAAAAAAATTCTACACAGTGGTATCTCAAAACCCATTAAGCTATTTCAGCATATGTTAAACTTCTGTTAAGTGCCTTATTAGATAGGACAAAGAGAAGAGATTGAGTTCCTGGAATTACTTCTCTGCAATCTTAAAATGATTAATTTCTAATCTCCTCAATCTGCAAATTTGCTTTTAACAGTTCTACAAAAAAGGAAAAAGTTTTCCTTTCTTTGAATATAATAAGTTGATCTCTGTATTTCAACTAAGAGTACAGCTGAAATGACAGAGAGAGAAAATATCTTACAGAGAGTTGTTTTCCCCCCCCTTAAAACCTAATCTTTTGCCTAAAATGGGAGCTAGTTCTGTTTACTGAGACAATTGCTTCAGGTATAAAACTTTATTACTCTTTCCCAGCATTTTAAATTCTTTGACTACAACTTTTTAATAGTTTTTCTGATTGTCTACATTTTCCCCATAGAAATGTTTCAAAGTAACAGAATCTACAAACAACACTAAATATAAGACAAAGAAACAAAACTAGATCAAATCATAAAACTAACATATATTTGCTAACCTTAAGTTTTCTTTCAATAAACAGTCATGAGAAGAGCCAGACTAGGACCATAGCAAATGAACCAGCTGAATCTCTTGTATATTTATGCCAAATGTTGCATAATCAGGGTTGGCTAGGTGGTGTAGTTGATAGAGCACTGGCCCTGGAGTCAGGAGTGCCTAAGTTCAAATCCAGCCTCAGACACTTAATAGTTACCTAGTTATATGGCCTTGGGTGAGTCACTTCACCCCATTGCTTTGCAAAAAACCTAAAAAAACAATGTTACATAATCCAATTGGATGCTTTTTAGTCATTCCTATAAATACCAGGGTATCTCCTAGTGTCATCCTTCCAAAAATCCATCCAAAGGGAAACCCATTGGTATTTTACTACTATGGGAACCCCAGTGGAAAACCTAATCCTTAACCCAAACTTCATCCTAAACTTACCCTTCTGGAGAAAAATCTAATCATAAACTACCCCTCTCTCCTGGGGAAATCATTTTCTAAAACTCCACCATCACACTCCTGGGACAAACAATGTATAACTACAATCTAAACTTTACCTGAGCTCATTAACCACAGTTTTTTCTGAACAGTGTTAGCCCAAGGATCAGAGTCCTGATTGACTTTGCCAAAAACTTAAGTAGATAAAAGATGAAATGACTGAAAAAACAAAAACTCAAGCTTCCAAGAATATCAGTTTGTTAAGCAATGTATGCCAATTGCCTAACAAATCAGTTCTAGACCACAGTCTTTTAATATATTCATTTATATACACATATTTAAACACACACACACACAAACACACACACACACACACAGACAAAATCTCTTCCAATCCCTTTTGGGATATGTATACATAGACAGAACAATACTTCAAGAAAGGCTCAGGGATCTACCTTCCAATGTCAGTTCAGGGAACTGCCTGAAGCAAAGAGAATTTCTAAGTATCCTGGATCAGAAATAGTATTTGAACTCAGATCTTCCTAATTCCAAGCCCAGAACATTGTCCACCAAACCATACTTTCTCTAGAGACTGATATATTTATTTTTGACATACACAATACTTATCTTATTTCAAACTAATTGGAAAATAAACCCTGCATTCAACTTAAATAATACTATATTTTAGTTACTTAAATGTCTACAATAATTTCTCAAGTGGTCTCTTCACCTCCAAATTCTCAACCATACTCAATCCTTCACATAATTGCCAAATTAATCTCCCTAAAATTCTTTGGGAAATGTGACAGTTCCTGTAACTCAGAAGCCTGAAGGGACTCCCTATCACCTGTAGAATGAAAATCCAAGTTTTTTAACTGTAATTTAGAAGCAACCTACTGATCCAACTTTAGAACTGACTTTAAACAGGTTGTTTATTTTCTCACTGTTATCCTGTCATATGACATGATATTCATTCCTACCTTTTTTACTCACATTGTTCCTTCTACATCCATTCCCAAAGACCTCCTCTGTCTCTCCTGCTGTTTATGTCTCTCTTCTTCCATTAGCCCTTCATTCCAACCCACATTGATCTCTCTCTTTTCTCAAAATTCCTATAGCACTTGCCTGTACTATTCGTGTTGGCACTTTAATCATATATTACAACAACAACAACAGCAACAACATTTTCATGACTATTCTAAAATAGATTCTACGTCCTTTGAGGACAGGCACCATATTTCGTGCTGCCATAGTATATTCTACCATACCTAGCATGATAGATATTCTTTGAAACAAATTATCTAATTAAAGAATACTGCTTGTGGACTTATGGATTAGAAATATAAAAAATATGTGATAAGCAGCTTTTAAGAAAATAAATTTTGAGGGGGTTCCACAAGATAGAATTCTTAGCCCCAATACTACATTTGACTGATAAATGCATGTTGTTTGATAACTTGAAAAAGATGGATTTTCTTTTGACAATTCAATTGCCATGTAAATATAATTTCAAAGAATTAGAGTTTCTTTTAACTTAAAAAAGCAACTCTCTGGGGGTACATTTTGTTTTCTTCTTTTATTTTTTTTAGAGCATTCATAGGACCAACACTAGGTGGATTTTTACATGAAAAAATTGGTTTTGAATGGGCTGCAGCTGTACAAGGACTCTGGGCTCTAATTACTGTAAGTAATTAGTCTTTCATGCTATATTAGTGTTTGTGGAAAATAAGTTCAAATTTGAAAAAAAAAGATGAAAAGAAAGGAAAGAGCTTCAAGTTAAAAATAATCAATTGAGAACAGAAGGAATATCAGAAGGGAACACAGATAAGCAGGGCAATCAGTATTGTTTGGATAAATTTAAATATACATTTAAATTTATGTATTAGAAGTTCATAGTTTCATATAGAAATATGCATATTGTGTGAGTGATTTTAACCAACTACTGTAATTCTATTAAAGGGACTGGCAATGGGACTATTTTATATTCTGGAGCACTGGAGAGGAAAGAGGTACTTTAAATTGTTCAGTCTCCTTTATTTGTCCTTTTTTGATGATTTGTTTGTTTTTCCTTAACATTCATTTTTAAGTATGTTATTTCCCCTCTTCCTGAACCAGTATGCCTTCTTTTAGCAAAGACTTAAAAAGGAAAAGTAGTTTTACCAAAACCAATGAATAAATGGACCTTAACAAACAGTATTTGTAGTATAGTCAGCTAAAGTCTTTCCACCTCTGGGAGTGAGGGTAGATTTAATTTCCCTGTTTATTACAGTTTCTCTTGTCGGGACATTTAAAACCCTCAAACCTTGGCCAGCTTCATTATAAACTACTCTTCTATGATCCAACCTCACTTTCTTGCTGTCTTTCACCCTTCTCCTTGCCTTTCCATAAGCTTTCCCTTATCCTTAGATGCATGTCCTCATCACCTCCACCCATTATAGTCCTTTGTTTCTTTTTATAATAATAATAATAATAATAATAATAAAGTAGATAACATTTGTGTAGTACTTACTGGGTGCCAGGCACTACAAAATTGTTATTTTACAGGTGAGGAAACTGAGACAAACAGAAGTTGTGACTTGCTCAGAGTCATCTAGCAAGGAAGTCTCTCAGGTCAAATTGAATTCATATCTTTCTGACTCCTGGCCCAGTGTTGTCTGCTCTATGGCAGCTCCTGGCTGCCCATTTTAATCATCACTTCCCCCATCAAATCTTTCCTGATCTCCCTCAACTACTAGTCCCTGCCCCCCCCCCAAAAATTATCTTAGATGTATTTGAATGTTCTCTTGTATGTGAGGGCAGAATGATTTCTGCCTGACACAAAGTATTATTACATGATTGATTAAAATACATTTTCTCAATCCTTCAAATTGCAGAACTTGAACATTATAATTACACAGAGTTCAGTGGTGTTGTATTATTGTAATTTTTGCATAGTTTTTCTTGGTTATGCTTACTTTACACTGCATCATATATTATCAGCATTTCCTTTTAAAAATATGATTTGAACAAGTAACTTTAAATGCCATATTCCTAGAGTCGGTTTGGTTCCAAGAAAATGAAATCATATGACCTGGCAAAAGGAGTTGCCAAGTAAACATTTGGGGGCATTTTAAAATAGTTACTTTTATTCCTTTTAAGAAATATTGGATAATTTTCACAGTAGGTGTTATGGAGTTGGGAGGCATATCTTTCATGAAAATAAAATATAATTTAAATTTAAAAATAAATATTATAACATCTTTCTGTTTTTTAAAAAAAATTGTAGATGTGAACTCCAAAATACCCTCAGCACAGAAGAAGAAAGAGAAGAAAGAGCATCTCTGCTGCCCCATAGGATTTAACCTTATATACTCTGGATGATGGCATTCTTGAACCTGTATTCTTATTACTTTTAGAAATCAGAAATATTTTTTTCAGAAAGAAAATAGAACACAAGACCCTAAAACCAGCCTTCTAATCATGTTGATACTACTGTTTGAATAATCCAAAGTTAGGCAATCAAGTACCCAAGTACCATGAGAAGATATATTTGAGACATGTTGTGCAAGACAAATGTTGGAAAATTCTGCATCAGTTTTTACATGAATGTCAAAGCTCCTTGCTTTCTGTGCTGGTTGGCTCAGTGTATTCAAGTTTCTTACAACTTCAGTGTATGTTTTACCCTAAATGCAATCAGTCTGTAATTGCACTTTTTTATAGTGGGGTTGGGGAGATGAATGATTTGACTTATCTCTGGGTATAACATAACCTCTGTGAACTTAACAATGACTCAAAACATTTGAAAGAATTAATTTGAAATTAAATGAAAGATTTTCTTTATAGGGTTGAACTCATTTGTCTCTGGTTCAGAAGAGAAAATTTCTTCTTCCCATAGTTGAAATCTAAAGAGTCCTTTCTCCTTCTTTATTTTTATTTATTTATTTCTTTGTTTCATATGTCATAAGCAAAACTTTTTCTCCCTTCAACTCTTCATGTTTTTGGTGCACATGACTATACATTATTTAGGTATTAATTAATGATTCCTGAAAATACTGATATTTTGTTAAGAAAGTAGGTGAGTGTCCACTGTGAATCTCTTGTCCTTTTGAAACTGCGTTGAGAGATACCTACTTTCCTGGTTTGGACTTAAAAAGAAATTGGAATTTGTATGAAATGCTCATTCTTGCAAATGTTTAACATTTTCTGCCTAGTATGTTCCCAACATTGTTGTTGTTGTACTAGCCATTCAGTCATGCCCAACTTTGTGATCCAATGGACCAGAGCACACTAATACTGTCCATGGGATTTTCTTGACAAAGACTTTGGGGTGGTTTGCCATTTCCTGCTCCAGTGGGTTGAGGCAAACAGAGGTAAAGTGACTTGCCCAAGGTCATCTAGCTAGTATTTGAAATATCTTCTTGACCCCAGATCCAATGCTTTATCTTCTGAGCCACCTACCTACTTTTCTGATACATAGGAGGTAGGTATTAAAGCACATTTTTTCAACCCTTCTCATTGCCAAGGTTGATCATTATAACCACACAAGGATCAGTTTTGTGTGTTCTATCATAGTCTATGTGTGTCACAGCATGATATATATATATGCTATTAGCTTTTTTCTTTTTCCTCTTAAAATTCTATTTGATTCTTAGATTCAGTTGCAAGTAATTATTTGAGTGCAATTTCACATTCACATTTTTCCATTTAGGGAACATTAGATTCCAGATTTAGATACTGTTTTTTAATTCCCCTCCTCCTCTTTCTCCCAAAAAGTAGACCATTAACTACCAGGTCCTTTTGTCAAAGAAATTCAATAAACATTTTTAAAAATGCTTAGACTGAGAATAGGAGACACAAATACATAGTATTTATAGCTTAATTAATGGAAATGTAAAAGATATGCCCACAACTAACCAACTGTACTAAAAGGAAGAATATGAAAAAAAGCACTCACTCTTCTAGAATGTCTCTGAAATGAGCAATGGATTGATTCATCTGAGGAAAGGATTGACCTGAGTTGGACCTTGAAAGACACGAATCCAACAGACAGATGGAACAGAAGAAAATTCTCTTTGTGAAACCAGAGCTTTGAGAATGTGCTGAAGCTTTTCAAAATGAGTCTCTTCTGTTTTATAATTTTGTATTTCAAATATCAGTCACTTTCTCCTTTCTCTGATTCTTCATCATGAACCCTTGATCTTAAAGTCTACATGGACAGAGAACAAGGTTTAGCAGAAATAGGTTGGAAAGGCCCACATGTTTTATATGTCTTGACTCTGGAGAAATAGCTTGTTAGTCATTTCAATCATGTCAGATACTAGAGAAGTTTGCAATTTCTTTCTCCACTTCATTTGATAAATGAGGAAACTGAGGCAAAAAGGATTAAGTGACTGGCCCAGGGGTCACACAGTAGGTCTCTGAAGCTAGATTTGAACTCTGAAAAATGAATTTTCTTTTCTTTTCTTTTTCTTTTCTTTCATTTTCCCCCTGGTTACATGTAAAAATAAGTTTCAACATTCATTTTTAAAATCTTGAGTTCTGAATTCTCTCCCTTCCTGAAAATGATTTTTCTTGACTCCAAGTTCAGCACTCTATTCATTGCTTCACCCAGCTGTCTTGGAGAAATAGATTAACTTTTCTTTAAAATGCTCCTTAACACCAGATTGTCCAAAGGATGATGAGTTTTTCTGTCTCAACTCTCATTTATAGAGAACTGTCATCTGCATGAGTAGAGCCTCCATAACTATGAAACCACTGATGATCTATTCCTTAATTGTTTTAATATCCTGAAATCCACACTAAAATTGTGTCTTTAACTCTCATGCCTTGCTTCAAACTATGTAGTCTGTGTTGGCTTCATCATTCATGTCTTCCATTTCTTGAAATCACTTTAGGGAAATTCAAATGGTTTTAAGTGAGACTAAACATTCAGAATTAGTACAGATTAGAGTTCATCTGAATCAATAAGAAATCATTTTTTAAATTTTATTGAAAATTTTGAAAACTCATCCCTCCCAATTTGTTAAAATTATGTATATGATTTACTTCTGGGTCCTAAGATTTCACTGCTGTTGGGAACTCTTTCCAGACTTAATTGCCCAGGACAATGAGAGCTTTTCAGTTCTCATTCTACTAAAACATCACACTCCTCCTCCTCCTCCTCCTCCTTCTCCTAATCCTACTACTACTCCCACTATACCTCTTTCTCTTTCTCCTACTCCTACTGCTTCTGTTCCTACTATGCCACTTCCTACTACTACTACTACTAGTACTCCTCCTCCTACTACTACTCTTTCCTCCTTCTACTATGCTCCTCCTCCACTTCTTCCTCTTGCTCCTACTATTCCTCCTCCTCCTTCTCTTCTTACTCCTCCTCCTAATACTCCTATTCCTACCACTCCTCTTCCTCCTCCAACCATTCCTACTCTTACTACTCTTATTCCTCTTCCAACTACTCTTATTCTTCCAACGACTCCTTCCAGTTACACAGAACTTCCTACCTACCTGTGCTGTGCTAAGCATCTTACAAATATTTGGTTTGATCCTCATGACAACCCTAAGAAGTACTGTTATTCTCCCCCTTTTAGAGAGGAGAAAAACTAAGACAGATTAAGTGACTTGCTCAAGGTCACATGGCTAATATCAGTAACAACTATTATTATAATGAGATCTAATACATAGAGATCACTATGAGCCAGGCACATATATTATCTTATTTAATCCTCACAACAAGGCTGGGAGGTACATTCCCATTTTATAAATGAAGAAATTGAGCCCAACCAAACTTAAGTGACTTATCCAGGGTCACAAAGCTAGTGTCTTTGAATGAATCTGAACTCAGAGCTTCCTGATTCTAGTCTCAGCTCTCTGCTCCACCTACATGCCTGCTAGGTCTCTTAAACATTAGAAATCAATTCATCTAGAAGGGGAACAGGAATTTCTTTAAACTACAAATACAATAAAATTGTCAAAGAGGATATGACCTGGTAGGAAACTAACATTTCTTTTTTTTAAATTTATTTTTATTAAAGATATTATTTGAGTTTTACAGTTTTCCCCCAATCTTGCTCCCCCCCCCACCGAAAGCACTCTGTCAGTCTTTACTTTGTTTCCATGTTGTACCTTGATCCAAATTGGGTGTGATGAGAGAGAAATCATAACCTTAAAGAGAAGTCTCAGAGGTCACAAGATCAGACAATAAGATATCTGGGTTTTTTTCCCTAAATTAAAGAGAATAGTCCTTGTACTTTGTTCAAATTCCACAGCTCCTTATCTGGATGAAACTAACATTTCTTAGAAAGAGGTTTTAATAAAATTCAGGGTGACCCAAAATTCTTAGTGTGAAGCTAAGCTTTTTTTTTGAAGCTAAGCTTTTATTGCCTAAAACAGCATTAATACTTTTGTAACCCCCTGCACATTTTCTGTCTAAATTTGCAAAACCTGTAACAGCTCTTAAAGTGCATAGTCACCAATTTAATAGAGGCTCCAGCAAGTATCAAATAATAATAATAATAAAGACTAGAGCTAGGATATTTCTTTGTGAAACAATCAGAAATAAGTGATTTGTCCAAGGTCATACAGTTCATAAGTATCAAATGTTTGATGTGACATTTGAACTCAGGTCCTCTTGACTCAAGGGTCTGTGCTCTATCCACTGCACCACCTAGCTGCCCTATTAGGCTGTGTGTTTAAAAATCTACATGATAATTTCTGTTTTGTTTGCACGAATATTTAAATAGACCCCTTGAAGGAAAGGACTTTTTTGTGTTTTTGCCCTTTTTAAGAATACTTTGCACTTAATCTGGAGCATAATAAAAAGCACTTAAGTGAATATTGGTTGATTGATTAATAGATGAAAATAGTATAATCAGACTTAAGGATTCTTATTTCTTTTAAAATTGTATTGACATATTTCTTTTTTTCTTATCACCTACATTTCCCAATAATAGCCCTCTCCTGTTATCTAGTATCCCTTATCATGTAGAATTTTTTTTTTTTTAGTTTTTGCAAGGCAAATGGGGTTAAGTGGCTTGCCCAAGGCCACACAGCTAGGTAATTATTAAGTGTCTGAGGCTGGATTTGAACCCAGGTACTCCTGACTCCAAGGCTGGTGCCCTATTCACTGTGCCACCTAGCCACCCATACCACGTAGAATTTTTAAAACAATACTTCAGAAAACTATTCACAATATTAATCAGATCTGTTACATGTCACATTCAACTCAGGATCTTCCTTCCTCTGAAAAGGTTGGGAACAGGATTTTGATATTTCTTATTTCATAAATTAGTTCATAAGCGCTTCACATAAGCATTTCACAGCAGTTCCCTTGATAATCTTTATGTTTGTTCCAAATGATATTTTAGGCAACTGAAATGTAGTGATCTACAATATTGGTGCTAAGTGGCACCAATCTTGAAGTCAGGAGGAGCCGAGTTCAAATCTAGTGTCAGATACTTGTCACTTACTAGCTGTATGACCTTGGATAAATCACATAGCCCTGTCTGCCTTGCATCCAGGGCCAACTCCAGTTGTCCTGGTCCATATCTAGCAACTGGACCCAGATGGTTCTGGATGAAAAAGTGAAGCTGGTGACTCAGCACAGTAAACCCCTCACCTCACTCAGATCCAATTTATGTGCTTGTCATGGCATCACCTCCCTGATGTAGTGGTCTTCTTCTTGAATAAAGAACAACAGCATCATTTTTGTTGCCCCCTCCTTGCTGCATTTTAATTGGAAAGTCTACAAAGCATGTACACATACACACACATGTAAACACATATACATGCATATGTGTGCATATAAATATATGCATATATATGCATGCATATGTGTATAAATAGATTTGTGTTTGTATATATATCTTCATATATTATGTATAGTATATATACTTATATATATATTCACATATAAACATATATAATATATAAAATTTTTCTGCTGTAACTTTTATTTTTTTATTTTTGTTGCAAGATAATGGAGTTAAATGACTTGCCCAAGGTCACACAGCTAGGTAATTATTAAATGTCTGGGTCACATTTGAACTCAGGTCCTCCTGACTTCAGGACTGCTATCCACTGCACCACCTAGCTGCCCCTGAAGTAAACTTTAAAAAGAATTTCCTTCCCTTGTTCCCTTACAAATAATTTACTAGATGTCATCATTCATTAACATGGAAAAAAGACTTATTTGCCTACTTTAACTGTATATAATAATTTACTAACTGAAGTTCTGTTCTGGAAAAAAATCATTTCCCAAAGATTAATCAATGTCCTTTTCCATTTCTGATGTCTATATTTCCATCATCTAACATTGTACCTTAGATACAGCAGATCCCTTTTCAAGGATTCTTAAATGAATGAATGGTTGGAATGAAATCTGAGGTTCCATTTGACATAGATCTCAATTGCTGCTAGGAATAGCATTCCTTTTGCATTTGACTCTAAAAGTTGTATTGCACAATTTTCTCTGGATTTTCTAATGTGATGTGTTCCTGAGATTAAAAACAGCCAGTGGCCAGTAATGACATAATCCAGAGCTATTTCCTAATCTATAAATATTCCAAGAATCTTGGTTTTCATTTTCAGATACCCTAGGTTCTAGTCATGGTGGATTCACGATTTCCCATTTGTGTGGCATCTTGGCAGCCTGTGTCCTCAGTGTTGGTAACTTAGACACATTCGAGGCTGCTGTATCTGAGCATGTTATTATACAGCCAAATAGGACAGAAACAAGTCAGGGAAGATGCCCTGCTGTTGATGAGCTATGATTCAGATGTTTTGGAGAAAGTAGTCTGTCAGCCTATAAAGTACTATTCCTGGAATAGGGAATGGATAGGGTAGTTTGCTATTGTTTGTATTAAGAAATTATTAATTTTATTGTTTGGAACAGGGTATTATCCACAGTGGTAATTATTGTTACTCCAGAATTTGGAGTTTATGTCTGGGTGGTCACCAAGATCACCATTTATCTTTACTTAGATGATATTCCAGACCCTCACGTCAACTGGATTCTTGTACAGAACCTCTCAAATATTTCCCTTCCCTTTGCTATTTGAACAAAAGAGTTATGATTCTGTAATCAATAACACTTATACTTTAAACTTCACAAAGTGTTTGACAGGTATAAGATCACTTGATCTTCACAGCAATCCTAGGAAGTGATATTATTATTTTAACTTTACAGATAAGGAAATTTGAGATTGAGAGTCTTTATATACCAGGGTCCCATAGCTAGTGAATATCTTTGAACTCAGAACTGGCTTCAAGTCTAGTGATCTATCCACCACAATACCTCACCATCCAAGAGTTACTCAAACTTCTTATTTTCTGTCTATAAAGACACAAGTGAAATAATTCTTGCTCTCTAGGAATGTACATTCTAATGAACAAGATATATACATATATAAGTATATTGATAAAAGTCTTAATCAAAATTAACAAACAGGATGGTAGTAATGGGGGGAAGATTGTGTCAGGGTGAGGAACATCTAGCCCTTGAGCTGTAGAAGGGCCACAATCTGGCTCAGCCATGGCAAGCACAGGGGGAACTCAAAATTCAATTAATCTAGGAGCTTTTGAGGAATGAGTTAATTAAATGTTTGGCCAAATATAGTGGGCGAATGATTTTATAAACATCCAAATGGCAGAAAAAAAGTTTCCCCACCCCTACTGAAGACTCATGAGCTCTCTTCAAGAAATCCAGGAATTCCAGAAAGTAGCAGCCATAAGAGAAAGCATTAAAGACAGTAAGGACAGTGCTCCTGAAAGGAAAAATATTCATTTGGGCTTTTTCCTCATAAATCATGCAGGTTCAGGAAAGTGTAGAAAAAGGACTTTAATGTTACATAAAAATCATAATACAAAGCTCAAGCTTGCTTTAAAGACAAACTTTCATAACAAGAGCAGTCAGTTCTGAGAGACTGAAATTATGAGGGGGATGAACTGGTGTTTCAATAGCAAGTTTACAATCCAATAGCATGCTAATTTCTAAAGGGCAGCCAGCTAGGTGGCACAGTGTGTAGAGCACCAGTCCTGGATGCAGAAGGACCCAAATTCTAATCCGGTCTCAGACACTTAACACTTTACAAGCTGTGACTTCAGGCAAGTCACTTAACCCTGATTGCCTCACATACAGGACTATCTCCAGTCGTCCTGACCCATATTTGGCCACTGGACCCAGATTACTCTGGAGGAGAAAGTGAGGGTTATGACTCAGGGCAGAATTCCTCCACTTACCCCCACTCAAATCTAATTCATGTGTTTGTCATGGCATCATCTTCACACATGTGGCTGAAATCCTCCCTATCTGTGGCATAAGAGGGCTGTCACATTTGCTGTGCTCTCTAAAGAGGATGGGTACCCTCTGATTTATGGGGTAGTAGTGGTGTCTGATTAAGGGTTTTAGTTCGGGTTCACACCTACAGTAAGAAGGGGGAAAAACACTAGGAAGTTTATTATTATTATAATAAAGGTAAAGGTCACAGAAAACTTACAATAACTAACGATTCCTAAGAGGATTATAAATAAAGTAATTAAAATTAAGAAAATTAAAGAGACAGAAAGCATTACCAAAACTCGGGGGATCTCCAAGTCGTGAAACCTCCGACTTTAATCGGGAGTTCACAGTCCCGATTAAAAGGGTCCCAAGCAGAGCGTACTCTCATTAGGGGAGATTTCAAGGTCCGAGCAAGGCTTGTGTAACTCAAAGATTCTGAACAAAGAAGGCATGGTAGCAAATATCTACTTGACTCTGGATCCAGAAGATCCATCCCGAAACTGGACAAGGTTCAGGATGAATGTTCGTGCTCTAGGTAATTGAGAAAAAAGGGGGTTCACTTTTAGGACTGGCCAAGTTCCCAGTAAATACTCCCCTCCTTACTGGGGACTGGCTAGGTTCCCAGTTATGGGAGTATTTTACCCACAATGTTCTATTATTTTGTTCAGGTCACACCAGAGACATGGAAGAGTTTCACTGATTAATCATTTGAGGGGATAAATAGTGGATGGTATATTGGAAAGAGTGATGAGTCTGGACTCAGCAAGACTTAGCTTACTGAGTTCAAATCTGGTCTCAGACATTTACTAGCTGTGTGACCCTGGGAAAGTCTTTTAGCTCCATTTGTCTCAGTTTTTTCATATGTAAAATGAAATGGAGAAGAAAATGGCAAAGGATTCTAGTATCTTTGATAAGAGAACCCCAACGGGATGATGAAGAGAAGTAGAGGGCTTATTATTCCCCTTTTAGAATTGATCAAGTTGAGGCAGACCCACTTTAAGGGACTTACCTAGGGCCTCACATCTAGCAACTGTCTTGAGATCACATTTCAACTCTTAATGACTTCAAATCCATTCCGCTATCTATTGAGTCATTAATTGTTCATGTTACAAAGCATGTATTTTAATCTTGAGCAAATTGTCTCTGAAGTTTCAAAAAAAAAGGAAAGGACACTATGAAACAGAAAGATTTTACATTTATGTATCAACATTTCATTCTCTAGTTTATTTGCATTCCAACACAAGAATCAATATTTTAAAAATAACAAACCAAACTTTAGTGTAAGATAAAACAAAAATATTTTTAAAAACTTTTATTTTGTGAAAATGAATGTTATTACCAAGACCCTCTACAAAAATAAAATCACCAAAAAAGTGTCAAAACAGAGTTCTGGTGAATGAAAATGTTTTTGTTCAACCTAAATTAGTTTTTGATACTTGATATTGCAAAACAGGAAACATTTTGTTTTTCTTGACTTGTATATTAAGGAGTGATAGCAGAATTTCTGCAAATGAAACTCTATTTATTGGTGTCTAACAAAAGAATGAGGTGGACCCTAATGATATAAAATATTTTGCTAGAATATCTAATGAAGTGTTTCCAATAACTAGGAAGATAGGTGGGTATATTCACATTTTTAACCATCAATAGTCATGAATGCTGCATTAAATTGTAACATGAGTATTCAATGTGGATTATGAAAGTAATAGAAATATAATCAGTTATTTTTGGTTCTGTACAGTTCAATGTTATTAATCATAATACTTAAGAAAAAGTGAATGTTAATTGATAATTATTCTAAATCAATATGCCTTGCATGGACCCATGTATTCTATAAAGTATCTTAAATTGTTAAATAAATATGTCTACATTTATTTGAATGGGGACCTTGATACCCTGGGGCAGCCCTGTTGGTATTGGTGACATGATTAGACTTGGATATACTTCCTTCTCCTCCCCAAACTCTTAAATTCCTTGAGGGCAGGGACTATTTCCACATTTCCTTGCATTCATAGCACCTATCCCAGTGTGCTCAGCTGCTTAATAAATACCTATTGATTCTCCACTTATTATGATTTCAATTTTTACCTCTACAGAGTTGGCTCTGCATCCCAAACCCTAACTGCATTCCTAATGTTTTGCACCCACCTCTAACTACAATAAAGGAAGGAAACAAACAAACAAACAAACCAAAAAACTCTCAACTTTCTCCTTTCAAGATTCTTATTTATTTTCTTCCTAGCCACTCAACTTGGAAACCTCAGAAGCATCTTTAACTCTTCTCTTTTTTTGCCCTCTGTATCTAATCAGTCACTATCTTGATTTTCTCCTCACAATCACTAAAACTACTCCAGTTTAGGCCTTCATCTTTCACCTTGTTTATTATTGCAGTCAATTTCCATTCTGGCTACTTGCCTCCAGTCGTTTCCTTTTCCTTCCCTGCACTGCTCAGTTTGAACTGTGCCTCCAAAGTACTGATATGATTAAGTTCCCCCCCCAAAAAAACCTATAGTGGATCACTATTGCCTACCAAATAAAGCAAAAGTTTTTTAAGTTAAAACTAATGTCATTTCTCCCCAATTTAAGGAGGTTTTGCCTCAAGAAAAAAAAGCCTAATTAGGTTAAAAGCATATTTACTGTTATTTTGCTAAAGTTATGACCTAGTTAACTAGCTGGGGCTTCTCTCTCAACCAGCAGTTCATTTTTGACTTAAATATCCCAATCAAATCACCGCCCATAGTCCAACCACAGAAGGATACGGCTCCCCAATGTAGGGTGGAGCTTGGGGTCTGTGCAGAGTCAGAAGAAATCCAGGAGAGAGAGAGAGGAAGTGGGGTGGGAGGCATGGGGGAGGGAGACATTCTGTTGAAAGGATGAGTTTAAAGACCCACAAAAAGAATACCTCCAGAGTATTAGAAACTGAGCTTTTGTTCTGTTTTATTTATTTATTTATTTATTTTGGCTAAGGCAATAGGAGTTAATTAAAGGAACTTGCCCAAGGTCACACAACTAGGTAATTATTAAGTGTCTGAAGGCTGATTTGAACTCTAGGTCTGGTGCTCTATCCACTGCACCACCTAACTGCCCCATTTCTGTTTTACTCTTAAGGGAGTTGTCTCTACACTTTTCAAATGCTAATTATCTGGCTTCTTTATTGGGCCTCACCCACACCTTTGTTGCCTAGTTTGTTCAACCATATGGTTCCTAAGTACTTTTCCAGCCTTTCTCTCACACTATTCCCCTTTGAATAGTTCTCAGTTCCAATTAAACTGGATTACTGGCTCTTGTACCCTGTATTATCTCTGTGCCTTTGTACCTGTTCTCCCAGTGCTTGGAACAGGCTTCCTTCCGTTTCCCTAATCTCCACCTGTTAAAAATCCCTGCATTCTTTCAAGTAGTCTTAATATTCCTGCATGAAACCTTTCTTGGTTACCCCAGCTAGAAGTGATCTCTTCCAAATCAAGTCTTTCAGGACATTTTTGGGGACTTTCTTCTGCATTTACTACACTGTGTCTTGTACTCTAGTTCTTGGAGTCATTAAATCTCAAAGTGGGAAAGAACCTCAGTGATCATCTAGTCCAAATGATACCTGTACAAGAATCCCTCCACAACATCCTTGATAACTATTCCTTTGGACTCTTTTAATTATAACTTTACTAGTATGTCCTGAGGCATCCCCTTCTATTTGTAAATAACTCTTATCAAGATTTTTTTTCTTTATATGAAGCTAACATTTTTCTTTACCAGTAATTCTTATTTTTCCCACAGATGCCAAATAAAACAAGATTAATCTTACTTCTATAGATAGCTCTTCTATGGTGGGAGTAACATTGTAACCCTTCCCCACCATGAAAGTTAGATGTTTTTCCTTAAAAGGTATGGAGACTTGACATTTCTCAAGCCTTGGTTGACTCAAGGGCTGTTGACAGAACTTCTCCATCAGAAAAATATAGAGCAACCATTATGAACTCACAGGCACTACTTGGAGGCTTGACTGGTAGATCATGATGGCAACAAAAACAAGGGGACTTCACTCAGCTCAATCACAGTGGCCTCCGTGCCTCTCCTTGTCAAATATCCTTATCCTGCTAAAACTATAAATCAATTTTTGTTAATAGTTAATGATTTATGAGTATAACATTTTGTTCAAATATCAGATCTGTTACCAGTGAAGTGATCTGAGTCAGGCTCCCTACATTACAAGTCTCTTTTCCAATCCCAGTATTACTAGGTCAATTCAACTCAATAGGGATTTATTAAGTACCTACTGTGTGCAGTAAAGTACATGGGGGGGGTAAATGGGGAAGGAGAGAAAAAGGAGGAGAAGAATCCTAGTTCTCAAGTCTTTTCTCCATAAACCAATAATCATAAATTATGCACCTTCTGTGTGAAGGGGAGCATATTACAGTGGCATAGATCTAACCATTACATTTCCCTACTTAAAATTTTCAGTGCCTTTCTATTTTATATACATATATATATATATATATATATGTATGTATAGGATAAAATATAAGATGTGTAGGATAAAATACATGTAATTTTGAGGATCAGAGAACTAACAAGGGGCAGAACTTGGAAAGGCTTTCTATAGTAAATGGAATCTAAATTGAGTCTTAATATAAGGATTCTGAGACAATGAGGTAACAAGGGAGTACATTCTTGCAATGGTGAATTTCTTTTTTTTAATTAATATTTTATTTGTTTTCCAATTATATACAATAGTGGTTTCTACCTATCATTTTTTGTAAGGTTTTGAATTTTACAGTTTCCCCCCTTACCCCCCCACAGAAGGCAGTTTGATAATCTTTACATTGTTTCCATACTATACATTGATCTAAATTGAATGTGCTGAGAGAAAAATCATATCCTTGAGGAAAAAATAAAATATTAGAGAAAGCAAAATTATATAGTACATAAGACACTTTAAAAAAATTGAAAGTAATAGATTTTGGTCTTTGTTTAAACTCCACAGTTCTTTCTCTGGATACAGATAGTATTTTCCATTGCAGACAGCCCCAAATTGTCCCTGATTGTTGCACTGATGGAATGAACAAGTCCATTAAGTTTGATCACCACCCCTATGTTATGGTGTACAGTGTTCTTCTGGTTCTGCTCATCTCACTCAGCATCAATTCATGCAAGTCTTTTCAGGCTTCCCTGAATTCCCATCCCTCCTGGTTTCTAATACAACAATAGTGTTCCATAACATATAGCACAATTTGTTCAGCCATTCCCCAATTGATGGACATTCACTTGATTTCCAGTTCTTTGCTACTACAAACAGAGCTGCTATGAATATTTTGTGCAAGTGATGTTTTTTACCCCTTTTCATGATCTCTTCAGGGTATAGATCCAGTAGTGGTGCAATAGTGAATTTCTTATGTGAAAAGAACAGAGATGGGAAGGAGTGAAAGGGGAGGGAAGAGAATGAACATTTATCAAGCACCTACTATGTGCCAAACACTGGATTAAACATTTTATAAATATAATTTCATTTGATAAATTTTTTTTTTTTGCTAGGCAAACAGGGTTAAGTGGCTTGCCCAAGGCCACACAGCTAGGTAATTATTAAGTGTCTGAGCCTGGATTTGAACCCAGGTACTCCTGACTCCAGAGCCGGTGCTTTATCCACTATGCTACCTAGCCGCCCCAAAATCTCTCTCTTTTTTTTTTAAGGTTTTTGCAAGGCAGACGGGGTTAAGTGGCTTGCCCAAGGCCACACAGCTAGGTAATTATTAAGTGTCTGAGGTCGGATTTGAACCCAGGTACTCCTGACTCCAGGGCCGGTGCTTTATCTACTACGCCACCTAGCTGCCCCTCATTTGATAAAATTTGATAAGGAAGTAGAGGCAAAGATCAGATAACTTTTTCTAAGTTTTGACTGTAAAAAGGAGAAGACATATAGGATGATAGCTTGAGGGATAACAGGGTCAAAAGAAGATAGATTTCTTTCCTTAAATGTGGCACTCAGAACTGAATATAATAATCCAGATATAGTCAGACAGGTGTACAACTCCCTTGCTCTAAACACTATACTTCTATGAATGCCACCTTGGATAAAAGACAAACATACAAACAAAAAAACTTGCAAAAAAGTTAAACAGGGTTAGACCACTGAATTTAGCAATTATGAGAACATTGACTACCTTGGTGAGTGTAGTTTCAGTTGAGCAACAGTTAGATGTAGACCAGGCTTTAAAACTGTAGGCCAGGGGCAGCTAGGTGGCTCAGTGGATAAAGTACCGGCCCTGGTGTCAGGAGTACCTGGGTTCAAATCCGGTCTCAGACACTTAATAATTACCTAGCTGTGTGGCCTTGGGCAAGTCACTTAACCCCATTTGCCTTGCAAAAACCTAAAAAAAGTACTGTAGGCCACCTGGAAGTCAGTAGAAAAGCAAATGGTGAGTATGAGCAGGTTACAAGATACTATCAGTGACCCAGCAAGTGATCTGAAAGGTGTCAGAAGAGGGATGGACAATCAGAAAAGATGGTGGACAGGTCATTATGGAAAACCTAGTACTTCATTAATAGCCTTGTAATATAAAGAAATATAGAGAAAGACCTTTAGGGTATAGGTGGTCCTTCAATAAATTTATGAAAGGACACGGATAATAGCCTCTGGGACTGATGATAGCTAGCATTTATATAACATGCACTATGTACTAAACACCATGCTAAGTAGTTAACAAATATCTCAGTTGATTCTCATAACAACTCTGAGAGATTTGCTATTTAGTTGTTTCTGACTTTATAATGCCACTTAGGATTTTTTTTGTGACAGATGAGGAAACTAAGGCAAACAGGGTTAAGTGACTTGCCAAAGGTCAAATAACTAGTAAGCACCTGAATTTCTATTTGAACTCAAGTCTTCCTGGGAGATAGATGCTATTATTATTCTCATTTTGCAGTTGAAGAAACTTAGAGATTAAATGACTTGACCAGGATCACACAGCTAAGAAGTATCTAAAAGCTAAATTTGAGCGCAAATCTTTCTGATTGCAGACTAGGAGTTCTATCCACTATACTCTCAGCTACCTCATGGATGTGTTACATGCTGTCCCCTGCCAATTAGATCAAAGAACCATCAATGTGTTGAAAATGATAATATTCTATCAATATCCTGTTTGAGTCGCATTGGGTGTGAAGGCAGTGCCAGGGAAGGTGAAAATTCTAGTGGTTCCTCTTAAGCTGGAAAAGCTATGGGTTTAATATCAGACTATATGCCAACTGAAGAACAGCCTGGCTAGACTTGAAGAGGCTCATCACCAGTTGACCACAGAAGGTTGACATAAAAGACCATTTATTCAAGTGTTGAGGAGTTACAACTCACATTAGGTCGGTGGATATAGTACCTGTGCCAATGAATACACAAATCCACTTGGCAGGAATTACCAGTATTTACACTTTGCAGTCTAGGCTCTACTTGCCATAGCTTCTGAAAACCTAGGCTTATGTCCATGTTTCAATGAGGCATCAGGAGAGGATTTCCTGGAGGAATAATAATGGTGGTGATAATAATAGTGATGATGATGATTTCATCATGCTAATTACCAAATGAATTCCAATTTTAATTTTAACTAGATTTAGTGATACAACCAAGCAAGAAAGACTTAACTTTCTGCACACACATATATACTACATATCCTTTTAAGGAAAGATTTAATTATTCTATGCTTTCCAATGAGTTTTTTTTAAATAGGAATTAATATTGCATTTTGCATAAACATTTTCTGCATCTATTGAGTTAATCATATAATTTTGTTGTTTTTGTTTCTCATGTGGTCAATTATGCTTTTTCCTTCTTTTTTCTTTTTTTCAAAAGATTTTATTTATTTTGAGTTTTACAATTTTCCCCCTAATCTTACTTCCCTCCCCCCACTCTCCACAGAAGGCAATTTGCCAGTCTTTACATTGTTTCCATGGTATACATTGATCCAAATTGAATGTGATGAGAGAGAAATCATAGCCTTAAGGAAGAAACATAAAGTATAAGAGATAGCAAGATCAGACAATAAGATGTCAGTTTTTTTCCCTAAATTAAAGGTAATAGTCCTTGGTCTTTGTTCAAACTACACAGTTCTTTCTCTGGATACAGATGGTATTTTCCATTGCAGACAGCCCCAATTACACTTTTTCCTAATTAGTTTTCCTAATATTCAACTAGTTTTGAATTCCTGACTGAAATTCCATCTTTCCATCTGAAATTCCAAGACATCAATCAGAATGTATGATTTTTGTGACTTATACTACACTTTCCCTGATGGTTTTTTATTTAAAATTTTTGTGAGAAAACAATATCTATTTTCTTTCTCAATTCTTCATTTAGGTATATCACCATATTTCTGTAATAAAAAGAATTTTGTAAGATTCCTTTTTTGTTTATTTTTCCAACTAGTTTATATAGTATTGGAATTTATTGTTGTATAAATATTTGTTAGAATTCACATGTGAATCTATCTGATCTTAACCAACCAATAATCTAGTAACCCTATGGTATAGCAAAGTTGGAAAGTTCTAATAGGTTGATTGAGCTCTAGGATAAAAGGCTGCTTTGTGAGATGTTTGAGGAATGTGGAAGAGATCTTCATCAACACTGCTTCTGGGCACTGCTTCTGGAATTGACCAAGTGGTCAGGGACTTGGAGAAAACAGAACTAGATTATCAAAACCTCTCTCCTTTGGGATCAATGGAAGAATTATATCTCTCATATTGCTTTCAGTTGTTTGTGGTTCAGGTCAACACTCACTGGAGCCATCGTATGTTCTCTGCAGAACTAAAGATCTAAGTTGGAGTGTTTCTAAGAAGGGGGAAGTAGGTCTGTGGTGAGTTGGGATATGTGGACTGTGATGCCATGTTATACTTAGATGTGAGATCATATCATCCCCTTTAACTCAAGATAAAACAACTTTGGAAGAAAGGGAATCCCTTAGCTAACTTAATAGTAATCTTGAATCCCTGGTCGAAAGTGAAATAGTCTTTTTTTTTTTGCCCCTATAAACAAAGAGGCAGCCCTTCTACAGAGTCCTCTAGGTGAACCAAGATTTGACATTATCTCCTTGATATGGTTCTTGGGCAGGGGGAAGTTTGTCAGGTGATTCAAGGAATACTGAGTGAATGATGGTACAGTAAAACCTCACTAGCAATTTAGGTCCTGGGACTGGGTTGCATTGAAGAGCCTTTTCTTATCCACTTTGCTAAAGATGATCCTGATGTTTGATGAAGAATTCATGACTGTGTTGGGAATATCTTTATCTGTGGTGTGGTATGGTATGGTATTCCTGGTGCCTCTCTTATTCATCATCCATGTCTTATCTTTGGAAAAGAAGATGACTTTAAAAGTGCCATCATTCATTCTGTGACTCTGATGTTCCTGGTGCTGCTCCTACTGTTACTTCCTTATATACCCACCTCCTGATGGAGGGATGATGCATGACCCTGGATGAGTAATGATACACATTTTTAAGATGTGGCCAAAACAGGAATTTGTTTGGCTTGACTTAGCAAACTTTTAGCAAATTTTTCTTTTTTTTTTTCAATAGTGGGTTTTAGGATTAATTTTAGTTCATTTAAATTAACTTTCAAATAAAACAAATAGGGGCAGCTAGGTGGCACAGTGGATAGAGCACTGGTGCTGGAGACAGGAGTACCTGAGTTCAAATGCGGCCTCAGACACTTAATAATTGCCTAGCTGTGTGGCCTTGGGCAAGCCACTTAACCCCATTTGCCTTGCAAAATCCTAAAAAAAAAACAAACCAAAACAAACCCAAATGAAACAAATACTACTACATACATATCACAAAATACACTGGGAACTACACATACCAGGTGGCCAGATCATTTAGATCTGGTACTCAATTCTTCCAAAGGATGAATAGTCTTTGATTTCTGCTTGTTGTTCTCTTTCTATTTTTTTAAGTCACTCAAAATTTCTCTTCTTCATATTAATTACTTCCTACATTAGATTCCTCAAACTGACAAAATTAAGATTGTTCAGTAAAAGCCCTAATGGTACTTAAATGGTGAGTGTTTCCCCAGAGGATCTTTTAGACCTTGACTCCAAGAGTGTCATGATAGGATCACTATCTATCTACAAGAATTCCTTGTCAGACAGATTTTTCCTTGAAAGACAACAAAGTGGTTCCCAAGACTTGATTGACCTAGGGAGTGTCACCTTTCATTCAGCTTCTTGACATACTGACAGTTTTCTGGTCACATAAGAACATAAAAAGGTTCACCGTATCAAGTTGGTATCTTTCAGACTTAGTGAATGTCCCAGAATCATTGGAAATGCCTCATCCTGGACTGCTGTCCAGTAGTGTTTCCATATAGAAAGGAGGCTGGGCTGAATTTACCCAAGCTAAGTGCTTGAAGTATTTTTGTTGAATAGTCTTTTTATATGACAGTTAATCAAATCTCCTTTTGTTAATTATATGTATATATATACACACAAATATCTGCATACATGTATATATGTATGTGTAGATATATATGCATATATATATATATAGTTACACATATGGATTATCACAGAGCCTTTCCTCCATTTTTAAACAGTCTGACTCCCTCCCTACCTCCCTTAATGTATTAATTCAGAACTTTGTTCAAGGGTTAGATTGTTATATAATCCATTTTATCTCAGAACTCCCATGTTCAAGAGCTCTGCCAGTCTCAACCTTTTAGGCAGTTAGGATCACTGGCATGTGCCACCATTGCTTTAGCCTTGTTGAAGAACTGCAGGTACCTTATTTTGTTCTAAAACCAATTCTAAATTATCAGAAACTGGCCTACCTGTAACATCACCCTGTATGCCCTGATAAATAATTCAACCTGAGTGAACATAAATCAGTAATGTAATGATAGTATTCATACACATACACATACAAATGAAAGGAAAGCAAAGAAATTCTTATGAAATCATAATCTCTTTAAAAATGTATATTTTGGCTTTATTTCTCTACAAGGCTTGGTATAATGCTCTGTGCATTGTAGACATTAAATGATGTAAACGTTTAATAAGAAGGAATTAGTCAAACTCAATTTGTTTTCTATCTCTGCCTCAAAGGTCCACTTCGGTGTATAAATTATCATTCTAGTAGGTTAAGAATTATTAAAGCATCCATAGCACAAGATCTTTCATTGACAAGCTGATTTTCTTCAGACAAGGTTCATGTGGTTCATATATAGCAGAGTGAGGCCTGTGAGTGTGGAGTGTGGTATAAACATATAGGACCTTTGTATGCTCAGAATTTGCCTGTGTGGCAACACTCTCATATGCCAAAGAACTCTTGTTTGGCAATAAGGGCCCCACACAAGTAGTTGCTATGGGCATGTAGGTGGTTCACTAGATTGATTTCTGGTCCTAAAGTCAGGAAGACCTGAGTTCTAAATTTAGTCTCAGACATAGACTGTGTAATCCTGGACAAGTCTTTATTTCATTATCTGTAAAATGGGTGTAATGCTTCTACTTACCTCCAAGGGTTGTTATGAAAATAAAATGACTAGCCCAATTTGTTAGGCAACAATTGTTCTTAAGGGTAGAATAAGGAAAAGAAAACACAGGGAAATTCCCAAATATTTCTTCTTGATTCTGATCAGAAACTCTTGTTTAATTAAAAGGTTGAACTAATTTATATGTTCCAGGTCAGCAAATTACCTTGTCCCCAGAAATAGGTGATGTATGTCACAAGGATAATATGGTTGAATTTGCACTTTGGGAAAGTTGCTCTGACAGTTGAATTGAAGATGGATGGGAGTGGGGAGAGACTTGATAATCTAGAAAATTATGAGAAGATAAGGACTTGCACGGGGTAGTTGTAATATTAGAAGAAGGGAGTGTATTTGAAAGCTATTGCAAAGATAGAATGAAGAGACCTTGGCAATAGATTGGACATGGAGGTTAAGAGATAGTGAGAGTCAAAGATGATATCTAGTTACAAGTCTGGATGACTGGGAGGATAGTAGTATCCTCAAAGTAATAAGGAAGTTTGGAAGCAGGAAGTTTAGGGACAAGGACAATGAATTTTGTTTGGACTTGTTGAGTTGAAGATGTCAACTGGACATCCAGTTTGAGATGTCTGAAAGGCATTTGGAGATGCAAGGTTAGAAGTCAGCAGAGAGGTTGAGGCAGGGTAGGCAGATCTGAGAATCATCAGCATAGAGATATTAATTAAATCCATGGGAGCTAATAAGATCATCAAGTGAAGTAGTATAGAGGGAGACAAGATAGAGCCCTGTGAGCAATAACAGTTAGACAGCATGATCTAGATGAGGATCCAGCAAAGGAGAATGAGAAGAAGCACTCAAGTGGGAGGAGAGCCAGGAGAATGTAATATTCCAGAAATCTGGAGAGAAGAGTCAATAGCTGTTCAAGAGTCAATAGCTGTAGCGATGTCAAGGAGATTGAGATTTGAGAAAAGGCCCTGTACTTTGACAACTTAGAGATTATTAGTAACTTTGGAGCAAGCAGTTTTAGTGGAATGATGTTAGGAGCCAGATAGTCAGGGGTTAAGAAGAGATTGAAAGAAGAGAAAAATGAGTCCAGTGTAGATGGCCTTTTAAAAGCATTTAACCATAAAAGGCAGAAGAGATAAAGGTCTATAGTTAATGGTGATGGAAGGATCAAGAGAGAGTTTTTTGAAAATGGAAGAGATTGAAGTGATAGATTGAGGATGGCAAAGGACACAATATGTTGAGGGAGATGTGATGGAATGAAATAATTTTTGCAGATAACAGGGTTTAGAGAGTAGGGTAGCACTTCATATGAGGCAAGATGAAGGAAGAGATAGTGGCAGAAGACATCTGAGTGATAAGAGAAAGAAGAGAGAAGAGGGAATTCTTGGTGAATAGTTTCATTATTTTCTGTCAAATATGAGGCAAATTTCTCAGCTAAGAGGATGGGGGGTGGCTAGATGGTGCAATGGATAGAGCCCTGGAGTCAGGAGTACCTGAGTTCAAATCCAGCCTCAGACACTTAATAGTTACCTAGCTGTGTGGCCTTGGGCAAGCCACTTAAGCCCATTGCTTTACAAAAAAAAAAAAGAAAAGAAAAGAAAAGAAAAGAAAGAAAAGAAAAGAAAAGAAAAGAAAAAAAAGGAAAAGAAAAGAAAAGAAAAGAAGAGAAGGAGGGGAAAGAAAATCATGGGAAATTTTAGAAAAGGTGAAAAGGTTTGGAAGAGTTGCTATGGAGAGTGGGAATTATAACAGGATTGTTTAGCAGTCATGAGGGCCCAGTTGAGATTTTGTAACTTAAGTTTATAGTAGACTCAGTCAGAACATCTGTGTAATTTTCTTCATCTCCATTCAATGCATAATGTATAATGCATAATGGAGTAAAAGCTATGGAAAAGATTGGCAGGGCACAATCAGCAATAAATAAAAGGGTCAGAAACTTAAGAAAAGAAGACGGTAGAGTTAAACTGGTTCACCAGAGAGTCAAGATGGTAAAAAGAGGAGAGAGTGGCAAATGTAGGGGTGATAACCTGAGAGAGATCCGAAGAGTCAAGAGATTGGAGGTGATGATGTAAATAAACAATGAGTTTGGTATGGGATGGTAGAGGGAGAGACAGAAAACCATTACATTAGGATCAGATAAAGGAATCTCAGGGTTCTTAAACTTGGAGGCAGTAAATTTGTGGGTGATCAAGATGATGAGCATCTTTATGGAGTTGAGATAGAACGCACAAATATGTCATGGCAAATGAGTTGTTTGAGGAACTGCATCGCAAAAATGTCTGAAGGAGCTGTGATATATATGTTCAAATTCTTTAGTATGAGGTCAGGAATTGGAAAGGACAAAAAGATTGAGTCAGGTATGAAATTTAAGGAAAGATCTTGCTTCTAATATGATGATGATGATGATGAGGTTTGTCCTTCATTCTTGAAGAAGACCATGACATCAGGGAGGTGATGCTGTGATAAGCACATGAATTGGATTTGAATGGGTGCTGTGCTAAGTCACCAGCCTCACTTTCTCTTCCAGAGCCATCTGGTTCAGTGGCCAGATATAGATCAGGATGACTGGAGTTGTCCTGGATGGGAGGCAATCAGGGTTAAGTGACTTACCTAGGGTCACATAGCTAGAGCATGTTGGGTGTCTGAGACTGGATTCTAACTCCCATGCTCCTGACTCCAAGGCCAGTGCTCTATCCACTGAACCATCAAGCTTCCCTGCTCCTAATATATAGAAAGAATGTCTTGATCATCCACAAATATTCACCTCCATATACATTGTCTTTCTCTCTACTATCCCATACCAAACTACCCTTCCACGCCAATTAGAAGAACTGGAAGAATAAAAGTACCGAATTTCTTCCCAACACCTTGGAGGCATACTTTCCTCTATACCATCTCAGTTACTAGCCAAAATGGGTTTAGATTTTACAAAGTTTCTAGATAACATTGGTACCAGAAAATTCATGTCCAAGGGGAGCACTGCTGATAGATGAGTCCTTTCTCAGCTACCACTGGGAAGGGTGTAGAAGCTTGTTTCTCTCTTCTTTGGGCATTACTATTGATCAGGATGGCTATAAAACTCATCAGGGACTCAACTCCTTGACTTCCTTGACCTCTGGTGATTTGTTGTCTGGACCATTTAAAGCTAACAACATTCTAGTTATCTTCTTTATCTAACATGATAAAACAAAACCAACCAAATTCTGAGAAAAAATCCATGTCCTGTGTGTCAGTAGGCACATGTTATCCTTAGTTAGAGCTCTCCCTCACAAAATTATCTCTCATCTCTCACCAGACACCAGTAATAGGAAAGAGTTAATAGACATCAAATAGAAGAGAAATCAAACCAAGAAATAGAGAATAGGCCAAATAATGCCTTTGGTTTATATCTCTAGTCAATCTAAACAGCCATTGCCAATCAATTACAATTATCTTGTGGCTAGCATACCCAGACTAATTACTTATTGTATACATAAGTATTATTATTTATCCAAGCATTTCAGTCACATATCATCACAGTTCTGGATGTAAGCTTCCTAAATTATTTCAGTGATTCTCTGAGCAATTCTTAAGGACTGCTCTGTGGCCTCTTGACAAAAATATATAATTAACAGATGAATACAAGGTGATCTTAGAATGAAAAATACTAGCAACAAGGGGAATGGGACAGAAGGGAGAGTAGATAAATAATAATTTACTAGGAAAATACTATATTATTTTTAATAGAACTTAATAAAACAGTGTTTTTTGGCTTCATTACTTCCCCTTTAAGAGATCTGATTTGAGATTCCAAAAATATTATGCCTACAATTCAATTTTCCTGCTTTTTAATTGATATTTTGGTTTTCATTTACATGTTTTGGAAGTTTTTCAACTTCCATCCATTTGCATATTTATAAATTAGACATATTTCTACCATCCTTTCTTCCCAGGCCCCCCTCCCCTAGACAGAAAGCAATTTGGTAAAAGTTGTCTATTTAGTCTTGTGTCTAACATGTTTACATCTTGATCATTTTGTCTATGAGGAATTCGGGCTAAGGGAAAAGAAAGAAAACCAAGGGACAGGAAGAAAAAACATAAGAGCAGTTTTAAAAAAGTAAACATAGTATCCATTCAGATTCTGTAGTTGTTTTTGTTCTTCCCTCTGGATGTGGAAAGCATTGTCCATAAAAAGTGGACCAGGATTGTTCTAGGTCTCTGAACTGCCGGGAGGAGTTGTAGTCATCTTAGTTGATTAATTCACAAAGCTGTTGTTAATGAATACAGTGTTCTCTTGGTTCTGCTCCCTTTGCTCAGCATTAATTCATGTAATTCTTTTAAAATTTTTTTTAATTTTTTTTGCAAGGTAATGGAATTAAATGACTTGCCCAAGGTCACATAACTAGGTAATTATTAAATGTCTGAGGTCAAATTTGAACTCAGGTTCTCATGCAATTCTTTTCCTGCTTCTCTAAAGTCCAACCATTCACAATTTCTTATAGAACAATAGTACTCCATAGCATCCATATACCATAACTTGTTCAGCCATTTTCCAATTGATAGGCATACCCTCAATTTCTAAATCCTTGCCACTACAAAAAGAGCTATTGTAAATATTTTTGGACTTTTGGGATTTTCCCATTTTTAATGGTTTTTTTGGATATAGGCCTTGTATTGATATTGCTGGATCAAAGGTTATGATCAGTTTTATTACTTTTTGGGCATAGGTCCAGATTGCTTTCCAGAATGCTTGGATTAGTTCACAATTCCATCAACAATACATTAATGTACTAATCTTCTCACTGCCTCTCTACATTGATCATTTTTCCTTTTTGTCATCTTAGCCAATCAGATGTAAGGTGATACCTCATAGCTGTTAATTTTCATTTCTCTATCAATAATGATTTGGAACATTTTTCTTTCCTTCCTTCCTTCCTTCCTTCCTTCCTTCCTTCCTTCCTTCCTTCCTTCCTTCCTTCCTTCCTTCCTTCCTTCCTTCCTTCCTTGGCAAGGCAATGGAATTAAGTGACTTGCCCAAGGTCATACAGCTAAGTGTCTGAGCTCGAATTTGAACTCAGGTCCTCCTGACTCCAGGGCTGGTGCCCTATCCACTGAGATAACTGCCCTTTGAAGCATTTTTTCATGTGATTCTTTATAGCTTTAATTTCTTCATTTGAAAACTGTTCATACCATTTGACCATTTATCAATTGGAGAATGACTTGTAAACTTATAAATTTGATTCAATTCTCTATACATTTTAGAAATGAGACCTTTATCAGAACCCCTAGCTATGAAAATTGTTTCCCTGCTTTCTGTTTTCCTTCTAATCTTGGCTGCATTAACTTTTAAATTTAATATAGTCAAAATAATCAGTTTTGCAATTTATAATGTACTCTATTTCTTGTTTGGGCTTGTTTGATTTAACAGTTGCCTTGCACAATTTTCTTTCTCAATGTTGATTACATAATATATTTACTGACATACCCACCAGCTGATAATGACACATTATGTAGCTATTCCCCTATGTATAAATACTCTCTTGTTCACACTCTCTAATTCAGAGATACTTAACCCCAGCCATGGTTACTTCCTGGTTGCCCATTTGTGTGGCAGTTTTGGCAGGCTGTGTCCTCAGAATTGGTGCTGCAGATACATTCATAGCTGCTGTATATGAACATGCTGTAATACAGTCAAATATGACAATAACACCCGTTTCCCAGGAAGATGCCCTGATGTTGATGAATAAGAACCTAGATGTTTTGGAGAAAGCAATTAAATTGGCAGCTGAAAAGGTAAGGACTGTGTGCTTTTGTTCATATTGAGAAACTGCTTTAATTTTCACCTGATGTGGTAGGGATAGAAGAAATGTTGAACTCAGAATCAGACGGATGGGTTAAAATCCTGCTTCTATCCCTGGGAAAGTCATTAAATGTATTTGAAACTATTCTGGGTTTTTGAGAAAGTTGGATCAAATGATCTCCAAGTTTCCTTATAGTTTTACAGTGATCCCATGATCTTCAGGCAGATTAGAGCCTAGCTAAGATCCTTGAGAATTGGATTTTAGCTCTCTGATTAATTATCTATTGAACCTTGAGCAAATCATCAGCTCTCTAGGTCTCTGCCTTTTCTTTTGAGTAGGGTGCACAAATCATCGTGACTCCTGAAGATGGAATTTATGGCTGGACTTTCACAAGAGAAACCATTTACCCCTACCTTGAAGACATCCCAGACCCTCAAGTGAACTGGATTCCATGTACTGAACCAAACAGGTATTTGAATTATTATTAATATCTAAACAAAGAAGATATGATCCTGTAAAATATACAGTAACTTTAAAGTTTATTATTTAAAATTTATCATACATATAAAATAAATGTAAAATTTATTACCTCTGTATACTGGAAGACCTGACTTTAAGTCTTGCCTCTGACCTTTAACTGACTATGTGACTCTGATCCAGTCCTTGAACCTCTTTCCCCAGGCAACTATACTGTAAATTGCAAAGGAGATACCAATCTGTACCAGTAGAGGGGGTTTTTCATTATATAGTTCTTTATACTACAGTAATCACTGGTCCAGGGCCATTCCATAATTTTTATATATATAATGAATAATAAATGATAGAAAGTATGGCATACAAACAGGAAGGAATCAGGAAGACTTGGTTTTATCCTATTGCTGACACATACTAACAGAATGCCCATGGACCACTTAACCCTATTGACTCTCATCCAGTCCCAAGTCCCCAGGCAGTTCCCTAACTTTGAGCAGAAGATGAATTGAGTTGCTGGGGTCTATACCAGTGGACTCCACAACTATCATTGATTCACTTCACCAATGAAACAATAGTTCCAAACTTCCACAAAAATGAACTTTAAAATATGCAAAACCTGGAATACCTGGATAACAAGATATTGCACTCCCTATGTTCTCTCAGCATTCACCAAAAAAAAAATTGATCTTGAAAGCCAAGTGCAAAAGATATAACTTTTGTTGAAGTCTGGAATAGCTTCTGCTTGAATCTTTCACCTCCATAGCAATGCTCTCTAGGATAGGAGTTTAAGAAATCAGACAGGTTAGTTGGCATATTATCTTTTACAGAGGAATGTCTCTCTCTTTCACTCTCTCTCTCTCTCTCTCTCTCTCTCTCTCTCTCTCTCTCTCTCACACACACACACACACACACACACACACACACACACACACAAAGTGAAAGAATTTTCTACTTTTACAATGAATACTTTATTCAAGACCAAAATTTATTAGAAACAAAGTTGTTACATAACTATTTCTAAAAACCACACTGATGCAAATGAGTCTTTAAAATACAAAGTTCCTTGAGTATATCTGGCTATATTTGGTTCTTGATTATTTTAATGTTAAAAATACATACTTTTGGAGCAGCTAGGTGCAGTGGCTAGAGCACTGACTCTGGAGTCAGGAGGACTTGGGTTCAACTTCAGCTTCAGACACTTAAACCTACTTAGCTGTGTGATTTTGGGCAATTAGTACTCACTGTATCCTGGAAATCAAAATCTAGAATTACTAACAGGAGAAAGATTCACTGAAAGTTGCATAATCCTAAATGTCTCCGAACAAAACACACTGGATGTTGCAAGTATTTTGTTATCTGATTTTTGGACTCTTTCTCAGGGCAGAGAATATTTGTTGTATACTTTGGCCATGATTCAGAAGGACTCCTGTTTCTGAATTTTTCTCATTTCCCTGAATCGATAACTCAGAAAACTGATACAACTATATGACACTGCTGATAATCATTTACAGATATATAACTTATAGTTACAAGGAATTTACTTATTTTATTAGACCATCGAAACAAACTTGTAAGGTAAGCACCATTTAATAGATGAGAAAATTGAAGGTCTGAAGAGAAAAAATTGAATTTTCCAAGGACACATTCAAGTAAGTTAGAGTCAGGATATGAACCCAAGTCTTCTAACTCAAGATCCATTTCTCTTGCTACATTATTCTGTGTATTATTTAGTCTGAAAAAGGAAGGTAGGAGGGAGATTTACTAAAGGACTGCACTATAAAAGAGAATTACTGTGGAAAGAATACTATGCAACTCTTCTTAATTTCTATTGAGAAAATAGTGAAAATAGTGTCCAAAGAAGAAGAATTTAAAGGTAGCTTGGGGGGAAAAATGCTAAAGTTCAAATTTTGACCTTAACCTTGACTACTTAAGGGTTTTTCAGCATGTCACTTAAATTCTCTGAATTGTTTTCTCATCTGCAAAACGAATGAGGGTAGGTGTGAAGGTCTCTTCCCATTCTAAATCTACTAATTATCTTTAAAACAGACGACTCAAGAAGGATAAAGAAGAATTTCAGAATTAGAGAGAAATCAATGATTTCTTCAAGACTCCCCTCTTCAATATATCTGCCAAGAAGTGTAAGGCAAACTAGTTTATAGAGTTTGGGACTTTGAGTCAGAAAAATCTGGGTTCCAATCCTGTCTCAGATACTTACTTGCTATAGGAAAGTCTCTAGCCCTCTTTGCGATTTAGATTCTCATTTGTAAAATGAGGAAATGAAACTTGGGCTGGGGTGGGGGGAGGGGTGTGCAGAGGCCCGGTGGGGCAACATTCAACTTCCCTTTCAGCCTCAAATCTATTATGGTCTGATGGTCCAGAGAAGGAAACAGCAATTGCAAAGAGTTTCATGAAGAGCAGGTTCTACTAGAATTTTCTTATTATCCTTTTTTTTTTTTTTACTACACAGATTGACTGGGAAAGTACTCTAAATATAGTTTACAATGATTTTAGCAAAGAGTTTGACAAAGCAATTTTGGTGGAAGGATAGACAGATGTGGATTAAAGAGTTCTAGATGAATTTGAAACTGAATGAATAGCTAGACTCAAACAGTAGTTTGAAAAGTAGTTGAAAAAAGATCTTTATAATATTTCTCAGTATATATCAATAGCCAACAATTGATAGACATTTATTAAATACCAACTATATACTAAGTACTGTATTAAGGGGTGGGAATAAAAATATGAAAAAAGAAAGACAATCCCTGCTGTCAAGGTGCTTACAATCTAATGGAGAGAAACAATATGTGGGAAAAAAAGCTGAAAAGATCACAGGGGGAGGGAAAGTCATAGAAATATCAGAAAGTCCAAAAGTAGCACATCCTGGACATGTACTTAACCCTGTTCTGTTTTATACTTTTATCAATGACTTGTATAAAGTCATAGATAGAATGATATCATTCAGATGGTATAAAACTGGGAGATATAGCTATTTTATTGTCAGGATACAAAATATCTTGACAGATTATATTGTTGGGATGAATATATTAAGATTAGTTTTAAAAATATTTTTATTATAAACAAACAAATCAGTAAATATGACATGGAATTTAATGAAGATTAGCTAAAGCTTTGCATTAGGGGTTAAAAAATCAACTTCATAAGTATAAGATGGAATAAAGAAACTTTGCTGAAGTAAAATCTGGGAGATTTAATGAATTACAAGCTTTGAAGCAATCATTATTGAGATGGACAGCACCAAAAAAATCTAATGTTCTCTTATATTACAAGAAGGGAGGGGCTCATGACTAGGGAGGGAAAAAAAAGACTTAGGGGGCACATGACAGTTGCCTTTAAATTTCTGAAGCTCTGTCACATGGAAAAGAGTTATTAAATTATCTTTGGACCAGAGGGCAGAATTGGGAGCAAGTAAAAGATGTGAACGTGCAGGTTCAGGATGGATGTTGGAAAAGACTTCCAAACAATTAGAATTCTTGAAAAATGGAATGAGTTGCAACATGAGGGAGTAGGTTGTACCTAATTGGAGATCTTCAAATTGGATGATCAGTTATTAGGTGTTATAGAAGTGATGACTGTTCAAGAGATTGGATCATGTGCTCTCTGAGGTCCCCTTTATCTCTCAGATTCATAGCTTATTGATTTTCAAAAGAATTGAGGTCATAATTAGGATGGATGATATGGGGCTATTTTGCTAGATATTAAATTCTTAGAGCAGCACAAAACGAATCAGAACAAGAACAATTGAGTTGGACCAACATAATTCATCTATTCTGTGATAAATCTAGGAGTAGAATTCAAGTCTCTGGGTTTCCAATCTACTGCTCTCACTAGAATATAAGACATTAGTAATGGTGGTTATGTTGTACCATTCATTCTGTTTTCTGGCTTTGTAACCTATAGTATATGGTACATATTTGATTTACAGGTTTTGAACAAATTATTTGGGAATTAAAAAGCACTTTAAATTTTGTATTATAGCTGAAATTCCAGATCCTACCTTAGGTTACCTGCAAGGTTCATAGAAAATGAAAATGTTGGATACCTTTTCACCTAAAGAGACACATTTCATTTCAATTATTCCTGACTACACTCCAAAGTGTCTCTCTCAGGTTATTAGGCTATGGTTAATGGAAAGGTATCAATAAGAGCCTTTAAATGTGCTCATATTATCATGGATTTAGAAAGGGAGGCTCTAAGAGAGCTTAAGTGATTCATTTTCTGTCACTTTCTCCACTAACTTTGGTTGTTAAGAATAATATCTTTATTTATAACATCAGCAAAACACTTAACTATAGAAATACCTGTTGAATTTAAACTTGAACTAGATTTGGCCGCACACCAGTACAAAAAAGACTCAGCTGTTTGGCAAGAGAGAACTCTATCTATGTGGTGGCAAATATGGGAGACAAGAAAGAATGTGATACCAGTGACTCCAAGTGCCCACCAGATGGTCGTTACCAATACAATACTAATGTGGTATTTGATTCAGAGGGGAAACTGGTGGCTCGATACCATAAGGTGAGGAGTAATTTTGTACAGTAAAATAAATAACATTCACTTCTTACTGGTTCAATTCCTTATTTGAAAGAGAAGATTAAACTCTCTCTATGGCATTATATAAGGACTCAGCATTGATAAGAAAGGATCTGGAAGATACTTAAATTGGTTTTAATAATAGAATTTATGAATTTTTTGGTAACTTACAGAAAGGAAGTAGAATTACTGCACTCCTTAGCATAACCTCCAATTGATTGTCCAGTCAGTCACTTCACTTTTTTGTCAATCAACTGATAAGGATAGCACATTAGCAGAAATTGTCTCACAGCTTTAAAACAATATAATCCAAAGTGAAAATAAGATAATATCTGCATTATTCAGAATGTGTAATATATATGTATGTATAGATACAGATATACATACATACATATATGTATATAAAATCTCAGATATTGATTAAAAGAAAGATTTATTGACTGAAACTAATCTGTTTGACTGTCAATGTTGACTTTCTGATTTGCATAAGCATAGCAACACACTAATATTAATAATATTTCATGCTTCATTTAATAAGCAGTGCTTTATAATGAGAAGATACAAGGAGTAATGGGAACTAGTTAGCTTTATGGAATTCTAACTATCATTTTCCTTGCCAGCTTGATGCAAACTCCATAAAAACCTGGGAAAATCAGCATGAAAACATGGTCAAATCAATTTTGAACACAAATTCAATTGGGAATTAGAGGACAAAGACCCTAAGACACAAGAAGACCATTCTAATTTTAGATTTTGAGTAAAGAGGAGGAAGAGTCATGTAATCTGGTCACTTACTATTTTTAAGTAATAATTCCTGCTAATTCTGTATTAAATTCAGTGGTTTCTATGCTTCTGTAGGATTGTAAATACAGTCATCATCCTCTAATCTTTAGCATACTGTACCAAAGGCCTAATTGCCTAACCTCAGTTACTGGAGTGGAGAGTAATGAAATTCAAGATTTGAACCTGGACAAATTTGAAGAGGAATGATGTTGTCAGACCTATACTTACTTTGGCAGTTGGGGAGAGGGTGGGTTGAAATAAGGATGCAATTAAGGCAGGGAGACTAACCAGAAAGCTACTGCTATAATCCAGAAGTAAAGTGATGAGAGCCTTTACCTTAGTGGTGGCAGTGTGAATGGAATAAAGGGGACTTATACTAGAAATATAGGAAGAAATACTTATACAAGAGATAAAGGTAGAAATGCTGAAATTCATATAGGCAGGTGAAATATCATGTAAAATCTCCTCTTATTAGTGTACCAACTTTATGTAATTCTCTTGACTCATGTATGAAGGGAACATTCATATGATAATAAACTCATACATATTTTCTGAATTATTTCTAATTGTTTTTTTCTCTCCCTTTCATTAATAGTACAATCTCTTTGAACCTGAAATTCAGTTCAACTTCCCAAAAGATTCACAACATGTGACCTTTGATACACCCTTTGGAAAGTTTGGCATTTTCACCTGCTTTGACATATTCTCTTATGATCCTGCTGTAATCGTGGTGGATAAATTCCAAGTGGATAGCATAGTATTCCCCACAGCTTGGTTTAACACTCTGCCCCTCTTATCAGCTGTTCCATTTCATTCATCCTGGGCTAGGTCTATGAGAGTCAATTTCCTTTCAGCGAATATTCACCACACCAAAATGCACATGACAGGTAATTTAAGATCTTTCTTATTTCATTCCCTAATACTCAACCATTAGATTTTCAGACTTGCTAACTTTACTAATTATAGCATTTATACATTATAACAATTTATGCTTAGGCAGTGAAAGATTCTCCATCAAATGAGGAAATTTAAACTCATAGAAATTGAACAATTTGTTCAAAACCATAAAATAGCTAGTATTATTTTCATGTTATATTATTTTCTAGTCTTTTGCTTAAACTTTTTAACTTAAGCTATCATTTGAATAACCAGCAAGTTATCAAGATAATATTAATATTGTATACTAATACTGTATACTATAATACTGTATACTAGTACTGTATTCTAATACTGTATGATGGGTTCAAGAGGAATGGGGAAGGCTCTGGCTGGAAATGGGGAATGCTCTGGTCAGGAATGAGTTCCAGCTCTACCATTAACTATTAATATAAACTTAGAGTCAACCTATTAAGCCTTACTTTCTGCATTTAGGAAAATGAAGATCTGTGCTAGTTCCTATCCTAAGATATTGTATAGATTCATTGACAGATGTTCTAGTGCTTAATAATCATAAAATGATATATAAATAAAAGAACTCATTCTTCTTTTTATATTATTCCAATTCTTAAGGATTTGTGGCTTTATCAATGTAATTGTACCTTTTTCCTAATGTAAATAGCAACTTTCATGTATATTGTAATCCTCAGACCTTCCATATGTATTGTTTCCATTACATGCAATTTCTCTGAGATCAGGGAGTTTTATGTTTCTATTTTTATTTTCCAGTATTTAGTATAGTGTTTTATACATAATAGGTATTCAGTAAATGCTTCATTCGTTCTTTCACTCATTCATTCATTCATTCATTCACAAGCAATTTCAGTTGAATAATGTGCCATCTTAGCACCAAACTTCTGATGTTGTCATTCTTTATCTGGTTAGATTGGTCCTTGGATAACAAACATACCATAAAATGGTATTATAAATAGAATTTTCTCAAAAGAATTTTCACCCTATACTGATCCTGTTTCTTTTTCTTGTTTCTAATAACTCATACTTCTATAGTGCTTTAAATATATAAAGTGCTTAAATCTACAAAGTGCTTTCCACACTGCTGTGTGACCCTTGACAAGTCATTTAACCCTAATGTGTTTTAAGCATTTTCTTAGGACTTCTCTATTCAGTCACAGGTTGTGATGTGCACTGGCAGAGAGATATCTCACCCTGGGAAGGTCATGCTATATTCCTAACAACCCAAATAAGAAAATGTTATTCAAACACTTTGCTAACTTTAAAGAGTTAGACAAATATCAACTCATTAATAATAGCAGTTAGTAGTAATACTAATGGTAATATGATTAGTAGAGTATTTTATAGAGGAAGAAGTATACACTCAGGTTAAGTGATTTGCCCAAGGCTGTATAGTTGGTGTTAATGCTGGTCCAAAACCCTCTTCTGATCATAAGACCAGTACTCTTTCCATGTAATGTAATGAATTATTTAATAATATAATGATATAAAATTTTTTAAATTTCATTCCTTAAGATAACTGGGAGATATTTTGTGGCAATTAAATTTGTGACAATTTAAAAAATAAGACTGAAACCAAGTTTTATTTTAGTTATTTATTTTAATAAAAATGTGCTCTGTTTTCTTAAGGGAGTGGAATCTATGCACCAGAGGCAGTTAAAGTTTATCACTATGACATGGAAACAGAAAGTGGCCAACTATTGCTTTCAGAACTGAAATCACGGCCCCGACTTGCTTCCAACTACCCTGCAGTGGTAGATTGGAATGCCTATGCTAAAAGTGTAAGACCATTTTCTTCTGATCAGCCAGACTTCCCTGGAAGAATCTATTTTGATGAGTTTACCTTCACTGAACTTACTAAAAATGAAGGAAATTACACTGTTTGCCAGAAAGACCTCTGCTGTCATTTGAGCTACAAGATGTCAGAGAAAAGAACTGATGAAGTCTATGTATTAGGGGCTTTTGATGGCCTTCACACCATTGAAGGACAATTTTATATACAGGTAATATTGCTTTTAAGAATATTCAGAGTGGATTTTGTTTTGACTAGAGTGTCTTCATTCTATAAAACATATCACATATTTTAAAAAGTGTGTTGGATTGAATTGACTACAGTAATTTTTATTAATTTAAATTATATTTTATTTTTAATTCTAATTTAGTGAACAAAAGACAAAATTTCCACACACAAAGTAGAATAACAGTATATGAAACTGTTTCTATTATAAACATTTTACTTTTCTTTTTAAAATATCTAATAAAGTCAACATGTAAGTCTCAAAACTATCCTGCTTATCTGTTTTCTTCTGAAATTCCTTTAGTTCTCTTTTGTTCATTTAAAAAAGTTTCAATGATTCACTTGTGTTTCCTTTTCTTTGTTTTATTTTGGGCAACATTATTGATAGCATCTTTCTCAATCCCCTTCTGTTCCCCAAAGAAACAAAGAAAATCATAATGCAAATAAGCATAGTCAAGCAAAACAAATTGACACATTTACCAATTCCAGGAATATGTGTCTCATTCTTCACCTTGATTCCATCATCCTTCTGTCAGGAGGTGGGTAATATGTTTCATAACTGATTTTCTGGAATTATAATGATTCCACTACTTGAATAATTAGAGCCCTTAAGTTTTGTAAAGTCAATTGTCTTTGCAGTATTTTTGTTAGAGGAAAATTTTCTTGCAAAATTCTGCTTCCTTTACTCTGTTGTGTGGCAGTTATTTATATTTTTCAAGTTTTCTCTGAAATGATTTATTTTATCATTTCTTATGATATGATATTATTAGATTCATATACCATACTTTGTCCAGTCATTCCCCAATTGATAGAATCCCTTTTGTTTCTAGTCTTCATATTAAGAAATAAATATTTTTGTACATAGTGGTCCTTTTTTATTTTCTTTGATCTCATTGAGGCATAGGTCTTGTCATAGTATTACTAGGTCAAGAGTTTACATAAGTTGATGAGTTTTGTTGCAGAGTTCCAAATAGCTTTCCAAAATAGATCAACTTATAGCTCCAATGAACCTTTACATAATTACTTTTTTTTAAAACATGATAGGTGTGAATTGTTTAATCTACATTTCTCTAATTATTAGTTATTTGAAGCATATTTAAATCCTTCTTGATATCTTGAATGTTTTCCTTTGAAAATTGCATTTGACCATTTATCTATTGGGTAATGGCTGTCATTCATAGATATATTTGAATCAGTTCCTTATGAATCTTGGGTAGGAGACTTTCTTCAGAAAAAATTTACTGCAAGAATTCCCCTTCCACCCTCACCCCTACTTAATGTTTTTTTTTCTTCTGATTTAAACTGCATTGGCTTTGTTTGGACAAAAACTTTTCAACTTTATCTAGCCAGAAGTATCTGTTTGCTTTCTATGCTCCTTTCTATCCATTATCTAGTCCTAAACTAGTTCTGATATTTTTCTTCTCTGCTTCTCTAATTTGTTTATAATATGACTTTCTATATAACTAAAGCCCCCTAACTTTTGAAAAACTCATTCTCTTCCTAGGTTAGTACTATTCCAAAGTCAAGACATTATAGTTTGCCAGAAAGACCTCTAGCATCACTTGCACTACCAAGATGTCTGAGGAAAAGAGCTGATTAAAATTAGAGATCTGCCTTTTCGTTTTCATTTTATTCCCTGACATTTTTATCTTTTATTACCCAGATATGCACATTAGTGAAGTGCCAAACAACTGACTTAAAAACCTGTGGTGAGCCAGTTGGATCAGCTTTCACTAAATTCGAAGCATTCTCCCTCAGTGGCACATTTAATACAAGTTATGTCTTCCCACAGTTAGTGCTAAGTGGGACTCAACTTGCATCTGAACAACACTATGAGGTAGGATAATGGTTTGAATATTTCTGAATAGTAATAATTGCTATCTATACTGTATTATAAAAAATGTAAAGCATTTTATATCTTTTTTTATTAGAACCTCCTAACAACTCCTTATGGTAGGCAAAGCAGGTATTATTTTACAAGTGAGGAAACTGAGATTTGATAAGTTTAGGTTACTTGCCCATGGTCAAATAGTTCTTCAATACTGAAGGTAGTATCAAGACTCATTTCTTCCTGAATCTAGATCTAAAACTTCATTCATTATATCGTGTTGCCTCCAATGTGTTTCTTTGAACAGAATAGTAACAGGAAGGGATTAGTGTAGAGAAGGAAATAGGATTCCAACTTGTTCAATCATCATTTTGCTTTCATTTAAGCATTTATATTTAAGCATTCATTTAATATCTCATGGTTTTGAAGTCATGATTCTTGTAATCAAAAGAAAGCATTGAAACTATTTGCATTGGATAATAGTATGAGGTAGCCAAAGTCCTGATTAGACACTGGTGAGATATATAGAATTTGAAGAACTTGGTGGCAAGAAATCTCAGAGATACTTTAGAACTGCCCTTTCTTTTCACAGATTTGGAAAGGGAATTAATTGACTTAAAAGTGGTTCTGATCTAGTTGTGATAGACCCAGAACTGGCGTTCAGCTTTCCTTTATCTATTATTTGTCCAGACCCATTTTCTTCCCACTTTATCTGTTCTATTCCATATTACAATTATATGAATGTCAATATTCACATTCTAATGAAAGTTGTGTTAAGGAACAGAACTTATCATAAAAAAAAAACTGGAGCAATTTGGTAGCACAGTGAATAGGAAGCTGGATCTAGAGTCAGAAAGACCTGAATTCAAATTTTGGCCTCAGATCTAAGTCCTAGGGAAAGTCATTTAACCTCCATTTGCCTTGGTTTACTCAACTAAAAAATATATATAATAATACTGCCTAACTTGAAGGGTCACTGTGAGGATTAAATGAGATAATATTTGTAAAAGTTCTTAATAAAGTATCTGGCATATAGTAATCACTATATAAATACTTTTCCCCTTCCCCCTTTTATTCCTTTTTAATGAAATGGTATCAAGAAATACCAGGGAGGGGCAGCTAGGTGGTGCAGTAAGGGGTGGCTAGGTGGCACAGTGAATACAGCACTAGCCTTGGAGTCAGGAGTACCTGAGTTCAAATCCGGCCTCAGACACTTAATAATTACCTAGCTGTGTGGCCTTGGGCAAGCCACTTAACCCCATTGCATTGCAAAAAAAAAAATCTAAAAAAAAAAGAAATAGGAATAAAGTCTAACAAATCTATACCATGGTGATATTAGTGATATCCAGGACAACCATAGGGGATGTAGTAGGAATGAAAGAAGTTAAAAAGAATCATTAGCTAGTAGTGTGGAAAATTCTAATTAACTTGGGTGAACATCCAATCACTTTCCAAGACTTAACATTTCTAACTCCATTTCTCTTACTTCTGTCCTCTTCTTGCCACTTATATAACTATTATTTTATTCAGATCACCATAGTCCTATGATGGGAATAATATTCTTCTATTTATTTTTCCTAAAAAGACATTAAAACTATTCTTGCATTTTGATTAGCTAAGGTGAGGCTAATGACATCATAACCTAACCTAGTTACATCAGTACAAAACAGTCATAAGAAGCTTCAGGCACCTGACTTAGATCACAAGAGACAATTCAGAGGCAAAGGAGCTTGGCTTGTATGAATCAGTTTGGTGTATCCTTATTCATTATACTTTTCCTGATATGATGAAGTAAATCTCCTATTTTGTAAAACTGTTGAATGACTTATGATTCCCTTATTTCATTGCAATATCAAATATAAACTACCAGGTTAGAGCACTGATCTGAACTAGGCCTAACCCAAAACACACAATTTACTTGAACTAATGCAACATTTTCCTAATTGATAATCTTGCTTCTAATCTCTCTCTCTCTCTCTCTCTCTCTCTCTCTCTCTCTCATCCATCCTCCATACATCTTTTTAATCTTTCTGATGCACTGGTTTGACCATGTTGCTCCCTTCTTCAAAAATCGTGAATGGCTCATTATTTTTATGATGTAACTTAAACTCTCCAGCTTGACATTTAAATCTCTGTGTAATCTGAGTGCAGTATGTCTTTCCAAACCTACTTCTCAGTGAATGCAGTATCTTAGAACCAAACTATCCAATTTACAATTCTAGGTATATCTTCTCTATGTATCTTTGCACAGACTGTACCCTATTTCTGAAATGAACACCTTCTTCATTTCTACCCCTTAGTATCATTAACTTTGACTTCTTCAGGTTGGTTTGAAATTAAGTTACCTGAGATGGGAAATTATGGTAGATCTCTTCAATTAGAGAATTTAATTTTTTATTGGAAATTAAACATGTCATAATTGATCCATTGTCTTTATTTTCTTTATTTAGGTCTTGAGTGATGGTCGACTGGAGAGCAGAGGTGGTGTCTCATTGCCCATTTTAGTGTCAGCACTAGTTGGGAGAGTATATGAGAGGGACCCACCTCGCCTAGGACAGGGTGATCATCCTTGATACAAACTTTTTAAGAAGCAATGTGGAAAAAATGCAGAATCAGGAAATGGCTTGGATTCTAATTTCTATTGGTTTCTAATCAATGCCCAACTATAGGAAATTGGTCATACACACCTGTGTATGCATACACAAACATATACATTATTACTTGGGTCCATTTGGATGTAAATTTCTTGTTATTTATATGGCAAGAACATTTCATTTTTTGAAACAACTGAAATTAAATAATAAAATATCTATTGATTAAGCACTCAGTGAAATACCTCTTGATTTATAACTTGTTAGATTCTACTGGGTCATATGTCTAGAATTCTAGAGTTAAACACATTAAATTAAAATTGAGGTTCTACTATGAGCAATGATGAATTCAATTCCCTATTCAGATATTTAACTAGCTGTGGGATCTTGGACAAATCATTTCAACTATCTTACCCTAAGTCTACTTAGGGTAATAATAGCCCTTAACTCCCAATCAATTAGTCAATCAATCAATAAACTTTTATTAAGCAGCTACTATGTGCTAGGTATGAGGTTGTTGTCATCTCATCTGATGACACATGTATAATGCTTTGTAAACCTTATATCATTTTAATATTAAAATGTTGTTGTGATCATTTTAAATGAAATCTCTAAATGATTGACTTTGATTTTCTCCAGGTCCACTGCAGGTAGAATTTAAGAGAGATGAACTCAGTTTTGTTCTACTAATATTTCTTTAGGAAAAACCTGACAAAACAATCATCCTTTTATGGCAGAGTCAGAACCTATACCAGGTTCTTCCTTCCAGGAGTCTTTGTAAGGAGAAACATGGTTAAGAAATTACCACTGATCATTTCCAGAAAGTAACTTTTCCTTCAAAATTCCCCCATTATGAAAAACATTCTATTTTGCTCCCAAATGGGACATAGGAGTAATTTTAACTTACTTCCTAACCCTTGCTTTTCACATCAAAGACTGCTGATTCCTATATATTCTCTTTGGGTAATATTTCTTGCCTGAACCTTCTCCTCCTCTCTTTTCCAATATCATTACATCCTGAAAATCTGTTTTGAACTGCTATATCTAATTTTCTTTGAGGCTTTGCTTGTAGATATTTTCCAGTTGTCTTCTGTTTTTATGTCTTCAGTTTGTCTATCATCATATTAGCTTTTTATGGTTGAGTTCTTTTTTTGTTATTTGTTCATTCTTCCAGGATCCTTCTTGACTTTGGACTTTATATTTTTTAATTTTTATAATTTATTTTTTTCCAATTATATGCAAAGATAATTGGCAACATTCATCTTTTTGCAAGCTTTTGAGTCCCACATGTTCCTATCACCCTCCTTTCCCTCCCCCTCCCCATGGCAGTGAGCTTTATATAAATGACAGGAATTTCATACTTCTGGGAGGAAGGAGAGATATCTGACCCAAGCATTTGTCCTTTTAATTCTTTCATACTCTTTTCACAGGTCGGGGGAGTGTTTGCAAGTTTTCAATGTTCCAAAATTGGTGTGATTCAGGAAGAGGTTTGTTCACTGCTCTTTCTGGTCTGAGTTCTGCAAATTACTGACCCAGTTTTCATCTGTTGGCTTACTCATGGTTGAATTCCAGTAAGCATCTATTGAACTCAGTAACTATTAGAGTACTGGGAGGCTCTTGCAGGTTTGGAGTGATTAAACCTTGCTGCCTTTTAGTTTGGGGGAAAAAACCTATCCTGGTTATTTCTCTAGTGCATGCTTAGCTGCAGGAGTATATGCCAGAAGTGAGTCTCTCTCTTGTTTATGATCCTAGGCTCATAGCCATGTAGCTACATTTCTGGAACTTATTTATTGATCAATATTCAAGTAGGGGTGGATCCACATAATCCAGAACTGGGCAATGCCACAGAACTGACAAATGGCACCTGTTCTGGCATTCCACATTAATTCAAGTGTCACCTAGGATCTCTCATGTTTCTTGCCCTGACCTTAATTCCCTTTTCTAAAGGATTTGAATGCTTCCAATTCTTGACCAGTTCCTCATTTTCAGTGTCAGCAGATCAGTCTTCTCGCCTAAGTTTTCCTGGGATAGGGAAAAAATTGCAGATTGAAGAATTCCAATAAGAATTCCTAAAAGAGTTGAAGAATGAACTAAAAATTATTTAAAAACTAGAAGAGAGATATGTAAGAAAATATATAAAGAGAACTAACAACTTGATTTAAGAAATGTATAAAATCTTATGCATAATGGATAGAACATTGGCCCTGAAGTCAGGAGGACCTGAGTCCAAATCCAGCTTCAGACACTTAATTACCTAGCTGTGTGACTTTGGGTAAGTCATCTAATCCCATTGCCTTGCAAAAAACAAACCAACCTTATTGAATAAAAGACCCTAAATATCATGTTTCATGAAATCATAAAGTTACCTGAATGTTGTAGGGCCAAAGAGTAAAGTAGAAATGGAAAGAATTCATCAATTATATCCTGAAAGTAATACTCAAAAGAAAACTCACAGAAGTATTATAGCTTAAGTTGAGAGTTCCTGGGTCAAGGAAAATACTGTGAGCTGTCAGAAAGAATTCAAGTACCAGAAACATGGGAAGGATCACACAATACTTAACAATAACTTAGGAGTGGAGACTTTGAATATGATATTTCAGAAGGCAAAAAATTTGACCTGCAACCAAGAATAACCTCCCTACAAAACTGAATATAATCCTATAAGAGAATAGAATGTACCTTTGCTGAAATCTAGGCATTACTTATGAAAAGATCAGCTAAGTAGAAAACTTGATGTACACAAAAATCCCAGGATTCAAAAGAAACATAATAGGTAAACATAAATGGGAAATTATAAGTGACTAAATAAGGATGAAAAGTTTAACTTCTAATATGGAAAGATGATGAATAAAACACCTAGAATTTTATTATTACCAGATATCTTAGAAAGTGTCAAATTAGACAGAGGGGTGAGGTATAATTCTATTATGACAATCTCAAAATATGAATGGAAACATGGGAAAGAGGAATGCATTGGGGGGGGGAACGGGAGAGGAATGAATACAAATACAAAATATATTCACCATATTTTGGAGAAAAGGGTAGAGGATTGAGACCTAGTCAATCACAGGTCTGTTGTCAGATTTAAGTCCAGTCTCTGACCAATAGATTGGACAAACCCCTTAATCTCTTAGTGCTTTGAGCAACATTCTGAGATTAGTTCGTTTATAGAGTAGGTTCTTTTCTACATGAGTAGAGGATATTTTTTCCACTGGGAGCTCCTTATAACAAGGAAACTACAGGTCAGTCTAAACCAAACTTTTTTCTGAGAAAAGATACAAATCTAATATTAGAGATAGTTTGTCAAAAGTCAGACAAGGGGACACATGAAAGGGTAGGACAGAGTAGAATAGAGACAACCGAAGATGGAACTGACAGGAATGGATATGTTCAGGAAAGGAGTGGTGGCCAGGGAAGGGAGCTTTACCTCAAATGTGACCTTGGGAAAATCCCTTCATTTTTCTAGAGTCCCATAGACTAGACAGCCCCTCTGGTCCCTTTGTGAGACTGGTGACTTTTCAGAGCCCTCTGTCCCTTAAATCCCATTCATTTGCATGATGTCACCTCCTTGAGGTGGTCTTTTTTTCCAATGCTAAACCTGTGATTCCTTGTTCTTCCTTTAGAAGGTAATGCTAACTAACCCTGTGCACCTCCTTCAGGGATGCTGAGGGAAAGGCCATCTGAAACCTAAAATGTTCCATGAATGGGAGTCACCAAGAACACTTTAAAACTTTTTTTTTATTTTTAAGTTATTTTTAAGGGCGCATTTGAACTCCTGACTCCGGTGCTGGTGTTCCACCAGCCGCCCCAGGAGCACATCCACTGGAGTTTTTCCATCCTGGCTCTGAGACTCAGATGGGGCGGGGCAGGAGAGAGAGAGTGTCAAGAGTTGCATTCTGACTGGCCGAATCCCGGCCTTGGCTCCCATAGAGTGGGGAGGAACGGAGGGTAGAAGGTCTCGCGGAGGATCTTGGAGTTTCCACGCGGGACACGAGCGCCAAACCCCAACGTGCGCTGACAGCCGGCCGCGTGCCTGTCCTGCCAGGCCCCCAGCGGTCAAGCTCAGCTTGTTGCTAGGCAGTCACATTTTCTTCTGGAGAATTCCCTGGAGAGGTAAACTAATAGCTCAGAAAATCTAAGGGAAACGGGTCTTTCGGATGTGTGTCTCGGCTTTTCTTCCAAACCAGGGCTTTCTCTCTTTTCTCACCACCCCACTGTCAGGTGGTTTGATGTTCGCTCCCATTCCCATCCGCCATGGCCCCCACCTCCCTTCCCGTCCTGCTCCCACATCCCCCTCCCACCTCTATTTCCAATTCCTCAATCCCACCTTCTCAACCCTTTTTAACTTCCTGAGTTTCATTATTTTATGACCAAATCCTTTAGTCCATCTGTCAAATACGAATCATTTATTGTCCATCTCCTTCCCACTGGGAGGGGAAAAAAAGGATAAAAAGAAAAAAAACACACTGTAGCAAAACATTCATCAAGCAAACCTATCCAAAAAATTCTGTTTTTAAATTCTTGAATCCATCTTAAATCCGAAGTTGAGGCTTTATCAGCCCTTTAGAATCTGGTTGAATATTGTACTGATCAATGTTAAGTCTTTAAAAGTTGTTTGCCTTTGACATTACCGTTATAGAATTTATTCTGCTATGTCTCCACTCTTCATCCAATAAGACAAGTCTTAGATTTCTCTTAAACCATCCTTTTCCACATTGCTAATAGAAAATTACATTGTTACAGCATTTGTTCAATCATTTTCTAACTGCTGGAAACTGTTTCTAGTTTTTTGTTACTATAAATATTTTTGTACATGTGGACCTTAGTAAATGGGTATTGACAGAATGTTTGATGGAATGAACTCCCAAGTCTAGTTCAAAGTAATAGATTTTTTTTATGATAAACAGTACCACTAATCCATTTATAGTTATTAATATATCATTTTTTATCTATAACCTTAAAATGAGTGAGCACCATATGAACAATAAGAAAAGGCATTAGAATTAGAGAGGTTGGAAAAACTTCCTATTGAAGATGAGATTTTAGTTGGGAAGGCTAAGAGGTGAGTAGACAGTAGAGCATTTTGGGGATGGGTTTGCCAGAGAAAATGCCCAGTACAAAGTGATGGATGTTTGCTCCTAGAACTACAGGAAGTAAGTTTCCCAGAATACTTGATGGGGAGTAAAGAAAGTTGGAAAGGTAAGAGGGGGCTAGGTTATTAAGGGTTTTAATAACAGAAAATTTTGTATTTGATCATGGAGAAAAATGTAGAAATTTATTGGGGACTGAGGGGATGTGCAAGGAGGAATGACATGGTCAGACTTTCCATTAATGAAATTCCCTAAATGGAAAATGGATCAGATTGGGGAGAGACTTGAGGCAGCCAATCCACCATCAATTGCAATAGTTCAGGCAAGAGGTAACGAGGAGGGGTGGCTAGGTGGTACAGTGGATAGAGCACTGGCCCTGGAGTCAGGAGTACCTGGGTTCAAATCTGGCCTCAGACACTTAATAATTACCTAGCTGTGTGACCTTGGGCAAGCTACTTAACCCCATTTGCCTTGCAAAAAACCGGTAATGAGGACCTGCACAGCAGAATGGTTGCAGTGTTGGGGCAGGGGGAAGAGGGGGGCATATTCCAGAGATGCTGTAACTTGCCTTGGCAACAGCTTGGCTGTGGAGGGTGAGAGAGAGAGTGAGGAAGGCAGGGTGATCTCTTGGTCATAGCCTAAGGGATGGGAGGGTAGTGTTAATAAATAAGGAAGTATGGAGGGGAACAGGGTACATATACAAAACATGTTGGGTTTAAGTTATCTACTGCACATCCAGTTTAAGATGTCTAAAAAGCTGTTGGAAATATTAATTAGATGTCAATGGAGAAGTTGGGGCAGGAAAGTTAGAATTTGAGAATCATCAGCATAAATAATATAAATCCATGGGAGCTAATGGAATCACCAAGTGACATCAAGGAGGTGATGCCAAGATGTGAACATGAATTGGAGTTGAGTGAGAGATGCTGTGCAAAATCACCATCTTCACTTTGTTCTCTGGAGCCATCCAGTGGCCAGATATGAATTAGGACAACTGGAAATGAACTGGATGAGAGGCAATCAGGGTTAAGAGACTTGCCCAAGTAAGTGTCAAGTGTCTGAAGCCAAATTTGAACTCAGATCCTCCTGACTCTTGGGCTGCTGCTTTACCTACTGCACCACCTAGCTGCTCATGAAGTAATATAAAGGAAGAAGAGAAGAAGACCAGTACAGGACCTTGAGGACAGCAACAGCAGAAGGGTGATTTGGATAATGATCCTGCAAAGGTGATTGAGATGGAGTGGTTTGATAGGGAGGAGAACCAAAAACTTAGTAGGAGAGTATCAAGGAGGAGAGTTTTCAACAATGTCAAAGGATAAAGGTCATCCTTAAATGAGGTTTGAGAAAAACCACTGAATTTGACAAATAAGAAATTACTGGTAACTTTAGAAAGCAATTTTAAGGATGGAAATTAGATTAAAATGAGTTAAAGAGGAAGCAAGAAAGTGGAGGCATTTGTTGTATGTAGATAGCCTTCCCAAGGAGTTTAGCTACAAAGGACAGGAGTATAGGACAGTAGTTAGCAGAGATGGAAGGATGGTTATTTGAGGATGGGGGAGAAATGAGCATCTTTTTAGGCAGTAGGAAATGAGTCAGTAGACAAGAAATGATTGGAAATAAATGAAAGAGTGAGAATGATGGGGGAGGTGCAGTCTGTTGGGGGACAACAGATGGAATGGGATGGGTTAACCAAGTGGAGAAAGATAGTCTTGGTAAGGATTAAGGTCATCTCATTTTAAACAAGGGTGCTGGAGGAAGAAGAATAGAAGGCATTTGAGTGATAGGAGATGAAGAAGAGGGGAGGAGATGGTGAGTGGTCTCAATATTAACTGTGAAAAAAACAAAAAAAAACCAATGGTCTCACCTGACAGAATAGGGATTTGAGCATGAATAAGAAGCTTCAGGAGAGCCACTGTGGAGAGTGGGGATAGAAAGTTGATAAGGCAGGTATATTGCCTAGTAGCAATGAGGATGCTTTTCTTCACATTTGCTCTGCAGCATGGGAGAAAAGATGACAATGGTGAAAGTGATCTAAGACTCAGACTTGACTGAATACAATTGGCAAAATGTTAAGGTACCCAGGGATTCAAGAGAGGATGCTGATACAGAGCTGAATTGGTTCACTGAGGGCTCAAGATGGGGAAAAGAGAAGTGGCTAGTGCAAAGGAGATGGTTTGGGAGAGGAATTGAGGATGTGAGGGGAAGTGGAGTTCACAGTAAGATAAAGAATAAGTTCTAGTAACATAAGACAGAGTGAGAGGTATAAAGTCAATTGATTATGGTCAGATAAGGAGATTTTTGAAATCTTGAATATAGAGGTGTTACATTTATATATGCTGGCAAGCTCAAGAATATGACTTATATTTTTTACAAAAATATTTTATTTGTTTTCCAATTATATACAATAGTAGTTTCTACCAATTGTTTTTTGCAAGGTTTTGAATTTTGCAATTTTCCCCCTCTTCCTCCCTTTCCTGCTTCCCTCCCCCCAACTGAAAACAATCTGATAGTCTTTTTTTAAAAATTTTTATTAAAGGTACTATTTGAGTTTTACAGTTTTCTCCCAATCTTGCTTCCCTCCCCCACCCCCACCCCACAGATAGCACTCCATCAGTCTTTACTTTGTTTCCATGTTGTACCTCGATCCAAATTGGGTGTGATGAGAGAGAAATCATATCCTTAAAGAGAACAGAATTCTCAAAGGTAACCAGATCAAACCATAAGACATCTGGGTTTTTTTTTTTCTGAATTAAAGGGAATAGTGCTTGTACTTTGTTCAAACTCCACAGCTCCTTATCTGGATACAGATGGTACTCTCCTTTGCAGATAGCCAAAAATTGTTCCCAATTGTTGCACTGATGGAATGAGCAAGTCCTTCAAGGTTGAACATCACTCCCATGTTGCTGTTAGGGTGTACAGTGTTTTTCTGGTTCTGCTCATCTCACTCAGCATCAGTTCATGCAAATTCTGATAGTCTTTATATTTGTTTCCATGATATGCAGATGTCAAAATTGAATACATTGAGAGAAAAAAAACATAACCTTAAGGAAAAAAGAAAATATTAGAGATAGCAAAATTATTACATAGGATGACTTTTTAAAGATTGAGTATAATAATCTTTGGTCTTTGTTTAAACCCCATAGTTCTTTTTCTGGATACAGATGGTATTCTCCACCACAGATCCCCTAAAATTGACCCAGATTATTGCACTGATGGAGTGAGCAAGTCCATTAAGGTTGATCATCACCCCATGTTGTTGTTAAGGTGTACAATGTTCTTCTGGTTCTGCTCATCTCACTCAGCATCAATTCATTCAAGTTTTCCAGGCTTCTCTGAAAATCCCATCTCTCCTGATTTCTAATAGAACAAGTGTTCCATCATATAATATACCAAAATTTCTTTAGCTATTCCCTAATTGATGGACATCCTCTTGATTTCCAATTCTTTGTCACCATAAACAGAGCTGCTATGAATATTTTTGTACAAGTGATATTTTTACCTTTTTTTTCATGATCTCTTCAGGGTGTAGACCCAGTAGAGGTAGTGCTGGAGCAAAGGGTATGCACAGTTTTATTGTCCTATTTGTGCATAATTCCAAATTGCTCTCCAGAGAGGTTGGATAAGTTCACAGCTCCTCCAACAATGCATTAGTGTCCCAGATCTCCCACATCCCCTTCAACATTGTCATATTCTGGACATACTGGCCAATCTGAGAGTTGTGAGGTGGTACCTCAGAGATGCTTTAATTTGCATTTCTCTAATCAGTAATGATTTAGAGCAACTTTTCATATGACTATAGATAGCTTTGATTTCCTCATCTGAAAATTGCCTTTGCATGTCCTTTGACCATTATGACTGTCTTTTATTTTTTTTTAAGGTTTTTGTAAGGCAAATGGGGTTAAGTGGCTTGCCCAAGGCCACACAGCTAGGTAATTGACTATCTTTCTTAAACAGTATTTAATTCCCTTTTGGATAGCTTCTCTCCTTTCTTTCCAAATGTCTTCTTGGGTTTTATGTTCTGGCTTTAGAGATTTAGCAGATAAGCCTGATAAGATATTCAGGAGTTCAAGCTTAACTTTGATCTTATCCATCTCTTGTAGATTTCTTTTGGTCACAGAAGGGAATGGGATATTTTATTTTTTTTAACAGCCACTAAATGTTTTTGAGTAGTGATGTGATCAAGTTGGCATAGAAAGATTGAATATTTGTGTTAAAGTTAGAAAGATAAACCTAGAGAACAGAAAATTAATTTGTAAGCTATTGCTAGTCATAAATTCTTATAATTTAAAAAGCTACAGAGGTTGAACTATATTACTATGGAAGTGAAAATTACAGCAAGAATAAGGTTATGAGCTAGGATGGCTGTCATTGATAGTGAAAAAGAGGGAATAAATGTCAGATATTTTAGAGACAAATGTGATAGTATTTTCAATTCAATTAAATTGATTAGCTAAGGGGATGAGAAGGAAAAGGAAAACTTAAAGATGACTGAGGTGTGTGGAATATCAAGACTGAGAAAACTAAAAACATTATTGTTTCAGTAATAGGAGTAGGAAAATTTTTCATGGGGATAAGTTCAGTTTTGGACATGATATACTCTCAGCAATAATTTGAGGTGGAACCAGAATGGTGGTGTACAGGCAGGAAGACAGCTGGCATCTCTCTCCAAACAAATTTAGAATAATGCCTCAAATTGAATTTTGGAGCAGCAGAACCCAACAGAAAGTCAGGTGGAGACATTTTTCCATAACAAGACATCTTAGCAGGTAGGCAGGAGAGATCTCTAATATTGGGGTGGGAGTTGGTCTAGAAAGCATGTAGCAGTGACTCTGTTGGTGGACCTTTGAGGCCACTGTGACAGCAGCAGTAGCTGCTTTAGGAGTTTTCAGATCAGAGATGGTAAGGGGATTGGACAACAGTCAGAAGGAGATTACAGGGAACCTGGAACTGCCACTGGATGAAAAATTAGGTACTGTTTGGTAATTCTGGTGCCCATATACACTTCTGGGTCACAGTTCCAGGGCAGAGAGTAACACTCATGCTTGCAGATGCAGGAGGGAAGGGGCTCTGCTGTCATAGTTCCTAGGCATCTAGGAGTGCTAGCACTTCAGTCTGTAGGGGACTGAGGGGGGAGGGGGGGCTTTCTTGGGTAAAGTACAAAGCAAAAAGACCAGGAAAGTAATGACCACATCTCTTTCAGGCATTTTGAAAGAATAAACATTTTGCAGAAGCCCCAGAACTAACTCTGAAAATAGCAGAACAACAAAGGCTAAAGCTTGGGAGAGTGTCTCCCTACTCCTAGGTGATCAGAGCCTAACCTTTAAAATTGTTTTATTAATTCCAAATTTAGATACAAAAATGAGAAAAAAGTATACTTCCATGTACACATCAGAACATAGAGAATTCAATGTAAAACCATAAATTTCCATTTCAGATTGCTTATTTTTTTTGAAAAATTATGTGATAAATACTATGTATTGTTTTCAAGGCTACTCAGCTCTTCTGTGTTTTGTTCTAAGTTGGTTTTTTTGCTGTGCATTTTAAATTTTTTCTCTCCTTCCTCACCCTGCTCAAGAAAAGGCTATAATTCAACATGAATACATACACATATATTCTATATATGTACATACATATATAAAAACATATTTTAATACTTCTATTACTTTGTAGGTCCATATTTTTCCAGGTTTTTTCCTAAAAATTTTCCAAGAGCCTAATGTTACCATAAAGTTTAAAGACAAGAGATAGACTGGAAAAATGAACTTGACCATTAAAAACTAACTATATTGACAGGGAAGACTAAGAAACAATCTCAGAAGACATCAACATGAAAACAGCCACAAGCAAAGTGTCAGAGAAAATTACAAATTGGACACAAGTCTATCAAGAATTTTCAGAAGCATTAAAGAAACAGTAAAGATGGTAGAGAAAATATTGGGGAAAGAAATGAAAGTGATACAAGTAAACTATGAAAAAAGAATTAATAGTTTAAAGAGGTACAAAACAAAATAATACTTTAAAAACAGATTAGTCAAATGGTAAAAAGGCACAAATATCTACTAAGAAAAGAATTCTTAAAAAACAGATTTGACCAAATGTAGCAAAAAAGTTCACTAAAGAAAATAATTCCTTAAAAATTTGAATTGGTCAAGTGGAAGGTACTGACTCCATGAGACATTAAAAAACAATAAAATGAAGTCAAAAGAATTAAAAATAGAAGAAAATTTAAACTATCTCTTTGGAAAAACAACTAGCTTGAAAAATAGATCAAAAAAAGATAATTTATGAATTATTAGACTACCTGAAAATTATGATTAAAAAGAAGAGCCTGGATAACAAATTTCAAGAAATTGTCAAGGAAAACTGTCCTAAATATATTAGATCTAAAAGGCAAAATAGAAATTGAAAGAATCCAATAACTTCTTGATCAATATCCCCAAATTAAAAACTCCCAAGAATAATGTAGAAAATTCCAGAGCTCTCAGGTCAAATGAAAATATTTAAACAGCAAGAAAGAAACAATTTAGAAACAAGAAAGAAACAATATAGAGTCACAGTGAGGATCATACAAGATTAAACAGTTTTTTTAAATATTAAAACAGCAGACAGGATATTCTAGAAGGCACAAGAACTAGGCCTAGAACCAAAATTGAGCATATTCCTTCAAGGGAAAAAATATTTAATGAAACAAAAAACTTTCAAGCATTCCTGACCAAAATGGATTGTAGAGGAGCTGGAGGGAGGGAGAGAATTTAGAACTCAAAATTTAAAGAAAAGATTGTCAAAAATAAATAATAATAATAATGATAACAATAAAAAGAAATTGGCCTGGAAATCCATATAGTCTTTCAACTCTGGGAAGACAGGAAGTGAGGAAGTGTCATTTGCGGAGCTGACAATAATACATGATAGAATAAAACCAACTAGCAAAATTTAGAAAAGTGATCCACTAATATCACAAACTGAACAAGCATTTAAATGACTACTGTGTATAAGATAAAGATAAAAGTGTTCTTTTCTCATATATATGTATAAATATGTCTTTATATATAATAGTAAAAGAAAATATAAAAAATTTTGTAAATAAATGTATAATTAAATTTTTGCCCAATCTAAACTAGGAACAGCAGAACTGGGAGATGAGTGAAAAATGCCATGCTGAAATGTCTTTATTGCATAGGATAAAGCTTGAGTTTCTCAAGATTTTGGGTTTTGATCTTGGAATTGAATATTGATGGTTGGAGATGATAATATGATGGGTTTCATCTGGGTATCAATGATTACTAAGATATGCAATTATAAACTTATATTTAGAAATCATGGACCCCATAGTTATAGCTTAACGATAACTTGTACAATATTCTTTACTTATTAACTTATTAAAATTAAAAATTTTCCTTCATTTTCTATGTATGAGTTTTTTGTTGTTTTTTTTCCCCCAGAAATCCTTGGCCTACATCATGCTTCCTTCTCACTGGCAGGGCTATGTGGCAATTTTTGCTCTTTGTTTCTTCAGAACCTCTTGTCTGGATAGTTTTATTGCAGCTGTATATGAACATAAAGTGAAACTGTATTCTGAAACCTCAAGGACTGTTACTCAAGAAGAAGCCTTAAATTTAATGAATGACAATATGGACATTATGGAACAAGCAATTATATCAGCAGCAAAACAGGTACTTTTTCCTATTTGTGCCTGATCCCACTATGTTATAGTAGAGAGTAATATGTACTCTGGAGCTTCCACTGAAGAACCCAGGAGAAAGGATTCACTTGTGGTTGATTTGGCTAAGTACTTCATCTGACAACAATTTGCCAGTTTTAGTGTCTGCAAGCATAACATCAGTCAGAAAAGCTGACCCTAGAAAGTGAACATAATTTTAGGCTACAATAAGAGATAACATAGTGTCCTTATGTAGGGAGAACATAGTTCTGATGTACTTTGCCCTGGAGTACTGTATTCAATTCTGGGTGCCACATTTTCAGAAGAATTTTGATAAGCCAGAGAGCATGGAGAAAAAGGAAAGTAGCATAATGAGGAAGCTAGAGTAAATGCCAAATGCAGGTTAGCTGAAAGATTTGGGGATTTTAGCCTGGAGAAGAGATAAAAACTAGAGGGATACTTGATAGGTTTCTCCAATTATTGGAAAGAATGCCATTTGGAGGAAAAATTAGACTTGTTTTGCTTGGTGCATTAGGACAGAAATGAAAGTAATAGGTAGTATTTGTAAAGAGGCAGATTTATGCTTTATATTATACAAAATTTCTCAACTGTTAGAGCTACCCCAAAATGACAAAGTCTGTTAGAGGAGATGAGAATCCTTTAACTTGAGGTTTTCAAGAAAAGTCTAGATGAATGTTTGTCTGGGATTGTCATCCAGGGATGAATTGGACTGTGTAGATTTTCTGGTTACATCCAACTCTGAAATTCTGTACTTCTGTGAGTATAAGGGGAAACTAATACTTTAAATTTAAAACGTTTATAATTAAATTTTATAATTTAAATCTCGATTCAATGAATATTATTTAGGTTTCAAAGAATGTAGAGATGCAGAGGTGCCAATGTCCTCTACCTGAAATGACAGTAAGAACAATTTCTTAATAACTGAATTAAAAAGGTATAAAAATTTAGTCATTACTAGGAACCAAGAGTTATAGGATTTAGAGGTCAAAAAGACCTCAGAAATTAACTAGTTCATTCTCCTCATTTTATAAATAATGGAAATCAAAGCCGCAGAGGTGAAAGGTGAAAAGTCCTAGGTCAAACAAATGGGAAATAGCAAAGGTAGGGTTTGAAACTCAGGTTTTATATCATCTAAATTCATTGATTGAAAAACAAAACAAACCAAAAAACCTTATAGCTATCCACATTAATACTCTGCTTTTGTATTGGAATTGAGTTTCCTCACAAAATTCAGGGATTGGATAAGATGATCTCTCTTGTAACTCTTAAAAATCTCAGTCATAGAATATCAGCATTAAAAATGAAATAGTAAAAAAATTGATTGGAATAGGTGTTCTTTTTGTGCTAAGTTCTAAAGATAGATAAAAAATGAGAGAGCAAAAAGAAAGCTGATAAAGGAGTTGATGTGGTACATAAGTGGGTGTTAGCCAACATTATTGCTGTCATAGAGCTTATTTGGGATTATATTAATTAAGTTTATTTTCAACAGGGTGCACATATTATTGTGACTCCAGAACATGCTATTTCTGGATTTGTCTTTGAAAGAGCAAAGATTTATCCTTATCTGGAAGACATTCCACACCCAAATGTGAATTGGACCCCTTGTGTAGACAACAGCAGGTATTAAAAAATGTATTATCTAATCTGTTCTTCTTTTTGTAATGCCTTGCATGACTACTCCACAGCATTTTACACTGTTGACAGCCCTCTCCTCTAGGATACTGTTTCTTCTAATTTTTCTCTAGGTCCTTCTACTTGTCTCAATGTTTCTCTGTAGTCTCCTATGGATCTTCATCCATATCATGCCTTCTAACTAACTATATGTGTACCTTTCATTCTGACCTGGGTCTTCTCCTTGCTCTCTATATTTTCTCATTTAGTGATCTCCTTAACACTTATGGAGTTAATTATCATTTATGCAAACAACTCCCTGATCTGTATATCCATCCTTAGTCTCTGTCAACAGATAATCTCATCTTCGTGAACTTATGGGTAAACTAGATTTATTACAAGAGAAATGAACATGTTTGTTGAGCCCAAAGAGTTTACCATCTTTATAGAGGTTTACATATTTATTGCTGCAATTCAAAGGAAAAAGGAGCTACAAGTTATCTCTACCTAAAAGGACATGACAGGAGATGGGAGAAAAGTTCTGAAAAGGGTTGGAAAAAGACAGAACCTTTCTTGAAGGGGAGGAGCAAGGTGATGGCAAAAATGATGTTCATTTCCCTTGCAAATTACTAGACTGTGAAGACAGGATGAACTGCTTATTTACCTGGTCTCAGCTGCAGAAGCAGCTTCTTACCCTAACACTTATCTCCAAATGCTTTTTGGACATTTCAAATTGGATAGTCCCATAGACACCCCAAACTTAACATGTTCAAACTAGCCCTTTTTTCCCCTGAAACTCATCACACTTTGAAATTTCCTTTTTTTTCTTTGGAGGATATTACCCCTTTTCCTGTGTCCCATAGTTTCACAACCTCAGTATTTACTCGATTTTTCACTTTCTTTCATCTCACAAATCCAGTCATTTGCTAAATATTTTCTAATTCTGACCTTTTCTTTTGTTGCTGTGTTTTTTTTTGCAAGGTATGGGGTTAAGTGACTTGCTCAAGGACACAGTTTGGTAATTAAGTATCTGAGGTCAGATTTGAATTTAGGTCTTCCTGACTCCAGGGCAGGTACTCATTATGCCACCTAGCTGCCCTCTGATGTTTTCTTGATGAAGTCATCCTGTCTTTTTGTAATAACTGCTTCCTTTTTTCTTAAAGACTCACTAACCATTCTTTATTGGTCCATTCTAGATTATCTCCAGGAATCAACTCAGTGGCCTACTCTTTATAGACACTGTTTTCTTTCTTTAAAAAAAAATTATTGGAATATTTTCCCTTTCCCAATCCTTTCCATTTTCTAGTCTTCACTTAATACCAACAGTAGTTCAGTAATATAATAATAATAATAATAATAATAATAATAATAATTATTATTATTATTATAGTGGACATTCATATGGTACCTTTTATGTGCCAGAGCAGTACTGTGCTAAGCACTTTATAAATATTATTTCTTTTGGCCCTCACAACACTAGAAGGCAAATTTTATAATTATCTCCATTTTCTGGATGGAAAAACTGAGACAAATAGTGACCTGCCCAGGTTCATGTAGTAAGTATATATCTGGGAATGTATTTGAATTCAGGCCTGCCATTCTATCTGCTGTGCTGCCAGCTGCCCCACGGCTTTCTGTGCTGTTATAGTTTCCTCCAGGTCATTTTTATTCTGTTACAAGTAGAATATAATCAGAGACATAATCAGTGTAAAAGTTGAACAGCTCCTTCTTATCTCATCCATCTCAAGCTAAAGTCTTCAAATTCTAAGTTGGCTGGTGAATTTCTGGTCCACCCACATTGGTATCTTTGGACAAATCCAATTTTTTTTCTCTTCATTTAAATTGTTTCTTTTCAGAATTTCATTCTTTTTTTTTAAGTTTTTTTTTTTTTTTTTTTGCAAAGCAATGGGGTTAAGTGGCTTGCCCAAGGCCACACAGCTAGGTAATTATTAAGTGTCTGAGACCAGATTTGAACCCAGGTACTCCTGACTCCAAGGCCGGTGCTTTATCCACTACGCCACCTAGCCACCCCAGAATTTCATTCTTGAACATCTCCCTTATCTCCTAGCTGACTTGCCTCTGAAGCATTTTAGTTCACAAGATATTACTTATCTGCCCTCTGAACCCTTTAAATTCTGTTTTCCCAGGATCTAGTATACATATCAGACTGAGGATGAAACTTACTAAGTCAAGTGAAAAAGTAATTATTTTCTTTGCTTTTGGCAGAGAAGGAGCCCTAGCAGATGGTTGGATATTTAAAATCTCAGCACCACTATATTATGCCTCAGCATTAGGTCTTGGAAAATAGTGACTCAACTATGGCAAAAAACTACAAATGGCACCCTTGATACAAATCACTGTAGAATTTCCTCAGTGTTCTCTAAAAGAGACTCTTGACAACTTTGAATATCCCTCACCCTCTCTATCCAGTCTGATGCCAGTTTCTGTTGTTCCTACCTTGATACTACTTCTTGCATTATTTCCTCTCTCTACTCATTTGCCACCATCTCAGTTCAGGATGTCATCTCTTCTTTCCTAGATACATTAATGTCATCCCACTTCAATTCATTCCTCACCTAGTTGCTATATTTTCATAAAAGGAAGGTCCTACCATTCCATGATTCTTGGTAAACTCCATCAGCTCCCTATTGCTTCTTGAGTGAAATATAAATTATTTTCTATGACTTTTAAAATACTTTGTGATTTGCCCCAAATTTACCTTTCAGAATTGTAATATATTTCTTCCTGTTTTGTAAACTTTCATCCACTAGATTAAACTTCTTGGTCTTTCTCACCCCAAACAGCCCATTTCCTGTCTCTTTCTTTATCTTATCTTTAAGGGCCACCTTCTACAAAAGGCCTCATCATTCTTTTCAGCTGCTTATACCACTCCCACCAATATATATCATTCATTTTGTTTGTATTTTATACATAATTATATACATATAGTTTGTCTTCTTCAGTAGTATATGAGCTCTTGGAGGCAGACACTGTTTTAGTTTGGTTTTTTTTTTGTATCCCTATCCTTCATCACAGTGCCTAGTATTTAGTAGGTGGATAAGAAATGGTTTTTGCCTGAACATATACACTTAGCATTCTTTCCACCTTTAATTTTATGATGATGTCTCCTAAATAGAATTAAGTATGATTTCAAAGTTTAAAAGACAAACCAAAATATCCTACTTACCACTTGGTTTGGCAACATGGATGCCATCAAGCTAAGTGGCTCAACCAAAACCACATTAAACAACTCCTTCAATCTCATAGAATTTTTTCCCCCAATGATAGTAAAATTTCATTAAAACTGTCACAAGTATAAAATTCTTTATGCCAAAGAAAGCTAAAACTTAAATCCAGAGGACCAACTGAATGAATAGATTGGATGATGCTTACAAATACCTTCATCTCCTCCAGCCAGATATAACTAAGATAAAATTATTAAGGGGAAAATTGTGCCTGTGTATGTCGAGACTTACTGACATCTTGAAATCAAATATCAATGGAAAGAACATATTAAGCAGTAAGAGCTATATAATATCAATCTTAATGTATACTTACAGAACTGTAAATTGGGCCATAATAGATTTGGAGATGATCGTAAACCAAAAACATGCACAATATTAAAAAGCACAGTGCCTATCATCTCTATATAGAAAAATTAACATGTCCTCATAAAGGAGAAAGGAAATTGAATATATAACAAACATGTAGAGAATCTACAGAAATAAGTTTGGAATGAGTAAGATTCACATTAAGCATTCATAAAGGCTGACAACAGAAACACACTATTAGATATTTGAATCTCACTTCTAAAAGGTTTATTACTGAATGTAGGTTTTGAAATGGAGACTTCCATCCTCTGCTGGGCCTGCCTGATCTCTAGTGTCAGGTGAGAATAAGGATCTTGCAATCTGACCACAGTCCTTCTATTTGTTCAGTCTCATGCCTCATCTTCAGCCTCTTCTGGGATAAGGAGTGGAGTCTTCCACTCAGTGATGAACATACTTATCCCTAATCATACCCTACATATCCGAGCAATTCTGAACCCTTGTAGGTCATCGTCCAAACCTCATGCTCCATCCCTCTACCCAATTCTTTGTTCCCATTCCCTTCAACCTTCCCATTTCAAACTCCTGACCAAATACTACTTAACTTCTTTTACTGTGCCTTCTGAAATATCACAAATTTACCTTCATCTTAAATCTTTTCTTCTCTATTTTTAACATACTTATTGACTTTCCTTCAAACACCCTATATATTTAGTTCAACATACTCACTTCCCATTAAACTATTCCTCTATCCCACCTTAGTCATACACAAAGATTCATATCCATGTTCTTTCCATCATTCATAAAAGTATCACCTCCATCTTCAAAAATTGTGAAATCATTTTATCCATTGACTTTCTACTTCTATTTCTCTACCTTTCCTTATTAAACCCTTTAACTCTGTTAAATCCTTTAACTCCTTAGTTTTCTCCCAGTCTATCAACTCTGCACTAGCTATCTCTTTTTCCTAGCTTGGTGAATGAGTTCATTTGTACACTGCCCTCTTCAGTTTGTAGTTCCTTTATTATATCATCTTTTGTGCCCTGCCATATTCAGCCTTGGATCTCTTCTGTCATCTGCTGCCTTTATATAAGAGTATACATGTGCTACTGAATGAAAATGGAGAAAATCACGCAACTGACTGCATCCACAAGAGATCTATTTTACAAACCTCAACTGGGTCCTCAATGCTTTCCCTTTCCCTCAACTTTTTAATGCTAACCCATACCTCATATTTTACAAAAAAATTTGAGATCATTCACCATGAGATCCCTCTTCTCCCTTCTTTCTCAGCTCCTATCACTAATATGCTTTTTGCTACTATATATCATCCTTCACTCCTGTCTCATGTGAAAAAGTGGTTTTTACTCCTTACCAAGGCAAACCCCTCCACCTACTCAAGTGTTTCCATTCTGTCATATCTCTTCCAACAGATTGTGCTCCCCATTGTCCCCACTCTCTCATTTATCTGGTCTCCCTCTGTCTGCTAGCTCCCTCCATACTGCCTACAAGCATCCTCATGTTCTCCCATTCTCAAAAAGCCCTCACTTGATCCATCTATCCCCACTCACTATAATCCTTTACTTTTTTTACCCTTGGTGGCTAACTTCTTTGGAAAAGCTGCCTATTCTTTCTTTACAAGTCACTGAAACTGCTCTCTTCAAAGTTTCCATGTATCCCATAGGTCCTCCTGTGTAGTCCTTGCAGTTTTGATCACTCCCCTCCTTAATGTTCCCTTTTCTCGACTTGTTTTGGATGCTTCTCTGCCATCTGATCTTTCCTTCACAGGCTCCTTTTTTGGAATCCTCATCCAGATCCTGCCCTCTCACCAGCAGTGTCCCATATTCAATCTGAAAATTCAAACAGAAGTTGATGGATGCTGCTATTTTTTCCTACTTCTTTTCCTTTTCTTCCTCCTTCAAATAACTAAACATCAGTTTTTTATAATTATTTTTGAAAATCAGTTTTCTAAATGTAATTTTCCCCTTGCTAATTATAGGTAGATTGCTGTGGCTCATATTTATTTCAGATGCAGAACTTGATTTGGGGTTGGGAAACCTGGAGTAGAATTTTAGTGATTCCATTTGCTAGATCTAGTAAATCCCTAGGATCATATAAAATTTAGATATGGAAAGTTTAGAAATGTCCTAATACTCTCATTTTGTAATTGAGGAAGTAGAGGCCAAAAAATAGAATGTGAACTGAGATCCTCTGACTCCAAATCCCATAGTTTTCAATGTACTGAATCTCAGTTTTTTTAATTTATAAAATGGAGATTACTATTGGTATTACCTACCCACTAATTGTAAGGAAAGTATTTTGAGAATTTGTAAGTTGTGTTTTATTAATGTGAGAATTAAAAAAACCCAAAAAGCTCTTGTTCACTGCAAATTTGATTTGGTATAAAAGATGATTTGAAAGGTTATTTGCCAGCAGGTGGCGCCAAATTAACATGTTTTCATTTGTTTTATGTCTGTTTCATGCTTCACCCAAAGCAATAAATATTCCATTCACATTGTTTTCAAAATAAAAAAGGAAGTATTAACTTAGTTTTTGTCAGGTTGCTCTGTTAAACCCTGTAAAATGTGTTGACTAATTTTTAAATATTTTATTAGGTTGGTTATTTATTCTCTCAAGACCCCAATTTACTTACCTATAATAATGCTTACATTTCTTTTTATTTTTTAAATTTTTTTTAAAATTTATTTAAGGCAATGGGGTTAAGTGGCTTGCCCAAGGCCACATAGCTAGGTAATTATTAAGTGTCTGAGTTCGGATTTGAACTCAGATACTCCTGACTCCAGGGCCAGAGTGCTCTAACCATAGTGCCACCTAGCCGCCCTCAGTACTTAAATTTCTAAAGCTAAATTTTTACAAAACATTTCCCCACCCCTCCCAGAACAATAACTCTTGTGAATTAGGGTTTGAATTTTTTTCCTGATTTTTAATTTCACTGATATGAGACATTTCCTCTAAGGAAATTCTCTCTATGAAAGCAAATTAGCAACTGTCTTGAAATGTATATGCCTAGAGAGTTGTGCAGGGACACTGAGAGTTTTAAGTTACCTTACTTCATCAAGTTGTTAACATACTCATATCTAGGACTTGAATTCAGGTCATTCTGATCCATTTAGCCATTATGACATGCTAACTCTACTGAAAAATTGGTGGTATGACTATTATGTCCATTTTACAGATGAGGTCTTGTTCATGTCAACACAACTGATTTGGCAGAGCTGGGACTCAAACCCACATCTTCTGATTCTAAAGCCAATGCTCCTTTTGTGTTTTGTTCTCTTTTTTAAAAGAATTGGATTTAGAGAAATTTGGCCTCTCTAAGAACAGTATCATTAGTCTATTAACTTACTATCCAAATATAATAGAACAAGAAGACAATATATCCATTGAACGAATACATAGAACACCTCCAGAAAGGGACCCCAGGATAATACCCAAGAAATCTAATTTATGATGAAAAATTCAATCTGTTTGAGAAGACAATGATAATATTCCTCATGGAAATCTTTCTTTTAAATTCATTTAATTATATTAGTTTTGATTATTCCTTTATTATGACTTATGACCTCACATGCTATTACTATCACAATCATGAAATCTTTTTTTCTGCCAAGGGCCGTTTGAATATTTACAGCATCATTCATGGGCTATATGTAGTCAAACAATTAATTTACCCCCCCAAAAGTTCCTAGATTTATTGAATTTTAAATCTGGCAACTGTAGACCAATATGATCTGAGGGCCAGAGTTTCCCTGCCTCTGATTTATATAATGCTTGGTAAAGTGCTTTCATATTAACAACTCTTTGCCCTTTTGGTTAGGTGGTATGTGCTATCATCCCTACTTAATAATTGAGGAAACAGAAACTAAAGGCTATTAAATGACTTACCCAAAGTCATCCTTTGTAAGTAACAGAGCCAGAACTAGAATACTGGATTTAAAATTCAATAATCTTGATGTAGGGAGTTATAGACATAGAAGATTTGTAAATGGAAATAGATTTTATAATCCTCTATACTGTTAAGTTTTATCTATTTAGAAAAATATTATCTGCTCCTGTGATGTAAATTGACTTCTATTGTTCCATTGTTAAATGTAAATACATCTCCTCATCCCCACCCCGCCAGCTTGGTTTCAGTCTGGAAGAGGGGGAGGGATTTACCCTTTGCCCTTAGTCTCCGGCTTGTGGCCTGGATTCCCCTTGTGGTATACTGACTCGCTGGAGTCTCAACCCAGGCAGGAATGGTTTTAAAATCCCAGGACTGTATGTGAATTCCTTCACCATTCAATTTTAATTGGCCATACCAATCCCTGACAACAGTCTTTCCTTTCTTTTCTTTTTTACTTTTTCTTTTTTGGTGGGGAGTTGCGGGAGTAGAGGGGAGTTGTCTGGTTTTTAGTGTTACCTGTTTGGGGAAAGAGTTTTATGAAGACTTCCTCTACAATATGCTTTTATCAATTCATCCACAGTTTATAATTATAAAGTTATTTGGGTGGTCCATGGTCACATAACTGGTTTATGTCATAGGCAAGATTTAAACCCCTGTGTACTTGACTTCAAGGTCAGCCCTTATTCACTATGCCAAATACTGCTTCCTGGGACCTGCTTTATCTCTTTTTTAAAAGAGCTCTGCCAATCTTTGAATACCTCATTGCCAGAATTTTCTCTTATGTATATCTCTTTTCACAGTCTTGTACACCCCCAGGTCCCTTGAGAATATTATTTGGATTTCTTAAAAAACAATAGGGACTTCTGGAGTGGAGCCAAGATGGTGGTGTGAAGCTAACATGCTCCTGGAGCTTCTCCCTACCAAAGATAAATGAAGCCTCTGCACTGATATTCAAGCTACAGATCCCACTAAGAAAAAGAGAAGATCCAAAGAAGTTTTCAGTGGTAGACATTGTGGAGGATCTTCAGTGAAGTTCTGTCTCTTTGTGGGGGAAAAGGGGAAGAAAAGTCCAGGAGGCAGGACAGTGGGAAAGCCAGCAGGAGACGATTAGCCACAGTGCAAGCTAAGGTCCCCGACAGCTTAACAACAGTAGAGGTCAAGCCAGCAAGGAGGGTCCCAACCCCAAACATAGCATGAACCCTAGGAATACCAGGGTAAAAGACAGGACTGGGTTGGGAAAAAAAAAACACTACTAAATCAGCACCTGGATACAAAAGAGGAAATGAACCTCTGCAAAGACAAGGCTTGGACTGCATAGACAACATTTTGGCCAACAACAATCCAGACATCAGACTCCAGCTGCAGCAAAAAAAAAAAAAAGCTTGGATCTCCACTCCCTATCACTCCCTATACCCCAGGAGCAGAGCTAAAACAGCAAAGATCAGCAAAAAAGTGAAAAAGAATGCTCTTTGTAGAAAACTATTTTGTAGATAAATATGACAATGCCATGTCAGAAGAAATCAGTGGAAAATCACTCACAGGTAAAATGTCAAAAGGGTCTAGGAACTGGACTCAAATCCAAAAGCTCATAGAATAGCTTAAGAAAGAATTTAAAAATCAAAGAAGAGGGGCAGCTAGGTGGCACAGTGGATAGAGCGCTGGCCCTGGAGTCAGCACTACCTGAGTTCAAATCTGACTTCAGACACTTAATAATTACCTAGCTGTGTGGCCTTGGGTAGCCACTTAACCCCATTTGCCTTGCAAAAACTAAAAAAAAAAAAAAAAGTCAAAGAAGAGAGGAAGAAGAAAAATTGAAAAAAGAAATGAGAGTGATGCAGGGAAATTATGAAAAATTAACTAGAGAATTCAATACCTTTAAAAAGAAAACCCAAAAAGTAACTGAAGAAGATAGAACTCTAAAAATTAGAATTGAACAAATAGAAACCAATGAATCTACAAGATTACAAGATTCCATCAAATAAAATAAAAAGGTTGGAAAAAAATAAAGCATAAAGTATCTTTTGGGAAAAACGAACGAATTGGAAAATAGATCCAGGACAGATAATCTATGAATCACTGGACTATTCAAAAGCCTAGATCAAAAAAAGAACCTTGAAAACATCCGGTAGGAAATTATCAGGGAAAACTGTCCAAATATAATAGAACAAGAAGACAATATATCCATTGAAAGAATACATAGAACACCTCCAGAAAGGGACCCCCAGGATAAAAACTCCAAGGGCTGTTACAGCCAAATTACTCTTAAATAAAGGAGAAAATACTGCAAGCAGCAAAAAGTAAATAATTTAAATACAAAGGAAACACAGCCAGACTCTCACAGGACCTGTCAGTCTTGAAGGATGACTTGGAATACCATGTATCAGAGGACAAAGGATCTGGGATTACAGAAGATTTCTTTTTTTTTTTTCTAATTTCTGTTTGTTTTTTTATTTTATTTATTTTTAGGATTTGGGATTTTACAACCAAAATTCACTATCCTGCAATATTCAGCATATACTGTTGGGGGAAAAGATTAATATTCAGTGAAATAGAGGACCTCCAGAATTTTCTGACACAAAGACCAGAACTGAACAGATAATTCAATCACCAAATACAAAACACAACTCAAGAGATGCATAAAAAGGTAAATGAAAAGGGGAAGGAAACAACAAAACAAAAGTTAGTCAAGACCATCAAAAATTGTATTCAACCCTAAAAGGGAAGATATAACACTTCTAACTCTTGAGAATTTTACTTCCCTTAGGAAAATTAAAGGGTAGAATATAATTGAAGAGACTGAATTTCGAGGATAGGGGTATAGTTGGATCTTGTCTCTTCATTGAAGAGATCCCAGCTGACATCACTATATTTGAAACAAAAAGCCCTGAAGAAAAGCAGGAGTATTAACTCTAAACTTAATCTCTCAGTATCCTTTGACGCACTTTAATTCTGACAAAATTTAGCATTTACTTTGATGAGGGCATCATAAACTAGGTGGTCCAGAGTTAGTGTCTCCCATATCTTACAATTATTTGTAAAGTTCTCAAGTAAGACCTTACCTTCAGTAAGTACTCCCAGTACTTAGAGTCCTTTAAGATTCTTATAGTATTAAATTTTATTTTATTTTATTTTTTTTAGTTTTTGCAAGGCAATGGGGTTAAGTGGCTTGCCCAAGGCCACACAGCTAGGTAATTAGTAAGTGTCTGAGGCCGGATTTGAACTCAGGTACTCCTGACTCCAGGGCCGGTGCTCTATCCACTGCTCCACCTAGCTGCCCTTATAGTATTAAATTGACTTAATAGTAAGTGTGAGAGAAAATAGGCTTGGGAGGAGATGCACAAATAGTTCATGAAATTATTTGACTTTGGATGATACTTTGGCTCTTGAGGATTATGTGTCTTTGGAAGGTATTTGAAAAGGGGGTAATTTGATATAATTTTTTAACATGCATATGTACATAATTTTAATAAAATGATTTTATGTGACAAATTTAACCAAAAAAAGCAGTACTTAATATATAAAGCTAATATTAACATGCATTAGCCAGATAGCAAATTATAGCTATATATTGTATATTTTAAAAGTTAGATAACCTCTAGTGATATTAAGAGGGAGTTAGGTGGCACAGTGGTTAAATTATCAGAATTAGAGTAAGAAAAATTCATCTTCTTGAGTTCAAATCTGACCTCAGACACTAGTTATGTGACCCTGAACTCAATTTTGTTTCCCTGTTTTCTCTTCTGTAAAATGAGCTGGAGAAGAAATGGCAAATCACTTTAGTATCTTAGCTAAGGAAACCCCAGAAGGGATCATAAAGATTTAGATACAACCACACAACAACAGTGATATTAATAGCTTACCCAGATTAAAAATTTATTTTTGTTCTGTAAATTTGTTCCTAAAATAAAAAAAAAGTCAACAAGTATCCAGCTCTATAGGGTCAACCTTCTGAGTAAACAGAATGTTTTTTTTCTTTTTAAAGAATTTTTAAAATTTTATTTATTTTGAGTTTTACAATTTTCCCCCTAATCTTCCTTCCTTCCCCACCCCCAGAAGGCAGTTTGTTAGTCTTCACAATGTATCCATGGTATACATTGATCTAAGTTGAATGTGATGAGAGATAAATCATATCCTTAAGGAGGAAAAATAAAATATAAGAGATAGCAGAATTACATAGTAAGATAACGGGGTTCCCCCCCCCCCCAAATTAAAGGTAATAATCTCTGGTCTTTGTTCAAACTCCATGATTCTTCCTCATCACAGATAGTCCAAAATTGTCCCTGACTGTTGCACTGATGGAATGAGCAAGTCCATCAAGGTTGGTCATCACCCCCATGTTGCTGTTAGGGTGTACAGTGTTTTTCTAGTTCTGCTTATCTTGCTCAGCATCAGTTCATCCAAATCCCTCCAGGCTTCCCTGAATTCCCATCCCTCCTGGTTTCAAATAGAACAATAGTGTTCCATGACATACATATACCACAGTTTGCTAAGCCATTTCCCAATTGAAAGATGTTTACTTGATTTTCAGTTCTTTGTCAACACAAACAGGGCCGCTATGAATATTTTTGTACAAGTCATATTTTTACCCTTTTTTTCATAATCTCTTCAGGGTATACATCCAATAGTGGTATTGCCGGATCAAAGGGTTTGTGCATTTTTGTTGCCCTTCCAGCATAATTCCAAATTTCTCTCCAGAAAGGTTGGATGAGTTCACAGCTCATTTTCCAACATTGATCATTGTTCTTCCTGGTCTTGTTGGCTAGTCTGAGAGTTGTGAGGTGGTATCACAGAGATGCTTTAATGTGTATTTTTCTAATAAGTAATGATTTAGAGCAATTTTTCATATGACTATGGATCACTTTAATTTCCTCATATGTAAATTGCCTTTGCATATCCTTTGACCATTTATCAATTGGGGAATGACTTTCTTTTTGAAAATTTGACTCAGTTCTCTTTATATTTTAGAAATAAGTCCTTTGTCAGAAATACTAGTTGTCAAAATTGTTTCCCAATTTACTACATTTCTTTTGATCTTGGTTACAGTGGTTTTATCTGTGTAAAAGCTTTTTAATTTATTGTAATCAAAATTATTTAGTTTGTTTTTAATGATGTTCTCCATCTCTTCCTTGGTCATAAACTGCTTCACTTTCCATAGCTCTGACAGGTAAACTATTCCTTGATCTTCAAATTTGCTTATAATAATGTTTTTTAATGTCTAAATTCTGAGTCCATTTTGACCTTATATTGGTATAGGGTGTGAGGTGTTGGTCCAATCTAAGTTTCTTCCACACTGACTTCCAATTTTCCCAACAATTTTTATTGAAGAGAGTTTTTATCCCAATAGCTGGACACTTTGGGTTTATCAAACAGCAGATTACTATCATCATTTCCTGCTATTGCAACCTAATCTATTCCACTGATTTACTACTCTATTTCTTAGCCAATACCAGAGAGTTTTGATGATTGATGCTTTATAATATAATTTTAGATCTGGTAAGGCTAAGCCACCTCCTTTTGCACTTTTTTCATTGAATTCCTAGAATAATTTGATGTAATTTAAGACTCTTAAAAAGTGAACTTCAAATGAGACAGATGAAGGGAGGGTACTTTGTGACTGAGGCAATGCTACTTATCACTCAATCTGAGATGGTACTTTGATAACAATTTGAGCTTATCAAGCAATCAATTAATCAAGCTGTGACTGATTATTCTTGATAATGATTCCTGAATGATTGTACCTGAGCAATAAATAACACCAGGTGAAAAGACACAAATATTTATAATTTTAGAGGGAAAGAAGGGAAGTTGTGAACATTCTATCTAACAGATTTGTCCCAGAGAGGGAATAAGATACATTCCCACTTGAGTTTAAAAATCTATTCTACTCCACAGGAAAAGGGGGAAGGCAGGAGAAGGGAAAGATAAGGGAAGAAGGGACTGATAAAAGGGAAGGTGAAGGTAGATGTGAAAATACACTGAAAGTTAAATTATAAAAGAAAAGTTAAAGGTGAAAGGGAGTAAAACTTTGATGAGGAGGAATAAGAGGAAAAGAAAGAGAAAAATTTAAAGGAGAAATATAGCATGAAGGAAAATACAGTATTAGCAATTTTTTGAAACTTTTTATTTAAACTTCTTTCTGTGGGGAGGAGGGGGAAGGGAAGTAAGATTAGGGGAAACATTGTAAAATTCAGAATTAGTAATCTTAACTGTAAATGTAAATGGGATTATGTATCCCATAAAATGGATGCAGATAGCAGAATGGGTTAAAAACCAGAATCTTACAATATCTTGTTCACAAGGAACACATTTGAAACACACAGGGTAAAGATAAGAGGATGGAGCAAAATATACTATGTTTCAGCTGAAGTAAAAAAAAAATCAGGGGTAGCCATCCTGATCTCAAAGAAAAAAACAAAAATAGATCTCATTAAAAGGGATAAGGAAGGAAACTACATCTTAAAAGGTACCATAGGTAATGAAGCTATATCATTATTAAACATGTATGCATGCACCTAGTGGTATAGCATCCAAATTCCCAGAGGAAAAGTTGAGTGAATTACAAGGAGACATAGACACCAAAACTTTAACAATGTGGGACCTCAACCCCCCTCTCTCTCAGATCTAGGTAAATCTAACCACAAAATAAGCAAGAATGAGGTTAAGAAGGTTAAGGAGACTCAGAAAACTTAGATATAATAGATCTCCAGAGAAAACTTAATGGGGAGGGAAGCTAGGTGGTGCAGTGGATAGAGCACCAATCCTGGAGTCAGGAGTACCTGGGTTCAGATCTGATCTCAGACACTTAATAATTACATAGCTGTGTGGCCTTGGGCAAGCCACTTAACCCCATTTGCCTTGCAAAAAACCCTGAAAAAAACACACAAAAAAAGAAAACTTAATGAGGATAGAAAAGATTATGCCATTTCTCTGCAGTAAATGGAACCTATACCAAAATTGACCATGCATTAGAGTATTAAAAACCTCTTGATTAAGAAAGACAAATAATAAATGCATAATTCTCAGACTATGATGCAAATAAAAATTACATATACTAAATGGTCACAGAGAAACTAAAAACTAATTGGAAACCAAATAACTTAATTTTAAATAATCTGTGGATAAAACAACAAATCATAGAAATAATAATTATATCCAAGAAAATGTTAATGATGAGATATCATGCCAAAATTTATGGGGTGCAGCCAAGGCAGTTTTGGGGGGAAGCTTTATATCTCTAAATGCTTATATGAATAAAATAGAGGAAGAGGAGATCAAAGAATTGAGTATGCAACTCAAAAAACTAGAAAAAGAACAAATTAAAGATCCTCAATTAAAAACCACATTAGAAATTCTAAAAATCAAGGAAGAGATTCATAAAACTGTAAGCAAGAAAACCATTGATCTCATAAATAAAACCAAGAATTGGTTTTATGGAAAAAGCCAATAAAAAAGATAAAACTTAGGTTACTCTGATTAAAAAAAAAGAAAGAAGAAAACCAAATTACCAGTATCAAAAATGAAAGGGTGAACTAACCACCAATGAAGAGGAAATTAGAGATAATTTGGAGTTACTTTGCCCAGCTGTAAGCCAATAAATTTGATAACCTGAATGAAATGGATGAATAATTAAAAAATACAAACTTCCCAGATTAACAGAAGAGGAAATAACATAATTAACCTCATTTCAGAAAAAGAAATGGAAGAAACCATCAATAAACTCCCCTTTAAGAAAGTCTCTAGGTCCATTTGGATTTACAAGTGAATTCTACCAAACATTTAAAGAACAATTAATTCCTATTCTACATAAGCTCTTTTAAAAAATAGAAAGAGTTCTACCAAACTCCTTTTATGACACCAACATGGTGCTAATACCTAAACCAGGAAGAACCAAATCAAAGAAAATTATAGACCAATCTCCCTAATGAATATTGTTGCAAAAATCTTAAATAAAATTTTAGCAATGGGATTACAAAAAAAAATTATTACTAGGATAATTTAGCACAATCAGGTAGGATTTATAGCAGGTAGGCAGGTTTGGCTCAATATTAGGAAAACACTCAACGTAATTGAACATATCAATAGCAAAACCAACAGAAATCATATGATTATATCAATAGATGCTGAAAAAGCCTTTGATAAAATTCAACATCCATTCCTATTAAAAACCACTAGAAAGTTTAGGAATAAATGGAATTTTCCTTAATAATAATAATATCTGTCTAAAACATCAACAATTATTATATGTAATGGGGATAAAATTGGAACATTTCCAATAAAATAGGGTGAAACAAGGATGCCCATTATCACCATTACTATTCAATATTAGAAATGCTAAAAAAATTGAAGGAATCATAATTGGCAATGAGGAAGCCAAACTTTCATTCTTTGCCGATGATATGATGGTATACTTAGAGAACCCAAGTAAATCATCTAAAAAAACTCTTTGAAACAATTAACAAATTCAGCAAAGTAGTAGGATATAAAATAAACTCACATAAATAATCTATTTTTATATATGAAGAACAAAGCCCAAACAAAAGACATAGAAACAAAAATTCCATTTAAAGTAACTGTACACAGCATTAAATACTTGGGAATCCACCTTCTAAGACAAAACTGTATGAACACAATTATAAAGTACTTCTCACCCAAATGAAGTCAGATCTAAATAATTAGAAAATATCAATTGCTCATAGTAAAGTCGAATTAATATAAAAAAATGACAATTCTATCCAAATTAAATTAAAATAATTATTTTACTGAGTTAGAAAAAATAGTAACAAAATTCATCTGGAGCAACAAAAAGTCAAGAATAGCAAGGGAACTGATGAAAAATATGTAAAGGAAGGTGACTTAGTTCTACCAGATCTAAAACTATACTATAAAATGACAGTCATCAAAACTACCTGGTACTGGTTAGGAAACAGAGTAATGGACCAGTAGATTAGGATAGGTTCCAAAGAAACAGTAGTAAATGACTACAATAATCTACTGTTTCACAAAGACATTAGTTTCTGGGATAAGAACTCATTATTTGACAAAAGTTGGGAAAACTGGAAAAAACTAGGCATAGATACATATCTCACATTTCATACCAGAATAAGATCAAAATGGGCAAAGTATCTCGACAATAAAGGGCAACACCATATATAAAATAATAGACTAAGAAATACTCTATCTGATGAAAGTGGGGAAATTTAGGACCAAACAAGAAATAGAGTACATTATAAACTGAAAAATGAATGATTTTGTTTATATTAAATTAATAACTTTTTGGACTAATAATCAATGCTGCTGAAATCAGAGAGAAAAGTAGAAAACTGGGAAACAATCTTCACAACTGGGAGTTCTGATAAAGATCTCATTTGTAAAATATATAGAGAACCACATCAAATTTATAAGGTTGTAAGTTATTATTCTCCAACTGATAAATGGTCAAAGAATATGAATAGATAGTTTTCGAATGAAGAAACTAAAGCAATCTATATAATCATATGAAAAAATGCTCCAAATAATTTTTGATTAGAGAAATGCAAATTAAAACAACTATGAAGTATCATTTCACACCTCTCAGATTGACCAAGATGACAAAAAGTGTTGGAGAAGTTGTGGGAGCATTGGTTCATTAATGCATTGCTGGTGGAGTTGTGGAGTGATTCAATCATTCTAGAGGGCAATATGGAACTGTGTCCAAAGGAAAAAAAAAAGTGGTCATTCCTTTTGACTGAACAATTCCAATTCTAGACCTATACTCAGAAGAAATCATCAAAAATGGGAAAAGTCCCTTGTTCCAAAATATTCATAGCAGATCTTTTTTGTAGTGGCAAACAATTGAAAATTGAGAGGATACCCATCAATTGGGGAATGGTTAAGCAAATTATGGTACATGAATAATATGGAGTATTATTGTCTTATAAGAAACCATAAATGGTCAAACTCTAGAGAAGCATGGAATGAGTTACAGGATGTTGAGTGAAGGGAGCAGAATCAAGAGAACAATATACACATTAACAACAACATCAGCCTTGAAGGCAGCAGCTGCTCTCAGCAGTTCAGAGAGCTAGGCCAACTGTGTATTAGATAGGCTATGCACAGTGCTATCCCCATCCAGGGGTAGAAAAACAAAACAAAACAAAACAAAACAAAATAAAATAAAATAAAATAAAAATCCATCAGAATTTGAGGAACACTACATTCCCATTTTAAAAAAATCCCTTATATCCCTTAATCCTAATTCTTCATACTAAAATGGCTAACTTGTAGACATACTTAACAAAAATGTATAAGTATAATATTAACCTGATTGTTTGCCACTTGAGGGGAGTGGGGTGGGAAGGGAGGGTGAAAGGAAATTTTGTAATATACATATATATATATTTATATATAGGCATAGAGATAAATGCTAAAAACACTTCATAACTTGTATTTGGAAAAGTAAAGCATCAATAAAAATAAAATTTAAAAAAAGAGAATATTGTTCATTGAACTTTCCTTTCATCGTTCTTCTTTTTTGTCCCTCTGCCTGTCTTTTGAACTGCTTTTTTTTGTAAAAAAGACAAGCTAACTGCAGTATTACTTTTTCTCTCTTCACAAATGTATTTTTAAAATTCTGAATTTAAATATCAAGACAATCACTTCCATAACAAAGTAGAATAACAATTTGCACAGGAAACTGGAAATCTATTACGTACAACTTGTTTTTCCTTTTAAATATATAATAAAGTTATTATATAACTTTCTATTTTTTCCCTACCCCCACCCTAATGATGGCTATCATTAGACCCCCCCCACACACGTATATGTATATATATATGTACTTAATGTATTTTATACATATATATATTTATACATTAATTATACTATACATACTGATATATTAGTTTTTTTTCCCCTCCCTGGATGCAAACAAGATCTTCATTCACAAGTCCTTAAGTAGTGAATTTGGGTATTTATAATGGTCAAAATGACTTGGTCACCTAAAGTTGTAGTGTTACTTTTAATTCTTCAGATGTTGAATTTAATGGACCCTAGTTTTTTTTTTTTTCTTCTCCACTGAACATATATTAGATTTGGCAACACTCCAGTGCAAGAGAGACTCAGCTGCATGGCTAGGAGTAACTCCATCTATGTGGTAGCAAACATAGGGGATAGAAAGATGTGTGACCCCGCAGCATCCAAGTGTCATCCTAGTGGCTATAACCAGTACAACACTGATGTGGTATATGATTCAAAGGGGAAATTGGTGGCCCGTTATTATAAGGTATGAATTCATTTTGAAGTAACTCAGCAACTGATTGTCAAATAGTAATGCAAAATAGTAATTGTCAAATAGTCAAATAGTAAAGACAAAAAAAGAAATAATGATTAGGATTGTCAATAAGAATAATGGTGATGTCCATGGTAATTGAATGTTAGAAGTAATTTTATCAGTCATTTATCCATGTTGCTTAACTTCATGTCGTAGTATATCAGTTGCAAATAATGTTCTGGTCAGGATGTGCCCTACAAAACTCCAGCTGTCTTCAATATCTTTTATTGGAAAAAAAAGTCACTGTTACAATGAAATGTAGCACATGAGAAACAGAAGTTGAGAATGGTAGTATATAGTACTTAGTATACTGGTCTGAGACATAGACCTGGGTTGAAATCCTGTTTTTCACAGGCTACTTGTGTAAACCTGGGGATATCCTGTAACTCAGACATGCCTCAGATCAATTCCTGGGGCTGATCTAATAAGCCATTTAAAGGTGCTGGATCTTTGTTTAGTGGAGGCAGTTCCCACAGTAGGAGGTTTTTATGCTGAGGGAATCATAGATTTTTTTTTGCATATTTATGTATCCATGCAGTAGAATGGGAAGAGTTTGTTTTACAAGATAGATCAAAGTATACTTATTCACAGAAAATTATAGAGTATTTTTGATAGTCATTAAAATTAGCAAATATTTATTGACTTCCTATAATGGATAAGGCATTATGAATCATATCTTGCCTTTTTTTAAAAAATAGCATAACTTTTATCTTTATAAATTTCACTGTAAGAAGAATTATATGGTTCTATAATGCATTAGTTCTATTTTACCCCAGAAATTTTCATTCTGTCTGAGGCAAAATCAATCATTACTATCCAATAACTATTACTTTGCACTGGGTTCACATGAATTTAAGCATATTATAGTATCTACATAGGCTTTCTCATAAATTTTTTTGCATGTATGTTTATTACAGAACTATCTGTTAAAGAATGAAGCCCAGTTTGATACCTTATCGAAGCCTGAGTTGGTGACTTTTGATACAGCATTTGGAAAGTTTGGCATTTTAACAGGCTTTGACATACTTTTTCATGACCCTGCAATAACTCTGGTCGAAAAATTGAAAGTGGACACAATCCTGTTACCTGTAGCTTGGATGAACAGTTTGCCACATTTATATCCTACTGCATTCCATGCAGCTTGGGCTATAGGAATGAGAGTTAATTTGCTTGTAGCCAATATCCATAACACTGCCCTTCATATGTCAGGTAATTTACAATTTCTCAAGGAAGATTTATGAATTTCCTATAATAATGCTCTCAAACATCAATTTTTCTAATTGACAAATGTGTCAATTAGAATCAGCAAACTTGGGGCAGAATATAGACTCAATCTTGATTTTAATTTCTTAATAGTTTTCTTCTTTGGTGTTCTAAATTTGGATACTTAATTTGTCATTTAATATGGATATAAAAAAAGTCAGGTAAACTTTTTCCAACACCTTTCTCCCTCTCTATGCTTGTTTTCCTTTCTCCTGACCCTTAAACCTGAAATCATTGACAATCCTGATATTTACTTCATATTTTAAATGCTATATGAGTGACAGTAATTTAAAAAGCTATATAATTTTTTTATACTTTTCTTATTGAAAAAAATCTTATTTGCTTTTTTTTTTTTTTTTTTTTTTTTTAGGGAGTGGTATCTATGCACCAGATTCTCCCAAGGCGTATTATTTGGATGTGAATTCAGATAATGGATCACTCCTCCTTTCACAACTGGACTCACATCCCAAAGTGTCATCACTAGTGAATTGGAGCTCTTATGCGAGCAGTCTAGAACCTTTCTCAACAGAACAAGATGAATTTAAAGGCTCAATTCTTTTTGATATGTTCACTTTCAAAGAACTCATTAATGAAACAGGAAACTACACTGTTTGTCAGAACACATTGTGTTGTCATTTGAGTTACAAAATGACTGAGAAGAGAACAGATGAAGTTTATGTTTTGGGGGCTTTTGATGGACTTCACATTGGTGAAGGGGAATATTACATACAGGTAATCATTTTTGAAAAAAGGATGTTAGCTGGAAAGTTATTTTGTTGTTGTTGTTGTTGTTGGCTTTTTCTTTTTTGCTTTTTACAAGGCAATGGGGTTAAGTGACTTGCACAAGGTCCTCCTGACTCCAGGGCCCATGCTCTATCCACTGCACCAACTAGCTGCCCCCTAGTGCCTTAAGTTTTGAAAAGTACTTTATATGTTATCTCATTTGCTCCACATAACAACCCTGTTAGATAAGTGCTATTTTCATCATCTCTATTTTGCAGATTAGGAAACAAAATCTGAAAGAGGTTAAGTGACTTATTGTATTTCCCCATGTATAAGATGCACCTTAATTTGGGGGCCTGAAATTTGAAAAAAAATTTATTCATCATGAAATTCAAACAACTCCATTAGCTTGTTCTCATCTGTGTTTGATGATGAATCTCTGTCTTTGGAGAGGCTCTGACTGTTCTCCTGCCAGTGTTCTGGTCTGGGGTTGACCATGAGCTCTCCCTGGGCAAGTCTGGTGAGTGGATGCATGCTTAGTCCATTCTGTTTCATGAACCTGAAGCACCAATTGTGTCCTCCTTTGAAATCAGTCATTTCTTCTGGCCTCCTGCTGAACCATCTTTGTGGATACAGGAATTCCACTGACCCTTTGCTTTTCAGTCCATCTCTTCAGTTCCATCTCTAACTCAGGCCATTTGGCTGACTTTCTTCTCCTGGCCTTCTTCTGCCAGGGGCATTTTCAGTAAGGTTTCTTCTTCCTGTAGCCAGGCTTGAATTGTTTTCTCATTTGAAGAGGAGAACCAAACTCATGTTCAGTAGCACAATTTCCATTCACTTTTGCAAACAGGATCACTTTGAACTTGAATTCAGCACTGTACAAAAATCTTTAATGAGCCATTTCTGGGAAGAACGTGGCAAAATGTAACCTAATATACCCGTCACAAATGGGAAACAATGAGTACAAAGACAAGTTCATAAAAGCAGGAAATGCAAGTGAAAAAAATCTACAGCCATTGTATAAAATGCTCCTGGTTTTTAGATCCCAAAATTTTCGAAAAAGGGTGCTTCTTATACATGAGGAAATATAGTACCATAGGTGACATTTCTAAGAGTCTGAGGCAAGATTTGAACTCCAAATCCAGTGGTCTCCATTGTGCCACTTAGCCGTTTATAGGACTAAACACTGATAAAGAACAACGTGGGGTTGTGAAAAAATACCCACCAGAAAGGTCTTTAGAAGACCTTAATTTAATCCATGCTGCTTTAAATAGTAGTGGGAATTGTATAAGTCACTGATCTTCTCTGGTCTTTGTTTCCTCATCTGCAGAGTGAAAGTCCTGGACTGAATGATCTTTAGGGTCCTTTTCCAACTGCAACTGGAGCATTTCATGAAATAAACAACAGGAGATGTTTGCATTAAACACATTATTTCAGTCATTACTTTAAGACATTACCACTGCTTGCTTAGGTTGAATGAATTCAATTAACATTAATAATTTCTTAGTAAATATGCATTATTTTAGATATCATCTAGATGGAACAATGTACTGTGCTATTTTTCATAAAAGTTTTATCAATTAAATTGTGAGAGCCCCAGCTGTGTTCTAGAGTAAATGAATGACTTAATCAAATAAGGAAGATTAATTTGACAAAAGAATGCAAGCATTTGTTGTGCATTTATTTCATTCAGGTTTGTACTCTGCTGAAGTGCTTAACGACTATGTTAGAAACTTGTGGGCAGGCAGTTGAGAATGCTTCTACTCTGTTTGACAAATTCTCTCTCAGTGGAACATTTGACTCTCAGCATGTTTTTCCAGAGATGTTGCTGGATGGGCTTCAGATTGTACCTAGAGAATTTGAGGTAGGAGCCTTTTCTGAGTATTTTCAGATTACTACTTTTGTGAGATGAATGATTTTGTGCTGTAAAATCTAATTGAAAGAACACTGCTATGCCCAGCTATAACTAGTAAGGGGTGAAATGGCATTTGAGAGCACCAGGAATACTGGGATATAGACATAAATTAGGTCTAAATGAAAAATGGTAAGCCATAAAGTACTGCCTATTTATATGTGGGAACAAAACAATAAATCATTAATTGTTCTGTGATTATTTGACAAGTAATCAAAGTAGTCTTTATTTATTTCTTAAATCAAATTTTGTTGATATCTTTTATTATATATATCACCAGAATTTTTCTCAGCATTTCTCCTCTCTTACTCCAAGAGAACCATTCCACCTAATAGTTTGTAAAGAACAAAAAAGAAAAAGAAAAGAAAAGAAATCAGCAAGCCTGATCAGTACATCAAAAATATCTGAAAATTTATGCAGTACTTCAAATTTGTAAAACTTCTTCAAAGGCGCAGGATATATTTTACATATCTCTTTATGCTTGTTCTTTTTAATTTTGCAACATTCACATTTGATTTTTTTGTGATGTTTCTTTTCATTGATAGTGTTGTAATCATATGTATTTTCTTGGCTCTGCTGAAACCACTCTTTTATCAGATCATATAAATCTTTCTATGCTTCTCTGTATTCATGTTTCTTATCTCTTGCCTGACAATAATATTCCATTAAATTTGTTTACTATGATCTGTTTAATCTTATCTTAATTGATGATTATCTACTTTCTTTCTAGGTCTTTGCTATAATAAAGAGTGTTGCTATGAATATTCTGGTAACTTTGAATGAAAGTGCTATGAATAAATGGGGACTTTATTTTTTATCAATAACCTCCTTGAGAAATATGCTTTTTAATGGAATCTCTGAGTCAAAAACCTATGGACATTTTAGTCACTTATTTGCATAATTCCAAGTTACTTTCTAAACAGATTATACTGATTCACAGCTCCATCAACAATACACTAATGTGCCACTCTCTGCCTCATCCTCTCCAGTAATATTGCTCTTAGGCCTGGACAAGAAGGGCTTCTGCTCCAGTCCTAGAGTTTTAAGACTTTGGATGACTCCATTCATCTTGGGCACAAAAAATTATTAAAGGGGAGAAGGAGTTGGAGAAATCCTGGATGTTTTCTTGGAAACCTTCAGGCCTGACTTGTCTAAACTTGGGCCCTTGTGAGTGTTGCCTCATGTAGGGAAGTAGATGTTATTATTGTTCCCATCATACAAGTGAGAAAACCCTCTGCCCAGAGTCTTACAGAAAGGGCTTTAGGCAGAAGTTAAATTTTGGCCTTTCTCACTCTAAGATCAGGACTCTCTCCATTGAACCACCTAGACTTGACATCTCAAGCCCTAACTTGCTGTTGGGAGTGTTGGAAATAGGAAATTTAGATTAGGAAACATATTTTTCAAATTTTCTTTTGCTTCAGAGGAGAGATTAGAATGATGGATATAAGGTGGATATAATGAACCAGGAGTCAGATTTTAGCTGGGTGAAAGTTGCTGTTGAGAGGCAGCTTAGCATGGGCCAGCCCCAGCCTGATCCAGGCTGACTATATGACTGTGGACAGTCACTCAAACTCTCAGCCACCTTTGCCTGGGAAATCATTTAAATCCTGTTTGCCTCAATTTCCTCATCTGTAAAATGAGCTTTAGTTGGAAATGGCAAGCCACCAAAGGATACACTAGAATCCTTTGTCAAGAAACTCCAAAATTGGGTCATGGAGAATCAGAGACTACTTTTGATGGCATGTATTTGCTTCTTAGAATTTATAGTGTGCCCCATATTGGCAGTTTCAAAATCCTGAGTGCTTTACCTAAATTCTTCAGATGCAAAAAATAAGCCACTTTCTTCACTAGTGTTATGATTGTACATGTAATAAATTGAAATTATAAAAATCTCTCATTTAAAGAAGAGGGCAGATAAACAGTTACCCACAAAGTGTGCATGCACTCTAGTTCATTATATTGTTTAAATTGTTTTTGATTATATAGCATTATGTTAGAAGCTGAGTATTTTAATTTTGTACCTTTTGTGTTTGTGTGTATTTAACAGCAGTGAAAATATGAAAATATTGTTATAAATTTGTATCATTGATTAAATATATGTTCCACTTGGTTTCATTTTCTTAAGTTATAATTTTCATGTATTTTGCTTATTTAATATAAAAGTTATTGCATCTAAGGTTTCAAAAAACAGGACATTATGAAATGTAAAGACAGAATAAACATTGTATTATCTGGTTTATTTATAAAAACAATATTTTTAAAATAACATTTAAATGTTAGTGTAAGATGCAACAAAATTATTAAATTATCTATTTCATGAAAATATCAGGGTTCTATGAGTGACCTTTTTCATGCATAATGTGCTGAAATAGAGCTGTAAATCTATAAAAGTTTTTATTTGCTGTTTTATTAACATATGCTATTACAAAAAGGGCAACATTTTCAGTTTTTCTTTAAATGTGTCTTATTGAGAAGTGATAGTGGGCTATTCTATGTATTTTACCTTTTGGATATCAGCTATAATTATAATAATATTGAAAATACTCTCTGGAAATGAAGATATGGATATTTGTGATGTGGTGAGAGACTGTCAGCAGCCTAATAGTGAGGTGAGCAATCAAGGTATAAACTGTCTTCCTGGAATATCTGATGAATATTGTTTCAAATAGCTAGGAGGATGAGTGGGGGATTCACTCTCTGAAAGTCAGAGGTCAGCATTTTTAGGGAATTATAGCAAAGTAAACATGTGGACTACAATAGTAACCAAATTTAGAAAATTCTATATTTTTAATCTGAATTATATTTCACATGGGGGAATGCACTTTGTAATAAATTTTAAAATCAAATTGCTTATATAGAAAGTTTTGCTTCCCCTCCAAAACGTTTTTGATTGTTGCTTTGCATATCCTAGAGGAGGTCCTTCTCTTCATCATTTACTATTTTCATCTTTTGTCATTGCCAATTTTTTGAATGTGAGTTGAAACCCTATGGTTATTTTGATTTGCATTTTCTTATTAATAATAATTTTAGAATTTGAAACATTCATATAATTTTAATAATTTGAAATTATTTTTTGAGAATTGTTTATATCCTTTGACTGCTCATCTTATATACATTTATATTTCTTTTTGTCTATCATCTCTATTTCTATCAATCTATCCATCTATCTATCATCTATCTATCTATCTATCTTTCTATCTATCTATCTATCTCTATCTATCTGTCTATCCATCCATTCATCCATCATCTATCTATCTATCTATCTATCTATCTATCTATCTATCTATCATCTATCATCTATCTTATCTGTTAGTTATCTCTGTATCTTGGTTACCAAATCCTTATCTTGGAAATCTGATACATAGATTATTTTATGTTCATTTTCCTTCATGTCCTAGATATATTTGTTGCATATTTTCAGGTTCATATACTCAAAATTACCTGTTTTATCTTTAGTAATGATCTCTGTTCTCTTGTGGATTTAAGAATGTATCTCCTATTCATAGCTATGTAAGGTATATGACTTCCTTCTGTTTTAATTTTTATAGGATAGCCTTTGAAATTTATGCCACATAAACATTTTGAATTTATTGTGTAGTATGGTTTAAAACACTGGTCTATGCTTAATTTCTGCCATACTGCTTTCCAATTGTTTCAGTAGTTTATATTATCATATGTATTAGTTAGAGTGGTTTCATTATAGGATATATGATATTATTTTTATGTTTTCTTTCATCTTAACAATTTTAATTTAGCAGTTAACAATTTCTATCTGTGACCCAGAAATCAGTTTAAGCCATTTGCTAATAGTTTCTTTGTTTGTGAGTTTGGACCTATTTGTTTATAATATCATATTGAGGTATTGTCTCTTTTTTATTGTTAATAGAAGCATCTGTCATTTTTTGTTTGTTTTTGTTTAGATTTTAAATGATGGACGTATAATAAATGAGAATGGTACATCTGGACCTGTTTTAATGGTGACACTATATGGGAGGCAGTATGACAAGACTAAACCAGCAAATGCTTCAGTTGATCTAGAAACTACATTATTGATGAGGATGATAACTATGTTTTTTGTTCTGTATTCAGCAATTTGGTAGGCATTGCACAATAGTGTGTTGCCTGCCATTTATTGTTTACCATCAGTAAGAATGTATATGTCTGTATAGCTTTCCTACTATTAATAATTCTTGGGCAGATGCCTAAGCTAGTATAATTCCCACCTTTCTCTGTAGTGTTGAAAAGTTATTGCACCACAGTGGCACATTTAAGCCTACCAAATGGTACTGGTATTTGTAAAATACTATGGGAGAATCTACCATATACTTATGAAAGTAAGACCATTGATGCTACATCACGACCATTACCAAGTACATCCTGCTATTGGCAACAAGAACAATACTGGTTCTGAGTTCAAATTCTACTCTGTCAATTTACTGTCTGTGGAATCTTATATAAGTCAAATCTCCCTGGGCTTCAGGTGCCGCATCTATTAAATGAAAAAGCTATATGCATATTTAACATCTTAAATAGAATGTACTGGGGCAAACATTCTCTCATGCCACTGTCCTAACATTCCTGTGAGGTAAGCAATGTGAGTGTTATTAAATTCAGATGTGGCAACTGATGCTCAGGGACATGAGTCACAGAATTCTGAAGTGAAAAATGGTCAACTGCTCTCACTGTTACCTTAAACATGGATCCTGCCTTTATAGCATCCATCCAAATGGTCCACATACCTCTGCCTCATGACTTGACCACACTCACACAGGCCTCATGAGATTAAATTTTTAGATTTATTTTGTTACATGTTTATGATGATTTCATACTTCTACTGTTTGGTCTTAGCATGCATTAGGACTTTGATGATATCAGTATCCAGTATCCCACTATTTAGGTGACCCAGGCTTTTTTTTGACAGGCACTTAGGCTCATGTTAATTGACTTCTGAGGTAACTTTCACTACTTTTTTAATCATCTCTTTGATTTGCCACATCTTCATCTCTACAAATAACAAATGCCGGTGCTTTTCTGAATGGATCGATCTCAAATGAATTTTGTAACAGAGTTCATTAATACAATTTTTTGAATAAATTCATTTAAGGTATATGTATGAAATCTGCCTGCCTCTGATTTCCCCATCATTCACATAGATCCTTCAGTCCTGTACAATATTAACAATTCCTTGTGCTTTTTATTACATCATACTTGTTTTTTAAATAAAGTATACTAGAATTCTGTGAAATACAGAAAACAAATTCAATTATTGCTGTTTATCAAAGGAAACTTAAATGTTATAGGTGTAGAAACATGCCATCATGGAAATATGTGTTTCTTTTGTGATTAATCGATTGATTCAGTGATTATAAGAGTCTTAAAATGTGCTTGGACTAATATTTACATATTCTCTACAAAAATCAAAGGGCTTTGTAATTTTAGTTTTCTTGCAAATGAAATTTTTTTATTTATTTCAGTTTCTCTTTAACAAACTTTGTATTTTTTGGAAGTGCTATTTCCTTATTGGAGTCTTGTAGTAAAATAACTTTGTTGTTCTTCATTCTCACAAAGTACCTTTGTTTAAATGATGTGTATTAACTAAGTGTTTATCTAGTTCTGATCCCTACCCTGTCCAAAGTATATTAGAAATTAATAACAGCAACAAGAATACATTTTGGCTTGATCTGTGTTTTCATCAGTGTAGGGAACTCCTTGGTGAGAAACTCTATCAAAATTGATTGAAAGTTTTCTACAGCTTATGATCTTACAGAATTGCATGGGACACTGAAAGGTTAAATAACTTACCCTGAGATACAAGCCAATTATATTTGAGAGGCAGGACTCATCATCATCATCATCATCATCATAATTATTATCATGTTAGCAATAATAATCTTATTTGTATCATTTTTGATGTCATTCAGATAAAAATGAACTCAGGACAGTTTTTTCTATTTTTATCTTCTATCATAATCTATTAACTTTTGCATAATAAGGTATCTTTTTGTAATTGGTTTAAAAGTATCAGGATATAAATTCATATTCTTGGGAGATAGGCTCATTGAAATAATTTTTAGAATTATTATTAACAAAATAGTAGTTAATTACATAATTTATTGTGCATTAAAAAGTACAGTTCAGGGGTGACTAGGTGGTGGCAGTGGATAGAGCATTGGTCCTGGAGTCAGGAGTACTTGAGTTCAAATCTGGCCTCACACTCTTAATAATCACCTAGCTTGCCTTGGGCAAGCTTTGCAAAAGTCTAAAAAAAAAGTACAGTTCCTGCTTGATCTCATTTGATCTTCAAAACATCCCTATAGTTGGCATTAGAGATATTATTTTCCTTGTTTTTCAAGATAAAGCAACAGACTCAGGGAGTTAAGGGACTTGCCATGTTTATACAACTAGGAAACTTTGGAGGTAAGACTAGGGAACTTTGTTTTCTGACTTTAAGCCCACTCATCTTTTTACTATATGTATTTCTTTAAATGTCATTATTCTATTGTTGTAAATATGTTGCATATATTCTTTGTTTCCCCTAATGTCCCAACTAGAATATAAGCTCCCCAAGGGCGAAGTTTGTCTTATGGTTTGTTTATATCCTGACACAATATAATCACATAACAGAAAATAATAAATGATGGTTGATCAATATAAATATCCAGGTCTGTACCTTCACAGCATCAGAATTCCAGAGTAGGGAGGGATTTCAGAGGCCAGCTATTCCAGCTCATATCTCAGTAAAAATAGCTACAAAGTGTCATCTAGTCTTTGCTGAAAGACCTCAAATGAGGGGCTTCCCCAGGTACTTTTGGATAAGTTTAAAGTTTATCCTTAAATTGACCTCAAATCCATTGCTGAATTAGGGGTATGTTTATTCTAATCAGGTAAAGATGTCCCCCACTAGAATGGATGGATGAGCAATTTTTGTTCCAAAGATGATGGTGACCAGAGTAGGCAGACATCAAAAACAACAAGGTTGTTCACTGCATCCTAGGTCATCACATCTATAATTGTGTCATTGTTTAGTATCAGAAGTGACATTATGTCCTAAATTTGACCTCAGAATCTGGATTGCACAAGTCGTTTAAACTCTGAATTTCAGTTTTACTCATCTGTAAAATGAGGGAGTAGGACTAGATAATTTCCAAAATATAATCCAGTTTTTATCTTAGACTCCCTGGCCTTTGTTGACTTCCTCTTACTTGAAAAATCAGAAAATTGCCTTTCTCATTTGATTTTTCAAAGATCATTATCAAAGGAACATATCTGTCAGTTCTTTCTGAAACATAGGGTTGGTGACATGTCAATGGACCACACTCAGCATTTCTCTGGTAGAAGTGGTGGGACTTGGAGGATATGATATCTGCACAAGCCACTGGAAATAACCTTCCCCCCAAATTTGAGCTATACATGTTCCTACACCAGTTGGATGCAAACTGCATATGTAGGTGCACTGACCATTCCAGCTAATTTCATTTCTATAGGCATTTTTTTAAAGTACCTGCTGTTAGGCATTGGATAGTCTTGAAATTTCACTCAGAAAGACTTGTATTCAAATCTTCCTCCGTTATTAACTTCATAAGTTCAGGTGAATTATTTAGTTATTCTTAGTCTGTTTTCTCGGGGATAATAGCACCTATCTCACAGAGTTATTGGAGCAAATGAAATATTGCAAGAAAAGTGCTATATATAAGACCTAGCTGCTGCTGCTATTATTTTGTGCCAGATACTGTTATATGGGAGAGAGGATACATACATAAAAATGAAGGATGCCTGTCCCTCAATGAGCTTCTTATGTTCCATTAGAGAGGGATGAGTGTGTGTGTGTGTGTGTGTGTGTTTGGAGGGGGAGAGAGAGAGAGAGAGAGACAGAGACAGAGAGACAGACAGAAAAAACTTGTCTATAAACCAATAAATCAAAAATGTAAACAAATAACTAATTTCGGGGAGACTGGGGAGAATTAGGAAAGGCATCTTCTAAGAGTTTCTCCTTCAGCACAGATTTAAAGGAATGGAGGGAATCATAAGAATATTCTCTTGAGTCTATATACTTCCTATCTTTTCCTGGTGATTTAAATTTTAGGTATAAACTTAATATTGTTGATCTAGGTCCAAGCAATTTGTGTCTCAAGTCTTGCTTTCATTTGCAGCTAGGATCCACATAATTCACTTTCAGCTTACCCTGAAACAATTTGTTAAATCAATCTTAACTTTTTTGTGTTTGTTATGGAGTCCTGGCAGACTGGTAAAGTCTGTGGACATTTCCTAGATTAAGGTTTATAAATGCATAAAATACAAAGGATTACCATTGGACATTATTATATTGAAATATGGTTATCAGAATTTATATATATAAACATATATAATATAAGGTGCAGGGACTATAGGTTAAAAACTCTTGATTTGGATGAGAAATTTTAAAAAGTGAAATATAACAGCGTTAAAATCTAAAGTGGTTTGAGCACAGTCAGTTTTAGTTATAGAGTTTTGTTTTTTTTTTTTGCAAGGCAAACGGGGCTAAGTGGCTTGCCCAAGGCCACACAACTAGGTAATTATTAAGTGTCTAAGGTCAGATTTGAACTCAGGAACTCCCGACTCCTGAGTCAGTGCTCTATACACTGCGCCACCTAGCTGCACCTAGTTATAGAGTCTTAATCTTTAATCCCAAATTCTCCTGGACCATTCCTGTTTGGAGAGATGCTTTCAAAGGTATTTTTGTATCTGAGTGCTTCTAAGAAACCTCTGAGATTATGATGAGGGAGTGCAGCAGCTCACCATGACTCAACTTTCCTCATCTTGAATATTTATAGTAGTGGTCATCAATTCCAACTTGTCAAGCAAAGTATATTATTTCAATATATTGATAAGCAGACCTTGGGGAAAATTAATTGTCCTCTGTGGCTCTTTTTTTTTTTTTTCAGTATTCCTGTTTTATTTTTTTATTTGTTTTTTTATTAAAGATATTATTTGAGTTTTACAATTCCCCCCCCCCAATCTCACTTCCTTTCCCCCACCCCCCAAGGAAAGCAATCTGTCAGTCTTTACTTTGTTTCCATGTTGTACATTGATACAAACTGAGTGTGATGAGAGAGAAATCATATCCTTAAAGAAGAGACAAGAAGTCTTAAGAGGTAACAAGATCAGACAATAAGATATCTGTTTATTTTTTCTAAATTAAAGGGAATAGTCGAACTTTGTTCAAACTCCACATCTCTTTATCTGGATACAGATGGTATTTTCCTTTGCCGACAGCCCAAAATTGTTCCTGATTGTTGCACTGATGGAATGAGCAAGTCCTTCAAGGTTGAACATCACTCCCATGTTGCTGTTAGGGTATACAGTGTTTTTCTGGTTCTGGTCATCTAACTCAGCATCAGTTCATGCAAATCCTTTTAGGCTTCCCTGAAATCCCATCCCTCTTGGTTTCTATTAGAACAATAGTGTCCCATGACGTACATATACCACAGTTTGCTAAGCCATTCCCCAATTGAAGGACACTTACTTGATTTCCAATTCTTTGCCACCACAAACAGGGCTGCTATAAATATTTTTGTACAAGTGATGTTTTTACCCTTTTTCATCTCTTCAGGGTACAGACCCATTAGTGGTATTGCTGGGTCGAAGGGTATGCACATTTTTGTTGCCATTTGGGTGTAGTTCCAAATAGCTCTCCAGAAAGGTTGGATGGGTTCACAGCTCTACCTTCAGTGTAATAGTGTCCCAGATTTCCCACAACCCTTCCAACAATGATCATTATCCTTTCTGGTCATATTGGCCAATCTGAGAGGTGTGAGATGGTACCTCAGAGAAGCTTTAATTTGCATTTCTCTAAGATTTAGAGCAATTTTTCATATGGCTATAGATTGCTTTGATCGCCTCATCTGTAAATTGCCTTTGCATATCCTTTGACCATTTGTCAATTGGGGAATGGCTTTTTTAAAAATATGACTCAGTTCTCTGTATATTTTAGAAATGAGTTCTTTGTCAGAATCATTAGTTGTAAAGATTGTTTCCCAATTTACTACATTTCTTTTGATCTTGGTTACAGTGGTTTTATCTGTGCAAAAGCTTTTTAATGTAATTGAAATCATCTAGTTGGTTTTTGGTGATGTTCTTCAACTCTTAGTCATAAACTGCTCCCCTTTCCATAGATCTGACAGGTAGACTAGTCCTTGATCTTCTAATTTGCTTATAGTATTGTTTTTTTATGTCTAAGTCCTTTAACCATTTGGATCTTATATTGGTAAAGGGTGTTAGGTGTTAGTCTAATCTAAGTTTCTTCCATTCTAACTTCCAATTATCCCAGCAGTTTTTATCAAGGAGGGAGTTTTTTATCCCAATAGCTGGACTCTTTGGGCTTATCAAACAGCAGATTACTATAATCGTCTCCTGCTTTTGCACCTAGTCTATTCAGCTGGTCCACCACTCTATTTCTTAGCCAATTCCAAACAGTTTTGATGACTGATGCTTTAATAATATAATTTTAGATCAGATAGGGCTAAGCCACCTTCTTTTGCACTTTTTTCCCCCTTAAGCTCCTGGAAATTCTTGACTAATTATTTCTCCATGTGAATTTACTTAAATTTTTTTCTAACTCATTTCTGTGGCTCTTTCTAATGAGAAGCAGATGCATACTGTGGGAGGAGGGGAGGGGAGAAGAGACATAATGGGAGGGAGAAAAGGGGGAAGGAGGGGGAAAAGGGAGGAGAGAGAGGGCAGTGGGGAGAGGGAGGGGACACAAAATTGATGTCTAGTCCTTTCAAAAAATTCTTCTGGAAAATAATTCAAGTATGACTTCTGGTGATGCCTTTTATGGCAGACTCCCCCCAACTCATCCAGTTCTGTTTCCATATTTTTCATCCGAGATCCTGAGACTGTAAGAAGATAGGTAAGTGCTGAGCACTGGATAGAGCTTCATTAGGGATTTCTTTCCTCTGTGACAGGTTTTTCATTTCATGAAAAATCACAAGAAATATTTATGACCATCTGCGATATGCACCATAAACGTCATAAAACAGATTTTAATACATATATCTGAGGCAATTATACCAATATTAGAAGGTGGTCTTCCATGCTATCAATTATTGAATATCCACATTAGTTCTACATGCCCTGGGGCAGTACAATTTAAATCATCACTTTACAAAACTTCTTGAACTACCTTACTAATTCATATACAGAATACATCACATCTATGTAAATACATTAATGTAATAGCAAATGACATAAAACCATATTATATAGCTAACAGATGAATTAATATAACATTTTATTCATACATATATATATATATATAGTTACCCTCATATATAATAAATTGCATTAGTGATGATATTAAGTGATGAATAAACACTTCTGAAGTTTGGTTAATGGGTGAATTGTTTTAATACTTCTGTGATCTAACTTTTGCACATGCTATTGAGTTAATTGATGGTATAGGCTAACTAGAAATAACTTTCAAGATATACACATATACATATCGTGAAAGGAAATAATGATTTTTATATTGATCACAATTATGACTAGGGAATAGGTTCATGATCATTTAGAGGCTAGAATCTCAGGATATAAAATAGATTATCTTTACCCCCTAAAATTGAAGGTTTCACATAAAACCAATGAAGTTAAAATTGGAAAAGAAATGTTTAGATGGGGGAAAAAGGTTTTCACCAAGCTTCTCTGATTAAAAATAATAGTTAAGATATATAAAGGAATTGTCAAATTCTTTTTTTTTAGTTTTTTTTTTTTTTTTTTTTTTGCAAGGCAATGGGGTTAAGTGTCTTGCCCAAGGTCACAAAGCTAGGTAATTATTAAGCGTCTGAGGTTACATTTGAATTCAGGTACTCCTGATTCCAGGGCCAGTGCTTTATCCATTGCGCCACCTAGCTGCACCTGTCAAATTTTTAAGAACAAAAGCCAAGAGATGGCAACAATTTTCAAAGAAAAAAATAAGCTATCAACTCTATAAAAAAAAAGTGATCCAAACCACTAGTAATACAAGCAATTCAAATTAAAACAACTTGGAGCTCCATCTCATACAGAACAAATTCACAAAGATAACTAAAAGAAAATGACATTAATTAGAGAGGCTTCGGAAGACATGTATTTCATTGCATTAATCGATCTAGGCATTCTAAAAAGCAAATTAGAACTAAATTTAAAAGTCACTAAACTGTATATATCTATTGACCCAACTATATAGGCAATTACTCCATAGAGTTCAAAGAAGACCCACATGTATAAAAATGTAGCAGCTCTGTTTTTGTAAAGAACTGGAAATAGAGTGCCCATTAATTGGTAAATGACTAAATAAAGGAAAGAATATGAATGTAATGCAATATTATTATCAATATACTATTGTACCACAATACTGCATTTGTGAGAACTCTAGTTCACTTTAGTGAACAATAATAAAGCAAATTAAGAAGCATTTATTAAATATCTACTATGTACTAATACTTATACTAAGCATTAGAAATATAAATAACAAAAGGCCAAAAAAAGGTGAAACTATTTCTTACCCTCAGAGATCTCAAAAAAAAAAATACAGGTAATCTTAATCATGGATATTGCCTGTTCCTATTTGGGTGTGTTTTCATATTCTGAGTAAAATGGTTAACTACAACCAAAAAGTTGTTTGCATTTTTTCTTTTCCCTTTCCAGAGACAAGAAGTCAATATATACCAGCTATTATCAGCTGATTCTGGTGCTTCTAATCTTCAAATAAGTGTGAATTGGTAGCACCTTAAATAACTGCAAGCAAGATTGAGCTTCCAAGTGATGCCGGATACCAGTAAAATCAATTTCTTACTAGTGTAGGTATTCCCTCATGACTTAAGTCATTATTAGTGCTTTCATGGCTATAGCAAGAAATGCTTTGAACAACAATCCTTTATCACCATGACTAGAATTAGTTTTAATTTGATAAAGTGCCCTATCAAGTAATGGTTAACTTTTTTCTGTTTAGTCAACAGGAAGGTACCCAATAGGAATTGAAGTTTAAGTCAACCAGTGTCAATCCCTTGCTTCTTGGATAATATTACTTTTTATAGTCTTTCATTCATCATTTGTTCTTGCTGCCAGTCATCCAAAAAATATACAGAACTAAGCTGTTTGACTTAATGAAACAAAATTAAAATTCACCAATGAGTGGCACATTCTCTGATAGAAGTACCAGACTCTCAGCTGAATTTCCATTTCATTCTGACTTGGCTTTCTTTTCATCACAGATTTTGGCGCCTTCCAGGCAGCATCTGATTTGGTGCAGGTAAAAATATAGAACAAGGAATTTTTGTTTATTTGATATCACATTTCAAAGCCAAGTTTATCTATGGAATAAGATCTCATTGTCAGTTTGTCCTATACAGGTGAATGCATAGAGTTTTCTGGTAACCATTGTTCTTTTGAGCAGAATTGCTCCCACATCTTTTATTCTAATGTGAGTAGACAAAGTACTTTTTAAAATCTACTTAGATTGACAATGTAATTATTTACAAATTTTCAATAATCTCTTCAAATTCTAGAAAAATTCTTAAGTCCTGAAGGCTCTTTGGATATAATCAACTTATGAATACTTCTGTGTTCTTTGCATTAGTGATGACTACTGGAGGATAATGCTGTGTAACTCATGAACTTCATATAGTCTTTTCATATCTGGAACTTGTTGAATGATAGCTCCAAACAATCTCCTTCCAGTCAATCCGACACAAAATCATTCCAAAAAGAATGAGATCATTCAGTTCAATGAAATTTTCCTTTAGGTCATGACTCCAGTTACCTTTTCTGTAAGTCATAAAAAGGTAGCAGGTATTTATAATATACCTGGGGGTATATGATCAAATGTGTACAGTTTACCAGTCTCTTCTTTGTCTTTCTCGGCCATAAAGATCTACTGCCATAAAGTATTCTACTATCCAAGCTTCCTTGGTCCTCAATTTCCTTTACTGGCTCATTATCTATATTTTTTATCCTAATTGTGGGTGTTCCTCAGGTTCCTTTTCTCTATATACTTCTCTCGATAACCCCATTACTTCCCATGACTTTAATTATTACTTCTATGTGGATCCAGCCTCAGCTTCTCCCCTGTTTCAGTCTAGTATCACCAATTATCTAGTAGTTATTTCAAATATTCAAGTATTCCCAGAGGCACCCTAAACTCAATTTGTCTAAACAACTTATCTTTCTTCATAAATTCTCCTCTTCTTCAAACTTCTTAGTTTCTGAAGAAGACACCACCCTCTTTTCACTATCTCAGGTTTGTAATCTTAACATAATCCTTGAATCCTCACTTTTCCTTACCTCACATATCCAATCAGAAACCAACCTTGCTTATGCCTTTACATTATCTTATACATACTCACCAATTACCACCTTTTTCAGGCTCTCATCCTTTTTTGCTGCATTTTTTCCCCCAGAAGCCTCCTCAGAAGGATCTCCCTTCCTCAAACCTTTCAATAATCTATTCTACACAAAAGAGATAACTTTGTGACATCCCTATCAGACAATGCCAATGGTTTCCTATTGATTCTAGAATAAAATATAAAACTCTTGGGTTTAGTTTTTTAAAGTCCTACACAGCCTGGTTTCAACATATCTTTTCAGCCTTATTAGGCATCACTCCCTCTCTTGCAGCCTTTGATCTTTTAGCCAAACAGAACTGTTTTTATTCCTCACTCAGGACATAATACCTCTCACCCATATGTCTTTGTATTGACCACCCCCCCCATTCCTGGATCATATTCCTTTCTTACCTCCACCTTACAGAGTCCTTCTCTTCCTTGAAGAAGTTTAGGCATGATCTTCTACATGAAACTTTTCTTGATCCCCCATTGGTATTGTCCTCTCTCAAATTACCTTGTATTTAATTATTGTCTTGTATACATTTACAAATATATAAACATATTTGTATATATTAATTTTATAATTATGATATAGATATGCATGTACATGTACATTTATCCTTCATTAAAATGAAAGCTTATCAAGAGTAGGAATTATTTCTCTAGCACCTAACACAGTTAGGCACTGTATAAATACTTAATTGATTGATTGGGACAAGGCTGAATGTACATTCTTTGGTTATGTTGCAATGGGGATTCTTTTTAGGTATAAACTGTACTATATGATCATTGTAGTCACTTTCAGATTTGGAAGCTTTGTGATTCTGTTTTTCCTCTGTCCTGGCTCCATTCTTATTTTTTGAAGCCAATATTTTTTGATGAATAGTCAGTTTTTTCAGATACTTTGAGCCAGGGGTACATGTATCATATTTTTGTGATTTCTGGTGTTTTGAGCCTTAGCCCTGCCAAGTAGAATTGTTTGCTCCAGTGAATCTGGACTAATTGGCCATTCTATAAGCTCCTATATTTGAATTTAGGTGATTGGTTGTAATGCTTTTTCTTTTTTCTATTTTATCAATCTTTGGAGACCCAAATTTGTCCTTTACAAGTTTTATTACTCTTAGAATCATCATCATTTATTTTTCTTCTTCAAATTGATCCTAAACTCCCTGTGGTATAGCAAGGTCCTCTTCATTTATATCAGTTTTGATCTTCAGGATTTATCACCTTTCTCATTTCTAACATTGTATTAATCTGTTACATAATTACAAAATAAGAAGGTTGCTACCCTTTATGTTGAAAGAGAGAAGTGAGAAACAAATATCCATGCTGAGATGTTTTTCAGCTGCCAAATTAAATCTAGTTTTATACTAATTTCTGTTACATGATTTCAAGATATTCAGACTTCAGACTGTATACATGTGTAAAAACTAGTCTTTAAATATTTTTGGAAGTTTGACCTCTATACTCCCAGTCTCCTTTTTCTGTGTCAGTTACTTTCTAGTGCTAAATTACTTCAGTTGTATCAAATCAGAAGTCAAAAGGCTCTTGCTTAGAGACCTATGGCTGAGACTTTTTTTTAAGTTTAGGCCAATGATGATTATATGTTGCGTCTTTCTAGACATAATAATATTTTCGCAATTTCACCTTTCACCAAGCAAGTCACAAGATCATAGAATCTCTGAGATGAAAGTTGAAACAAGTCAATAAGCATTGTTAGGCACCTACTATGGAATACTATATTAAGAATCAGGGGATATATAAAGAAAGGAAGAGTCCCTACTCTTAAGGAACTCACAGCAGGAAGAGGTAACATGCAAACAACTATGTACAGAAATATATTTTATTGTTTAATCATTTCAATAGTGTCTGATTCTTCATGACCCCACTTGGGTTTTTCTTGGCAAAGATACTAGAGTGGTTTGCTATTTTTTTCCAGCTCATTTTGTAGACTAGGAAACTGAGACAAATCGGGTGATTTGCCTGGGGTCATACAGCTAGTGTCTGAGACCAGATTTGAACATAGGAAGATTAGTGTTCCTGATTCCAACCCCAGGGCTCTATCTATTGCACCACCTAGATGCCCAAAGAATTAAATAGATGGGATAATTTAAGATAATTTTAGATGGCTTTTGAAAATAATTTAGTCTAGTTCCCAAACTGAAGACTGGGCCATGTTTTAAGCAATAAAAATCAACATATATAATATGCGTACAGTTAAGCAACAAAATAAGCAATATCACCGTTCTGTTAGTAACACCAAGCAGTCATTAATAGTATATGAAAAAATGAATTTCTCTGACAACCATGGTCGAGATGCATTCTGAATTCTGTAGAACAGGCTAAGTTAATCAGAAGTAGAGAATCCTTGTGATAAAGCAAACATTAAATCATCAAAGGGAAAGGAAATAATTCTAGTGAAGGAAAAGTATTTTTCTCAACAAAACAAGATCAATTGATAAGAGAGTATCTTTGATCTCAAAAAGAACACTATAAACCTCATAAAACTTAAAAATAATTAAGCTCCCTATAGGAACATTTTCTAGTGGAGACATTTTTGGAGTAGAATTTTTCTACTGAGAATAAATGAGACTTGGACCAGCAGGTCCACAGGGCTCTATCAATATCAACCACCAGGTGGCACTCAAAGTTTGAGCTAGACTCCTGGGAGAGCATGGAAAAGGAAGTGGGAAAAGTGATAGTTTTCTTTCATTATTGATGTAATTATTGGCCTCTTTAAATCCCTCCATTAGAATGTGAATTTAACAGGAGAAGAAAGTGTTTTCTTTTTTTGTCTTTGTCTTTTCAGCAGCACCTGAAACCTATTAAAGGCTTAATGTTTGCTAGCTTGCCTCTACTTGCAGTGGGGATCCGACAAAGCTGTATCCCAACAGCTGGCTTTGGGAAAGAGCAGTACCTTTCCTTAGATTTCTTCTTAGGGAGAGGTGTGCCCTGGGAAGTCTCATCAGCACAACCCATGTGTGACCTTTACAACTGCTGCTTTGCTCTAGACCTTCCTCCCTCCATTCTACTTCTATTTTTGATTCCTAAGATCTGGAAATTTAAGGGAGGAAAGACAGGTAAACATTGAACAGCTGGTGTCAGAATCAGCAGTATGCGATGCATTTCGATATTTTAGGATGAAGTCCATTTGGGTCTAGTCATGAACTCATCAAGAATATACTGGTATTCTCGTTTAATCTCCCTACTTATCTCGGGTGTTGACTTCCTTAGACATTTTTGTTCTGTTTTTTTTCCCCCAGTCTTTTTGGTGGGGAAAACCTGAAGCAAAGTAAGCTCTGATTAAGTTCACCTTTTTTCTGTCATCTATTATTTTTGCAGAAGTCTCATTCCTTTATATCTCCTTTAAGCTCCTGTGGAGCTAAAAGATTCTACTTTTTCTGCTATCTGAAGCTTTATTCATTATCATAAGCACATTTTAAAGTTTAATCTTCTCATGCTTTGCCAGATTTTAGAGGTTATTTTCCTTCCATCCAATAAGGATGTGAAAGGGAATTAGACCCTAGAGAGGGTATTTTTATGACCGGGGATGGAGGAGAAGAGTCCAAGAGGAGTGTGTGGTTCTGGGCAGCGTTCTAGTCACACCTTGGAGTCAGAGAATGTAGAGGCCCTATCCTTAGGGCATGGGATTTTGGGTGTTAAATCTTACTCTGCTCAATATCTGATGTTTCTAAAGGGGAAAACTGGCCTGGCTGACAAGTAGCATCACAACAAGGCATAAAACTGAGAGCCAGTGGAGATAAAGTAAAGCAAACCGATCTACTGAGAATGTAATTGGAAGTTAGGAAGAATGGGATTAAGTCAAGGTATGGAGGTATAAAGGGTGATCAGTTTTATGGGGGTCTTTATCTGAGTTTATATTCAAGTTCCCAGCTTGGGAAAAGGATATTATAGCTTCCTTTGTGTGAACCAGGGGATCTGGCCTTTCCTGGCTTATTTGTTTATTAGGCCCAAAATTCCTAACAGGTCTATGGCTGGGGGGGGGGGGTGGTGTTGGGGAGGAACCATAAATTTTCGCAGCATCCTGATGGATTAATTCCATTACTATTTGGTATCCTAATACTAGAAAGTTTCTAATTCTCTTTGAAGGAAAATAAACAATTAAGAATCTATGAATGTAACCGAGAGAACAATGTACACATCAACAACAACATTATGATATGAAAAAACATTGATGGAAACAGCTCCTCTTGACAGTCCAGATAGTGAGGACAACTGTACTTGACTGGTTATGGACTATATTATCCCCAAGCAGAGGAAGAAAAACAAAAACAAAAAACAAACCACAACACACAGAAAAAAACCCAACCCTTTTGAATCTGATGAACACTTAATAAAAATTCTCTCATGTATCTCTTTCCCTCAATCCTAAATCCTCATGCCAAAAATTATTAATTTGTAAATATGTTTAACAAACTATATATGTAAAATGCTAACCTGACTGTTCCCTGCTGAGGGTGGGAAGGGAGGGTGGAGAGAAATTTTGTAACTTGGAAATATACATGTACAAATGGATGAAAATAAGTAAATAAATTTTAAAATAAAAAAAAAGAAACCTATGAATGTAAAAAATAAAGTGGATGGTTTCATGCTCTCTCTCTCTCTCTCTCTCTCACACACACACACACACACAAAATACACACACACATATAAACACAAACACAGAGTCTGTCTCTGTGTCTGTCTCTCTGGTTCTATTTGTCTCTGTCTCTGTCTCAACCAGAAGTCCTTAGAGTGTAATAATGAAAAATTATTTCTGGAAGATTTGTGCCTAACATAGAATCAGCCCTGAATTAAATTCATCTTTAACAGAGATTTCCACAAACTTTGAATCTGTGACAGTGCAAATAGAACCCAACTCTCCATTATGTGGCTGCTTATGACAATGTTTAATCCATTTGGTAGACTTGATGATGGAAAGATAGCAATTTACATGGAGCTACAAAAAATCCCCTTCAAGAGATTATGGTATTTACTTAGTGAAAATTGATTGAGGACCAGGTGACATTTTGTCTTCCTGTCTACAATGAAATTGTATCCTGTTATATTGCAGACAATTACTGGGGGTCTGTTTGCTTTTGTAGTATGACTAAGGACTGATTGGAAACATATTGGAGCTAGTGGTATTGCTAAGTCTGGTGATAATTATTATAGTAGGAAATCATTGATAAAAAAATAATGGTCTATGAAAAAAGCCTCAGCAAATTTTAACTTTCTATCATCTATCTATCTATCTATCTATCTATCTATCTATCTATCTATCTATCTAGCTATCTAGCTATCTAGCTATCTATCTGTCTATCTAATACATCTGTGTATATATATATATATATATATATATATTTCAATTTATTTCATTTTATTTTTGCTGAAATACTGAATTTTGGATATCTTTAGATTTCTCTGACAAGGAACATAAAAAGTTTTAGTGGGTTTAGAAATGATTAACATTTTATTATTCTTAAAGTTTATAAAGAATTTATATAACATTTGAATCTCACAATAACCCAGTGGGTAAAGATGTTGCCAATCTCCATTTTTAAAATTAAATTGGATTAAGTGACTTCCCTGTGGTCACATAACCATAAGTAGTAAAATCAAGATCCTAATCTAGGCCTTTCTGACCTTTTTTTCTGACCTTTTCTGAACTTTGGTTCAGCACATTTTATACTGCTTATCCCATCTTCCATTAAAACAAATAAAAAAAACTTGAAATTATCACTAGGAAATGACAGTATCATCATTGAGTAATTGGCAGGCTTTTATTTATTACCAATTATGTGATATTCCAGGTACTTTTCTAGAGGCTGATGATACAAATAGAAAAATGGGCCAGACTCTGCTTTCAAGATGTTTGTTCACATCCCATGGTGAGGTTGCCATATGTTTACAGATCAATAAGTATAAGACACACACACACACACACACACACACACACACACACAGAGAGTTACTAAGTTATTTAAAAAAGGAAGCATTAACAGTTGAGAATGAGAAAAGGTCTTTGAAGGAATTTGCTTGATTTAATCCTTGAAGGGAGGTGGGGGTGGAGTTGAGGTACATCTACATAATATAATCTTAATAAATGCTTGTTGCAAGACTTATTGAAAGAATTCCAAGTATGGGAGATAGATTGGGCAAAACCTCTAACAAAGAGGAAAGAATGTCACACATAGGGAACAGCAAGTAGGCCAGTAAGCCATAGAAACCTGCGTATGAAGGGAACACTACACTATTTGGATGGACAGATGATGAAGGATTATAAATATTCAATAAAAGAGTCTGTATTTTTTACCACAGGCAATTGGACTACAGCTATAGCTTCTTGAATAAGGCAAAGAGATAGAGCTATTCTTTAGGAATATCCATTTTGGAATTAATGTAGAGTCTATTTTGTCCTTCAGTAGCTGGGTGACACAGTGAGTAGAGTGCCAGGCCTGCAATCAGGAAGACCTGAGTTCAAATATGATCTTAGAGACTTTTTTTAGGTTTTTGCAAGGCAAACGGGGTTAAGTGACTTGCCCAAGGCCACACAGCTAGGTAATTAAGTGTCTGAGACTGGATTTGAACCCAGGTACTCCTGACTCCAGGGCCAGTGCTTTATCCACTATGACACCTAGCCACCCCCTTAGACACCTTCTAAGTGTCTAAGTGTGACCCTGGACAAGTTACATAACCCTCTTTGCCTCAGTTCCTCATTTGTAAAATGAGCTGGAGAAGGATATGGAAAACTTCTCCAGTATCTTTACTAGGCAAACCCCAAATGGAGTCACTAAGAGTCAGACATGACTTAATAACTAAACTGTAACAGCTTCAGCCCCCTGGGTTATATCCGGTCAAGTCAAGTTTCTAACCTGTTCACTTGAGTTCTTCCAGGGCTTAGAGTTTCTCCTTGTCCTTCTTGTGGTCCTAGGCTCATTCAGAAAAAAAAAAAACTTCTAAAGTTTTTCTTAGCATTTTGGATAATTATTTAATCTGGCATTCTTTTTAGAGCATTGCTAGTGCATATGTGGGAAGGCTGAGCTCATCTGTGACCCTTCATGTTGTTATCCTTAACTGGAAATTCAGTGTCATAAGACTATTTCAAACAAGCCTACTGCCTTCCCCATTATCACCACTGAGTTCATTTTATTGAAGGTAAACTAAATGGTCATAACTAAATGGTTAGGTAGGGTTCCCAAAGGAATACAAATACACTATTATTTCTAGTTTTAGTAATTTGCTGTTGATTTAGAAGTTGAAATGCTCAGTATTTTGTTTTTCATTGCCAATACAAAGTTCACAAAATATTTTATATCATTTAAACCTGACAACCATGTGGGGAAAATATAAGTATGAGTGTCCACATTCTTCACCTTTAAAGATGCAGAATAGTAACTCAGTCACATAAACATAATTTGTTTACAAAGATGTTGGTAGGTTTATGCAAGTTGGAGGCAATTCACTTGTTTTTAGGCACAGAAAAAAATATAGAAGTGATATTCACTCACAGATTTTGAGTCATTGCCTTCATCATTGCAGTGGAAAATAGAAGGTTAGAGCACATAGGAGCCAGGCTATTTGCTGATATCAGTCTTTTTTATTTTTTAAAATTTTATTTATGTAAGGCAATGCAGTTAAGTGACTTGCCCAAGGTCACACAGCTAGGCTGGTGTTCTATCCACTATACCATCTAACTGCTCCATTATATCAGTCTTTGAGCTATTTGTAAGTTGTAGATGACCTAACAAATGTTCTAAAAATGATGATAGTGATGATAATGGAATTATAAAGTAAGATGTTCAAACCATAGAGATGTTAAAATTTTCATTTGGTCATTTGTGATAGCAGTTTCAAACTTATGATTTCCTAGATTTTAAATTTAGTTCTTTTTATACATACCCAGAGGTTCTCAAAGGAGACTGCTAAATAGAAAAAAAACTATATAAACTGAATAAAAAACTTTGACTTTCAAATGAATTTCGTTACCTGTAGGAAGAAATATGAGATTATTCTACCAAGATGGCAGAATCATAGATTTAGTACTGAAAGGGACCTCATAAAGTCCAATGCCTTCATTTTATAGATGAGGAAACTGAGGCTCAAAGAGGTGAAATGAATTGGCCAGGTCTGCATGGCTATTGTGTCTCCTGAACCCACATCTTCCCGATTATAAGTCCAGCCATCTATTTCACCACATTATTTCTCAACAAAACTTTTAAAAAATCTTATATATATATATATATACATATATATGTATATATATATATATGTATATACACACAATATGAGGGAACTAGTAAGTATGTGTAGCATGCTAGGTTAACTCATATGGAAGAAGCTCTTTCTGGAAAGGTTTAATGATGTGTAATGCCAGGGTTCTGCTCCCCAACCTGGATCATGCACAGACATTCTGAAACTAGTTGCCAGTGATGTGGTAATGAGATTGAGCATAGAGCCAGACTTGGGGTGCCTTCCAAAGGCACCATCTCAAAGGAATCCAAAGTCACAGTTAAGTTTGAGCCCATTGTCTTCAAAGATCAAGGTAATATAGGAGGGAGTGGAGGCCACCCCCACCCCAAGTCACCGGGGTGAGGGGGAAGGGGCAGGGAATAGGTCTCTGTTTCTCTTCTTGCTATATTCCTTTGTAGAAAATATCCCATTGTATAGGCTAAATGATATTAATTACTAATATTAATTACCTAATCACTGTAAGTTAAAATTGGGTGACCTCATAGGATGAGAGCTCCAGCAGTGGGACATGAGGGAAAGGTATCCCCAACACTTCAGGGGTTTTCTAGAACTCTGAAGAGGAGATGTAGCTAATCTAGCTCTGGGAAACATGACTTTTAGTTTGGGAGAGTTTGTCTTTTACTAAAAAATATGAAGTTTTAATTTGGCTTTGAGTTGAATTCAAATTAATTATTAGACTAAACTCCATGAGCTTAAATGAATGGGGACATTTCCCTAGAGCCTAGCACAATACTAAGCACATGATAGGCACTTAATGGATTGGGAACTTCCTTACGTGTTGAAATCTCATCTAAGACAAATCTGGAACTATGTATTTGTGGGAACTGCTGGAGAGATTCTCTCCCAGGGAACTTCATTTTTGGATATTATAGTTTTTGAGTTCTCATTGAAGAAATCAGCACCTACTCTTGAATCTATGCTTGGGCAGCTCTCTAAGCCTCAAATATTGAAAATATTTTTCAGGTATGTTTCTTGGGGCCCTACTGCCTTTTCTTTTTTTTTTTAAATGTTTCATGGCATTGGGTTTGTCCCAGAATATTCCTCTAATGCTTTCTACTCAAGAATACTCATCTCTTTGTACATCCATCTACTCTCTCCTCCTTTTGTAACATTTGCTGTCACTGTACCAAAAATGATTTGTATGGAAGAAACAGAATAATGGAGATAGATAATCCTGGAGGTGCAGGATTAGAAAGGCATTCTGAGTAGCTTAAATATTAAAATATCGAAGGGCAGCTAAGTGGCACAGTGCACAGAGCACCAGCCCTGGAGTCAGGAGTACCTGAGTTCAAATCCGACCTCAGACACTTAATAATTACTTAGCTGTGTGGCCTTGGGCAAGCTACTTAACCCCATTTGCCTTGCAAAAACCTAAAAAAATTATCCAGAGGAAGGTCTTCATGAAATAACATGAGCAAGAATTTGCAAAGAAATTTGATTCACTTCTTGACTTGCCTCGAATAAGCAGTCCCTTCAGTGAGGCATTAAACTGAAGGTGCAGTTAGTTCACAATAGCTACCACTGCATATCAAAAAATAGAACATGTTATTAAAACAGCTAAATATAATCTCAACTACTATATTCAGTGGTCCAGGACTTCCCCCTCACCTAGAACTCTAGATTTTTTTTTAACCAGGAATTACTCTTAGGGGTTTAATCTGGGATGTTTTTATCTAAAAACATGATTTTTTTTCTCTTTGGCTCATATCCCATTTCAGAATATATTCTGAGAAACCACTAAAATAAAACTTAGGTATAGCTTGTATCTACCCACAAATGGGGAAAAGGGAGTTTCCACTTCTTATACAATCATTTTAAATAACTATATATATCAGGCATGTCATAGAGTATAAAGCACTGGACCTGGAAGCAAAAAAGATCTGAGTTCACATGAGACCCCAGAGATAACTATTTGTGTGATCTAGACAAGTCCCTTAAAACTGCATCAGATTCTTGAATTGCAAAATAAATATAATAATAGCCCCTACTTAAGAATCAAATGATAAAACAAATGTAAAGTGCTTTGGAATCCTTAAAGTATACATATGTACATACATACATATCTACAGATATATGTATACATAAACACAAATATGTGTGTACACACACACACACACACACACACACACACACACCTTCTTTCATCATCATTATTATCCCAAAAGGCAGTGCTGCTTAGGAAATTCTCTTCTTTTTCTAAAAGGTCTTATCTCCAAAGTCTTGGAAGTGTCCAATCTTGAGGTGACTCATGAGGTAACCCAAAAGCTAATATTTTCTGGGAAATCTCTGGTCAGAAGACTAAAGTTGGGGTTGGGGGTGCAGTGGAAGTGAAAAATGTACAACAAAGTTCCCAAATACTAAGGGTGGAGTATCGAGGTAAAGAGGTATTTGGTTTCCTGGCCTCCTTGGAGTTCTTCATTTGCTTCAAAGATATAACCTTACCCAACTTTGCATATTCCTGGGCTGAATAAAAATTTCGACACATTTCTCAAGCAGTGGGACTGACTGAAAGCTGGGAGGAAGATTTAAAGAGTAAGTTGCCCATTTTAGAGTGAACTAACATTGCTTATTATTTGATCCCAGGCTAGAATGTTTATTGCTCCTCTGTTCTTTTTGTCACCAAGCTATCTTGGACCTTTCAGGAGCCTTGTTTGGATTACTCCCTTCCATCTCAGTCTTTCCTTTAGATTATTACCCATCTAAACAAATCTTATGATAATTAATTTCCACAAGTGAGGCATTGACTGCTTAAACCCAGGCAGGCACAATTGCATAAACAGTTACCAGTATCTACTGTCCCAAACCAACCATTTTGATTAGGCAGAAAATCCCAGAAAGTTTACTTGGTCACATATGGGGCAAAGCTGATTTTTTCGGGGGTAAATAAGTCCCTGAACTCTTAGAAGGTTGTTTTCTTCCATTTGTAAGATTTGTTGATTATATATTAGATACCAAATAGGTGATATAATTGATGCAAGGGAAAGCTATTTTGATTTGCTCATTATTATCTTGGACACATTGCAATATTTGACCTTGATTAATAGACAACTTGGGTATTTATTTCAATTCAGTGTTTTAAATGTGAGTTACTTTAACATGTCAGACATTTACCAAGTTGAGATCATTCAAGTAAATGAAAATAAGACAAATTTTTCAAGTCTTGTTTAAAAAAAGTAAAATTTTGTTTTCTTTTGCCTTTCTTATTTTCATGCTCTATTGTCATGTCTTTTTTTAGTTGTCCCCTCTCTTCCATTTTCTCAGCTGTTCCCTGCCCCCACACTGATACTTTCCCCTCTTTTACCATCCAACTCACACTCAAGTCTGCTCAAATGGCAGATATTTAATTTTTTTTAAAAAAGTAAATTGTAACATCCATGTGTTTATTTAGTTTGCTCATTTCTTTCTCCCCTGTTTCTGTTTTTGAACAAGCTTTTTCATTTATTGTTTTCAGTCCTGTGAGCTTGTCTTCAGAAAGATTTATTATCAGCTTATCTTTTTTCCAGTGTTTAATATTTACGTCATTCTGTCATCCAGCCCACTGTTAAGTAGCAGCGAGCTCAAATCACTAGCAGTTAGGTCTGTGGATTCATATGAACTCTTCACTCACGCACATTTGTTACTTTCTGCTCTCTCTGACTGTGTTCCACCTACTCCTGAGAAGGTATGTTTGTGGACAGTCACTAAAGAGGAAATAGAGCTAAAGGACTCCAGTGACAATTCAGAGGGAGAGGGATTATGTTTTATATAAAATAAAATCAAATGGCAGGGGGGTAATGATCAATATATATAAAAAATTTAGATTAATTTAATGTAGAGTTACAAAACTCTGCAATTACAGCTGTTTAATAGACTTTAACTTCTTTAGCGTCAACCATTGAACTAAAGGAATATTTACATTCTTGAAAACAGATTGCTTTATAAATATGTCTTTTAAAAATATTTATTCTTTTTGAATATTGACTTATAAAATGCTGGCAGGTATAAAACATTGCAAATTGTCTACCAATCTTGAAAAATCAAGGAAAGAATAGCATATCAAGGAGGTTGTCCAGATTTTACAGAAATCAGATTCAGAATAAATTATTTAATTACCAAGAATAATGTTAAAATGTTGAATTTTTATAGACACAATTAAATTTCTATTTGAAATTTTTATCCTTAAAGCAAATTTATGTTTTTTCTTAGACTTTTAAAAATATTTCTTTTTCTCTAATTTTGAAGTTAAACTATCATTTAGTTTTAAAACATTTCCTTCCTGCCCTTCCACCCAGTTGTATGTGTATGAGTATTATAAATAATGGTATATTTGCACAATTAAAAAGATAATATTTAATGTGTATATATATACATATATATATATATATATACACTTTATATGTAACTTAAAAAGATCACTCCATCATATGTGTCCCTTGTAATGATGATGATTATATATTCCTGATTTTGGGGGACAATCCTAAGTTAAAAAACATCTACTTTTAATGTGGCCTTTACAAAAGGAACTTTTTTGTTGTTGTTAAGGTATTTCTAACTACCATATTCTTTGCATTTTGGTTTAGAGAAATGTAACAACTATGATATATGTCCTATTTAAGTATAACACTTTTGATTTTACTTTAGTTGTATTTTTACTATTTAATGTTAACTTTATGCAAATCTATGCAATGGAATTGTAATATGTAAATGTAATTGTAATTCTTTTGGTCAACACATTTTGTCTTGTTTTGTTTCTCATTCATTTTCATTTCTCTCTCTCTCTATATAATATATCTAATAAAATAAATGTATTTGTATTTGGCATTGTGATTCCCACAGTAAAATCAGTTTACTTACTGACTCAGTAATACAATCTCTGTTTGGTGGCACAGGTTCATGTTATCATTATTCCAGGGGGACTGTCTCCCTATCAAGGATCTCTGCCTCTTTACCTTTTACCCTAATCTTTCTAGAAAACTCTTTTATTGTTGGAAAGGAGGTGGTAATTATGGAGCTTCTAACAACTTTGGAATTAAGCCCACATTACATTCTGGGTCTTGTTTGAAAAAAACCTGAAATTTTGTTTTCTTTTGCCTTTCTTATTTTCATGCTCTATTGTCATGTCTTCTTTTAGTTGTCCCCACCTCCCATTTCCTCAGCTGTTCTCTTCCCCCACTGATACTTTCCCCTCTTTTACCACCCAACTCACACTCAGATTTCTTCTCTAACTTGCAAAATAATGGGTCTGAAATATTATCCATTATTGTATCCTGATTCATGTTCTGAAATATAAATTCTAATCCTATCTTTCTGACATTTTCTTTTGCTCCATGAAACCTAGAATAATAGTATAGCCACTATTCTTAAAACATAGTGAGAATTCCCAACTTTCCATAGCTAATCTCCCTTGCCTCCTTTCTACTTAATTGAATCTTATCCACTTTTCAAGACTTATTTTGAATTTTCTCCCAATCAAATAAACATTTATTAAACACGAAATAGGTACTAGGAACTATGTTCTAGTAGTTTTATCTCTCTGATGGTATCTATTGTTTGCTCTTTCCATCCAGATATAAAAGATGGACATCTAAAGGTTTATATCCTAATTAACTGAATAAGAATTTTTTTCTAAAGTGATCCAGAATAAACCAGGTCTTGTTACCTTCTTTCTTTCATAAACTCCTTTGGATACCTTCCCAAAATAATGTTTTAAATAGATGAAATAAAAATACAAAAGAAAATTATATTGAAATAAAATTATCAAAATTTTTTGTTAGTTCATAGACCTGTTAAAAATGCCAATCTAAATCATCTTCTGAAGAAAAGAATTTCATTGAAGTTAGTATTTTGTATTTTTAATAGATATATAGAACACAAGGAGAAACTAGATGGTACATTGGATAAAGTGCTGATCCAGGAGTCAGAAAGGATCATCTTTGTGACTTCAGACACAGAAATGAGTTGAAAAGAGATGCAGCAAACCACACTAGTATCTTTGCCAAGGAAACCCCAAAAGGGGTCACAAAGAGTCAGACATGACTCTAACAATTGGAAAAAAATAGAACACAAGAATTTGAAGGGACCATAAAGATCATCTTGGATGTTCAGCTTCTTTATGGTGGGTACAAGAAAAAAGAGGTCAGGTACCTTGTTCAGGTCACTCAGGTAGTAGAATAGGTACCAAAAACCAGATCACTAGTATTCTTTTCCCTACATCATAGTTCTTATTTATAGACAGACATATGAGAAACTAAAAGAGAATTAAACATCATTCCATACCAATCTTAAATAACTGGGCAATTCATAATACTATGATAGATACTTTATTTAAACAAGTCTATTTATTTTAAGCAAAATCATTCATTGTTTATATTGTACATTTAAAAATTTAAATGTTAAAAGCAATATATTTTAAACATATGATCTCCCAAAGTGGTATTGACAAGTATGGTTCTGTTGAAATCATTGTGAATAGTGGTATCTGTTTCAAATAGTGACCTCAGACTCCTTCCTGAAACAAAGTCCATCTTTTTTAACATCAGTATTCTGTTGATGCTGCATAGTCATCAGAGAAATATGGGTGATGCTATACTTAGTTGAATCTAGGCAAACCTAATTAATGAGGAATGAACAGAAGTATCCTTAGTGATGTATAACTAGAAATGGAGTCGGGTTGGCCAACAATCTGACTATTAGAGTCAATAATGCTCTGGGGATCCAGTGCCAAGAGAGCCAGGAAAAGGCCTTTACTATGTTGGGTAGACCCTCTGTGGATAATATTCAGGCAAATATGGACTAGTCTCATATAAGAAAAGGGCATAGAAAGGTTGCAAGGTGTACTGTTAGAAGGAGTACTTATACTAATGAGATTAGAGATGTATTAAATTGAGGGAAAGGAGGATGCTTTATACTTTTCCACTCAATGGAATAATTTTTCAAAACACCCTTTGTCCCCTCACAAAATATATTATTGTTAAATGGAGTAATGTTTTAGCCAAGTTGGCAGCAAAGTAAATTTTTACAAAGTAAATCCAATTTTTAATTTAACTTCTACTATTAAATTGGAGCTATGATTCTCTGAAATATCAATTTACCAATAAACTTAATTGGAAGCATCACTTCCAGTGAGGAAAGGGTTCAAAAGATGGTCTATTTATGGCATGTTGTCATGGTTAAGCACTTTCAGAAAAAATGTAAGTCTTTGAAGCACTTTTTGATTTATAACCTCCCCTTCTTTCCTGAAGTACTAGAGTATGTCATGAGTATGTCATATTTTTGCTAGCAGAAGAATGTTTCTTTGAGATCTTAAAGAGTTTTTAAAATTATTATTAATGTTAATATTATTTTGGTTGGAACCTGTGATCTTATTCAGATCCCTTGTGTGGAAACTTTCCATCAGTGCAGATTAGAAAGACATTATAAATACATAGTCTTAAAGAGTTTCTTGAGGGTACTGAGAAGTTAAGTGAGTTGCTCATGATCACAGGACTAGAAGGAAAAAAAATAATGAAGGACCTAAATTCCTTTCCTCCTAATTCAAAGACCTACTGTCTAACCACTTATACCAATCTTCCTCTAAAGTTGCATGTCCAAAAGTGCTCCACAATAATAACACATTGTTGAAGACATTATCTGTTCTAGTCTGAAAGTTTGAATATCAGGTGTAATACGTCCATTCTAGAAAAAGAATCTGTTTTAAATAAAAAATGGCTATGTGAATTCAACTGTTGTAATAGTAGCCACTGGGTTGACAATACAACTTCTGTGCTAAAGGAACATTTAAAATATTTTTCAGTTTTTTTCTTTAAAATCTTCAGTTATCAACCAATTTTAACAATTTTTTGGAGATGAAATTCTTTTCAAAGTAGATTAAACTTCATCTATACTTTATGGACCCTTTTATCAGTAGCGAGGGTAACAAGGCATATTCATGATATAGATTTCTCTTCTTTCAGGTGTTTTGGATGGGTATGTTCAATTGGAAAGAAACAATTCTACTCTGATTATAGACCTGGAACTAATTGCTCAGGTAGCATCTCATGCACCAAGTCCACAATAGTCTGGTTCAAACACCTTGCTTGAGAAAATGTCATTTTGTTATGAAGCCATAAATGGTTCCTGTATAAAGAACAGTTGGACAAATGTCATCCGCATTCCCATGTACTGTTTAATGATACTCTTGATTCTCACTACATTGGCTGGAAATCTTATGGTTATTATCTCCATATCACATTTCAAACAACTTCACACTCCAACCAATATGTTAATCAATTCCATGGCCACTGTTGACTTTCTGTTGGGATGCTTGGTCATGCCTTACAGCATGGTGAGATCAGTTGAAAAGTGCTGGTATTTTGGAGAGGTCTTTTGCAAACTTCACACAAGCACAGATATTATGTTAAGCTCAGCATCAATTTTCCACTTGTCCTTCATTTCTATTGACCGCTACTATGCTGTGTGTGACCCACTAAGATATAAAACCAAGATCAGTGTCTTGGTTGTACTTGTGATGATTGCAATAAGTTGGACTGTCCCTGCCATTTTTGCTTTTGGGATGATTTTTCTGGAACTAAATTTAAAAGGATCTGAAGAGCTATATTATAAGAACATTCACTGCAAAGGAGGTTGCTTTGTTTTTTTCAGCAGGATATCTGGCATCCTGGCCTTCATGACTTCCTTCTATATTCCTGGATCTATTATGCTGTGTATCTATGGAAAGATATATTTCATTGCAAAAGGGCAAGCCAAGTCAATAAAAAATTCAAACCAGAAGATCCAAAATAGATTTGAAGAGAAACAGCAACTCTCACGAAGCAAGGAAAAGAAAGCAGCAAAAACTTTAGGGATTGTGATGGGAGTTTTTCTCATCTGTTGGTGCCCATTCTTTCTCTGCACAGTCATTGATCCTTTTATAGATTACACCATTCCACCATATCTAAATGATGTATTGATTTGGTTTGGTTATTTAAATTCTACCTTGAATCCAATGGTTTATGCATTTTTCTACCCATGGTTTCAGAGGGCCCTGAAGATGATTTTCTTTGGTAAAATTTTCAAAAAGGACTCTTCTAGGTGCCAATTATTTTTAGGACTAAATACTTAGAAAGATTTTAACCTAGAATTGCTTTTGCGACTATATTTATAAATTCTCTATTTGGGTAAGAAATGAATTTCTTTTAAAATGGAAACTTACTAATACATATATTATTATTATTGACCTCTGTTTTTATTATTTTACAGAAAATTAGGTATGTTGAGATTTATTGTACTGACCTCTTCTTTTTTTTTTTTTTTAGCAAGGCAAATGGGGTTAAATGGCTTGCCCAAGGCCACACGGCTAGGTAATTATTAAGTGTCTGAGACCGGATTTGAACCCAGGTACTCCTGACTCCAGGGCCGGTGCTTTATCCACTACGCCACCTAGCCGCCCCATGTACTTACCTCTTCTAATAAATATAATGTAAGCTATGATTTTTTTCACAACTAGATGGTCAGCCCCACTTCTCTATTGAGAATCTTTTAAAAATAACTACCCCCCTCCCCCAATGTCTTCAAGTAACAATCTCTAGATATTCATTTAGGTAAAGCCTCTTTTCAAACTTTAAAGTGTCACCTTATCAGAAATGAGAAAAGTTACATATAGTCATGATTTAGTTTTCTGTTCTTTTTCTATTATAACTTTATATACATAAGTTTGTCAGTTAACATTCAAGAGACCTTCCTTTTCCTCTTGGCTACTTTCCCAGCAGTTATAATACTGTCACGTGTGGGTAAATGAAATTGCACCACAGTTGTAGAGTAAATACCAAAGCAAGTAATTTAACCTTTGATCTGTATCAGAACTACAAATTTTCTACTTGATATAATTTTCAAAATGCAAATTTAATTTTGTTCAATGAGATTACATTAAACATCAAATAGTATTTTCAAATTATACAGTAGGTTATTAAGGGAAAAAATAACTAGACATAATCTATTGCCTTTCTCAGTGAGCCTTATCAAATTGTCCATTTGTTTCAATCCCTTCTTTTATTTATTAAATTCATTTAATATGTGACTGAAAAAATGCTTCCTGATTATTTTATCCAGACATTTGCAAATTTCCTGTTTGTCTGCAGCCTCATTTGATATCAAGACTTTTACAACTTTTCTTCTTTTGCAGTCAGTTGTGAAGCTTCCATAGTTTAAAAAAAAACTGTGACTGGGATCAAAGTTTAATCTTATTTTGCTTTTTTGCTTCTTTCATCATTTCCTCAGCATTCCCCTTTCCTTGTGACAAATAGGTAAGGTGGAAGGCGGGGGTTCCTTAGCAGTGATAACAAAGGACTCACCCAGAAGTTTTGGGAGTATAAATGGAGCCCCTTGGAGCCTTGGCAGTTTCAGAGTGTGACTCAGAACTTGGCTTTATCTTCTGGGTCTAGTTTCACATAGTGTTATTACTATATCATAGACCATTTTTCTCTCCCTCTTTGGAGAGCATTTGAATTCAATATATTAATATATTGAAGGTGGTTGGAGAGAAAGTGTTCTCTTTACTGTGTGAAGAGGTCAAGGTATAATTAAAAAGAGGATGGTGGAGTAGAAGCTCCATCAGAGTTCTGAGCTCGACTTTTCCTCAGATTCCTGGTCTAACCTAAGAAGGCTAGGAAGACAAGGAGAGTTAAACCATCAGAATTTGGGGAAAATTATGGTTTTAGATTGAAACTGGATCAGAAACTTATCAGTTATGAATTCTAATGGTGTGTAGTAGCATTCCATGATGTAAGATGATTAGTTTAAAATATATGGAGACTACATTAAGCACAAGTTATACTTTTAGTTTCAGATGTAATAAAATGTATCAATAAAAGATTTATAACATAGATACTGAAGTATCTCATAAGGGATTTTTGAAAGACAGAGATATCTATAGATCCAAAGACACTTTAAAATTGAAAAATGGAAATTCAATATATTGATATAGTTGGGGAGTTGGGGAGAAAGTGTGATTGAAAAATGAAAACTTTCAACCACAAATCAACTGAAAATTAAATTATAATACACTAATATCAAATACACTAATATCCTGTGTATTTGATGATCTTTTTTTTTTATTTTCATCTCTGTCACTCTCTTTGTAACACCTTTTTGAGTATTATTTCCTCCTTTGTCTTTTCTCTGGGTTTTTGTTATACTTATTTGCTGATTCTATTCCTATCTGTCTGACTTATTTTTAACTGAATTCTTTGCTAAATTTTCATCCAAATTATCCCTTCCCCAACTGTAAGTGTACCCCTTTGCTCTTCTCTGGCCCTCTTTCCTTCTTTTTTACATTCTCTTACTTGGTGACCTTTATGTATTACCATGGACTCAATTATCAGTTTTTGGCAATTTTTTTTATTTTTAATTTGTGGAATAAAGTAAGTAGTTCTATAATATAGTATAAAACCATGATTTCACAGGAAATTGCAAATCTTTTCTGTAGAAACCTGGTATTCCTTTTAAATATATATAATAAGGTTATGCAAATTCCCACCTCCATTTTCCCTCTTTTCTTCCTCTACACCAAGAAGGTTATCAAAGACACAAATAAGAATACGCATACATAAATTCACACATATATACTTATATAATTATTCTATGCATACTTCTATTTATCAATTCTTTATCTGAATGTAGATAATATCTTTCTCCATATGTTATTTATAGTTAATTTGGGTTTTTTAATAAGAGTCAAAATGAATTGTTTGCTCAAGGTTGTTCTTAAAACAATAGTGCTATTACTGGATACAATATTCTTTTGGTTCTGCTTATTTCATTCTTTATTATTTTGTGCAGATCTTTCCAAATTTATCTAAGATCATCGAGCTCATCTAGTCTTATAGCACAGTAGTTTCTATCACAATCTTATAGTCATAACTTGTTCCATCATTCCCAGTTGATGGCAATTTCCACTTCTTTGCCATAACAAAGAGAACTGCTATAAACATTTTTGAACATAGGATCTTCTCCATTTCCCCTAGCCATCTTTGGAAATGGACCTGGCATCACTGGATCAAAAGATATAGGCAATTTAGCCATCTTTGGGCATAATTTCAGGATGTTCTCCAAAATGATTGTATCAGTTCACAATTTTACCATTAAGAAATAGTGTTCTTATTTTTCAAATCCCCTCCAACATTTGTTGTTTTCCACTTTCAATAATTTTAGCCAATCTGGTAGATTTAATTTGGTAATTTTAATTTGTATTTCTCTATTAATAATAATTTTACAGTATTTTCCATATGATGATGAATTCTTTTTATTTCTTTATTGGAAAAATACCTGTTCACTTCCCTTGACCATTTATCAATTGGGGAGTGATTCATATTCTAATACATTTGACAAAATTCTTTATATATATTTGAAATATAAGACTTTTTATCTGAGAAACTGTTTATAAAATCCTGCCCCCATCCCCCACTTTATGCTTTCCTTCTGATCTTGGTTACATTTGTTTTATTTGTGCAAAACATTTTTAATTTAATGCAATTGAAATTATGTTTTATATCTAACTTTGTTCTGTATCTCATTTATTCATAAATTATTCACTTATCCATAAGTCTGTTAAGAAATTTGTTCCATGTTCTAACTTTCTTGTAATATCTCTTTTTATATCTAGGTCATCTATCTATTTTGACCTTATTTTGGTAAATGGTGTAAGATATTGATTTGGGTCCACATTGCTTTCTTGTTTTCCTAACAATTTTTTCAAAGCAAATAATGAATCCTTATCCTAAAATCTTAAATCTTTATACTTGTCAAATTCACTTACTTCTGTAAATTGTATGTATATTCTGTTACACTGATCTACTTTTCTGTTCTTAGTACTTTTGACAACTACTGCCATATAATATAGGTTAAAATCTGGTCCTGTTAAACCTCCTTCCTTGACATGTTTTCATAAGTTCCCTGGATATTTTCAACTTTTTGTTTTTGCAAATGATTTTTGTTATTATTTTTCTAATTTAGTGAAATAATTTTGGGGTAATTCATTTCAGCACATTCACATATCCAGCCCCTGTCACACACCTGAACTTCAAGTTCCCCATCACCAATTTTCTATTGAATATTTCATGCTGGATGTCTCATACATCTTACATTCAATTTGTTCAAAACAGAACTCATTTTCCCTCTAAAACTCATCCTCCTTTATTTCTGTCAAAGGTTTCTCCATCATATTTAGGTTCTCAGATTTACAACTTCCACATTATATCCTGAACTCCTTACTTTCCCTTACTTTACAAAACCAATCAAGTTCCCAAATTTTTCCAGTACTCTCACTTCAGTATCTCCCACATCAGTCCATTTCTCATTACTCACAGCCACCATCTTGGTTCATTTCCTCATCACTTTTCAATTAAGACAATTAACTTCCCTTTTGCTCTCCCTGTTTAAAGTCTTTTTCTATTGCAATCCATCCTTGATACAGTTGTGAAAATAATATTTCCAAAGTAAGTAAGTTGTCCTTTGTAATAAAAAAACCAAGTCAGAATGTATATGATGGCATGATTCATACATTATGTTTATTATGGTGAGAGTAATGTTGTGCAAAGACATCGTCACTGCCTTTTCCAGAATCAGTTTACCCCATGGCCTGATTTAATAGAAAAATGGGACTTTTAGTGAAAGTCTAGATGCTGTGAAAGTCTTTAGTCTTCAGGATATAGTTTCTCTCTCATATCAGTGAAGCACCATGGCATCCCAGCAATGCCAGGTAAAAGTATCAGTATGTGATTTTCTGATGATAAATTGTTGACAACACATCACATTCATCACCTGTATCATGATGATTTAATTGTTAGTATGGGAATGTTTTCATTAATCAAGACTAAAAGTCATAGACTAAAAGATGATCTGAACCCCTCCTAATGTAATCCAATGTCATTATCCCCATGATTCATCAAGCAACTTCTGATGCTTCTAAGTCTTTGGGTTCCAGGGGGAGTATGGAGTATATTGATAATTAATTCATCAAGTTTCAGGGATGGAAATACCATATTGTCACATAGTTAGAACTTCTAGGGAAAAGTCTAGCCAGTACTGATAATTAGACCATTGTGAGATAGGTTTTGAATTTCTAAAGTACAATTCTGACCATGTCACTCTTCTACTCAGTAAACTTCCATGGCTACCTATTACTTCTAGTATAAAAGATAAGATCCTCTTTTGGACTTTTAACAACCTGTTCCAATCTACTTTCTAGACTCATTAAATATATTTCTCTTCCCAAAGTCTATGGTCCAGTGACTAGACTCTAGATAAATCAGCTTTCTTGCTTTTCTTTACACATGATATTCCATCTCTTTATCTTTACTAGTTGCCCCATTCCTAGAATGCTTTTTTCCATTTTACCTTGACCTTGGAGAATCCCATATTTCCTTTAAGATTTACTATTTTCACATTAAATTTTTCCTAATCCTCTAAATCCCAATGTCCTACTTCCCTAAACTAATATTTATTGTGTATATACTTATATATATTCTATACTCTGTAGAATGTAAGCTCCTTGAAAATAAGGATTGTTTTATTTTTGTCTTAATATCTGTAGCCCCTGATAGAGTTTCAAGTGCATATAGATACTTAATAACTGCTTAGTGAATGATTTCTGAAACTGACTGTAACTATTTTTATATCAGCTTAATAAAATAGATGTACATTATTTGGTCCTGTTGTGTTTTGGAGATTTGCTTTAGTGAAATCATATCTATATAACATGTACAAAAAATTTAAATTAGAAAACAAGTCAGTAGTTAAAGAAATATTATTTACAGATTACACAAAACATAAGATGTTTTAAGAATTCACAAATGGAAGCAGCTATTCCATAAAAGACTTGGGATGAATATTGCAGTGGCCCCTCTAGTTTCATGAAGTATATTACTTCTTCCCTTTCTCTAGTTCTGAATTATCAAAATCTTTAAATGTTAAAAGTACTTTTCCTCCCACTGGTTCTTACAACAATGGGGTACAGGTACAAGACTGAAGATACAGATATAAGACTAAATTCTGTATATTTTGCAACTCGGGTGAATATATATTGGGGACCAGCAATATTTGCCAGATAAATGGTACAAACTACATGGGCTGTCCTCCACAGAAGTAGAGGTTATCTTTATGAATTGGGGTGAGTTGAAAAGACTTCTCAAGATGGGTGGACAGCTTTGGATTGGATTTTGAAGAATGGATACAAACCTAAATTGGTATTTAAAAGAAGAGTCATATTCGGAGAAATTGGAATAATATAATAATAGCTAGCACAATTTACATAGGGCTATAAGGTCTAGAAAGTGCTTTGCAAATATTGCATTTTCTCCTTACAAGAACCCTGAGATGTGCTCATTAATTATCTCTATTTTACAAATGAGAAAGTTGAGGCAGATATATTAAATAGAGTTAAGATAGTAGATAAGTATATTAAAGTAAGTAAGGTTAAGATGGAAGATAACCCAGAGTCAAATACATCAAAAGGGACTGAGGTCAGAATTGAACTCAGATATTCTTGACACCATCTTCAGTACTCTATCTTCTATGCGACCATATGCCTATATGAAGTAGAAAATATTAGATATGTTCTAGTGTTGAGGAAGATCATCTAGCTGGAAGGGAGCTTTAGTAGGTAAGACTATAAAAGACATGTAAAAGCAATGCTCTGCTAGATTGTGGTAGATGTTGAATGTCAATTTGTTCAGGTCCTGTAATTTTGTAGGAACTTAGGTTGCAAATCCTCTCTCATTTATAGTCTTATACAATTATATGAGGTTAAGAAAGAGATTAAATCATAAGTCTGTCAATTAGTAAACATTTACTCTCTCATGCACACACACACACACACACACACACACACACACACACACACACTGCTGTTGTGATTAGTTGGGTCGGTCATGTCCAATTCTTCCTGACCTCATTAGGTTTTTTTTTTTTTTTGGCAAAGATAATGGAGTGGTTTGCCATTTCATTCACCTGCTCATTGTAAAAATGTAGAAACTTCAGGCAAACAGGGCTAAGTATTTTCCCAGGGACATATAACTAGTGTCTGAGGCCAGATTAGAACTCAGAATTAGTCTTCTTGACTCCTAACCTGGTGCTCTTACCCACTGTGCCATCTAACTCCATCCCCACTCTACAAATATATGTAATCATTGACTATTCAATGGACTATCAATTCAATTGCATAGCATAATGTGCATTTTTCATCTACTTGGTGGGTTCTGGGTAGAGTGTTAGGATAACTTTATTGAATGGATTGTAGCATTTATTCAGCAGACCCTATTTTATCCTTTGACTCAGTGGAATTAGTACAAGGAATCATGACTTGCACATAAAAAGTAAGCTAAAAACATAAAGGATATATATGATAAAAGAAACTGAACCATTCATGTTTCAAGAATGAGGGTGATATGTTAAAGTCCTCAATGATACACTGGTAACCTCAAAATATTCAAGACTCAGAGAAAGACTTTGACTACATTAAGATGATCAGTTATGAAGGGCTTATGAGAGGTTTGATTCATTTATCATGAATTAAACTAGATGAGACAGCATCATAGTATAAAGATGCCAATAAACTTCATTCTTCCATTTTCTAGAATGTAGTCATCTCTAGATATTTTATTTAAGTTTTTCAACATATTTAGTTATTAATTAATTAAATGGAACATTTCTATGCATTTTAATGTGGTCTGTAATTTTTTGATTTGCCCAGTTTTCTTATAGCTTATAGCTTTCTTGAAGTAGTTAAATATTTCAAAGATACATGATTTTTCAGTGTGAGTACTCCCTCCATTGACAGAAATTTTTATTGTCTTTTGTCTTATTACGTAATTAGTGTTTATAAGTTGCTATAGCTTCAGAATTGTCCATCTAGTAACCAACCCTTTGGAAATATATTATCTCCAAACAGACATGCCAGTGACCAGACAGCTAGATAATCTTATGCTGGGTTTCTATAAGAAGTGTTTCTAACTTTATAGATTTCCCAGACTTTACATTTTTCTTTTAAAAACCTAGGTTCACCTTGATCATGAGAAGTTTTTGAAATGGGAAGTTAGGAGAGGTATTATTTAATGTAAGCAAATTCATCAAAATTACTTAAATCTCATTTACTAGTGTCTAATAGCTCATTTACTACATCAGCTCTTTTTTTTATGATCTGGTTAAAGTCAAGTCTGTGAGAATTTATTAAGCAACTATTGTGGTAGGATAGACACTGTGATAAGCAATGGATAAATCTAGCTGGAGGGTTGAAGTGGAAGGATTATATATTCCATTCCTCACCTTTCCAAATAGTTATAAGGTTATTGTTGTGCCAACTGTTTACTTAATCTATTACCAAAAGCAAGTGATCAGTCAAATTCCTAAGAGTGGGGTATGAGAGAAGGGCATGGAAAGTGGGAAAGTATGAAAGAGGACAGTTCAGGCAGAAGGAATCTAAATAATAGTTATTGTCAGGACAAGATAAACTTAGAGAAGTAGCAGCACTAATCAGAGTATTTATTACTTGATGAACATTGAACATCTTTTGAATGTTGTTTTTCATTTTCTTCCCATAGGATAGTGGATTTTCATAATAAGAACACCAGATTTAGAGTCTGGAAATCTGGATTAAATTTTGGTTTTTCTACTTCCTACCTATGACCTTGGGCTAGCTATTTGACCTTTCTAGGCTTCAGTTTCACTCTCTGTAAAATGAGGGGGTTGATTCCAGAAAAATTCCAAGGTTTACATGTATGAGTCTATAATTTTCTTATCCTTTCCAGCAGTAAATTCTCATTTGAATATTTTAAGCATCCTAAATCAAAGAGCAACAAGGTTGACTTTCAGCAGAATGGCAAAACAGGAAAATTGCTTCTTTTGCTTGTTTAGTCTTCTTTTTTATATACTCTTATATACTCAGTGAGTATTGCTGTCAGACTCATCTTCATCTTCTCTCTTCCCTATTTAAGAATTTTTTAAAAAATCATGTTCAGGAATGGATTATACATGTTAATTCATATTGAAATGTAAAAGGCTAAGAAAGCTTGATATGTGACTTCTCCCAAGATGAATTGTTGGAATTCTAGATATTGGAAGTCCATGAGTTCCCTAAGGATTTGAGGATAGATTTCAGGAAGACCACAACCATGAATGGAAAAAGATAAAATCTTTATTTTTTCCTACTCTCTACTTGAAATTTAATTTTTCCTTTAATTATGAATTTATTTATTTAGTTAGTTAGTTTTAGGTTTTTGCAAGGCAAACGGGGTTAAGTGGCTTGCCCAAGGCCACACAGCTAGGTATAATTATGAATTTAAAAAGTATTTAAAGCCCACACACTTTGCCAGACCACTAAAAGGGCCCTAGACATAAAAAGTTCAAGAATCCCTGATCAAGTGCATGGAAGGTAGCTAGTTTAGAGATGAGGATCTTTCCCATTGTCTTAAAATTATATCAGGGAGACATCTGAATAAACTCCATACTTTTGGAGGGTATTCCTATTCAGATGAACTAGACTGGATTATTGGTTCCTTTCTGAAGAACTTTCCCAACTTAAATTCTTAGGATTCCAGAAGCAAAATTCAACTTATATAAGGTTCAAAGATAAGTATGATCATAATTGGAATTTCTTTTTAAAATAGGATGGTACTTTCCTTGAGATTTGCAACCCTGACAGGGCATTTCTTTGTCTCAGTTGCATCACGCATCTAAAGTTTTCCCTTCTAAGCCAACACTTTGCCTTCTGTTTACAGACTTTTCAAAGTCCCTAAGTACAGCTCCTTCCACTTTTTATTAAAGGACAACAAATATCAAAGAACCTTATTTCTTAAAATCCAACTGAATACACCTGCTGTCCTAATCGGGTCAGTATGAAATTATTTCTCATTATAACAAAATGGGAAGGGGGAAAAAAGGATGTGTTAATGATGCCCTTTGGTCTGCATTTCAATTCAGAGTTTTGGCAAATGAGATCAACTGAGGGAGATGTTTTGTACACATAACCTTCTAGATTAGCAGTTGGCGTTACCCAGGTGGCAATGTAGCTTCCAAGTGTCAAACTGTAAATGAAGTGCAGTGGGCATTGTTAAACATGCAATCAACACATCTGATTAAGGGACTCATTAGAGCCATCCTCTCCAGACTCTTTTCTTCAAAACAAAAAGTTTTGGAAGGATGATATCATCTCTCTGTAATCTGATGTAAACAATAAAAAAGATTTAAAGTTTTCATCTTCTAAGTATTGCCTTAAAAACTTAGTCAGGTGTACCTTTTGGAGAACTGGGGAGTGGGAATCCAGACTTTTTTCATAAGGGTGGTGAATTCCTTGTGTGAAATTACTTTACTAATACCCAGACAGGTTAACAATTTCTTTGGACTGTTAAATGCTTAATAGCTGCCTAAGAAATTAAAAAGCTAAAAGAAACCTGTCTATGGCTACAAAATAGTAAAGTTAGAGGCAGGACCTAAATCTTGGTGTTCCTAAATCTAAAACCCGTCCTCCATTACAACCTCAAACCGCAAGCATCATATGACATTGTTCATGCTCTGGTACTATACCGTGGCTCATACCTTCTATCCATCATCTCTATTCTGTCTTCCCTGTATTCTTCTAGTTCCTTTCCCTTTTTCTTTTACAGGAGCAGGTCTAGATTTGTGTAGTCAAATATTGATGTACTAATTTGGGGGAAAAGGAACCTCCCCCCCTTTTCCCTCAGCAACATTATTAATTTGTTTTTGTATTATATGGCTATAGGTCTCTAACATCAGTTTCCCTAGATTTTGTAAAGAGTAACCACTGTACTTATGGTCTAGTTATAATATTATGGTATAATGGAAGGAGCCCTAGTTATGGAACTAGATGACTTGTTCTGAGTACTTTTTCTGCCATTTATTAGCTGTGGACAACTTCTCTGAAACTTGTTTTCTTTTTTAGACATGGTAATAACAGTCAAACTAGTGAGATTCGGAAGAAATTATAGAGCTAAAACTTTTTGTGACTGTGAAGTGTTATGAAAAAAAGTCATCATTTTCATTGCTGGTTTTTACATCTCCTTTAGTGTCCAAGTCTGACTCTCTGGATATAATTTGAAAAGCAGCAAGGACTGGCCTGTTAGAACTTTTATACCCCAAGTTTGATAACTAAGATAAGGGATACTGTCTTCAAAGTTTCCAACTTAGGTCACAAAATATTTGAGAGCTGTTATGGATTCATGGATCAGATAACATTTTAGATTCTTAAGGGAAGACAGAAGTTAAGTGACTTGACCAGAATCACACACCTAGTGTCTGAGCCTGAATTTGAAATCCAAGTCTTTTTGACTCCAGTTATACCACTGCTATATCCACCATGCCACATAAACAATGAGATCTCTTCTGTAAGGGACATAGCCCAATATCACTCTCTCAAGACAGTGTTCAAAGGCTACAACTGTAATAATAGAATAATGTTGATAGTAGTTGATATTTATAGATTAAGGTTTTCAAGGTTCTTAATACATATTACCTCTTTTGAGATACATAATATTCACACAATGATCTTTGAATATCTCAAACTAGATGTCCCACAAGCATCTAAGATTTTCACATTCAAAACAATTCATTATCTTTCCCCCCAAACCCTTACTTTCCCCCCACATTTCTTATCACTTTCAAGGGCACCAATTATCTTCCTAGACCAGTCAGATTCAAAACATATGGTACATCCTCTGCTCATTCATATTCACTCCACATATACTATCTGTGATTAAGTCTTCTACCTTCACAGCTCTCCTTTACATTCCCTTCTCTCCACTCACACAGTCTCTTTGCTAGTGCAAACTTTTATTATCTCATACCTAGAGTATTACAATAAGTTGCTCCCTGGACTTCTTTCCCAAAGTTTCTCCCCACTTCAATCTATCCTCCACTGTTTCCAAAATGATCTTCCTAATCTGAACTTCTGACTATGTCACCCCTTGCTCAGTAAATTCCAACGGCTCTCAATCTTGTCTAGGATAAAATCTAAAACTTGTTTGGCCTTTAAAGACATTCATAACTCAGTTCCTTCCTACTTTTCCATTTTTCTTACACTTACTCTACTCTATGTACTCTACAATCCTGTCAAACTTTGCTGTTCCTTGAATGCCATCATTCCAACTCCTTACTCAGGATCTTTTCATTGGCAATCATCCATTCCCCAAATCTTTCCTCACTTCTCCCTTCTGGCTTCTCTCATTTTTTTCAGGACTCAACTCAAATCTCAGCTTCTACAAGAGGCCTTTTTCTGATTCTATCTCTCAGTGCTTTCACTCAGATGTTACCTTCAATTTATACTGTGCATTAATATACATATATTATATGTATTTTGTTGTCTGCATTGTCTTCACCATTACAATAAAAGCTCCTTGAAGGCAGAAACAAAGATTTTGCTTTTTCTTTGTACCTCTAGCACTAAGTACCATGCCTGGCAAGCACTTAATAAATACCATCTAACTTACAAGGTGGGACACAGGGCCTTGTCACTCAGTGTTGCAGGAGACTTTTTTCTTATGATTAACTATATTGATTCAATAATAACAACCTTAGTATCTTTTTCTTCATTCACTTGCTAGAATAATAAGCATTTATAATATTCAAAAATGTATACTCCTTGTGCATGAGACTTTGATTGTACCTCCCGAAACAGTCAAATAACCAAATGCCCCTCCCTGAAATCCATCTACTGAAATACAGGAACCAAATATTTTTTAAATTCAAGAAGTATTTTTTGAACATCTATTCTGCCCAAAGCATTGTGTTAAGTGGTATACTAAATATTAGAAGGGATATAAAAATGAACAAAATATTGTCTATGTCCCAAATAGACTTTTCTCTAAGTAGGAGAAATAAGATAAGGTATAGTAGATGATATGTGAGGTGAGATGTAAGTAAAAGAGGGAAAGGGGTGAAGTGTTATTTCAGAAAGTAATGGAGGGGAGGCCATGATTTGCAGCTGGGAATGTCCACTCTCCTTCCACCAGCATGGTGGCATCTACCCAGTATCGGCAGCTGATCAATGACTATGGACCCCCATCTCTGGGCTATACCCAGGGTTCAGGGAGCAGCCAGGTACCTCAAAGCAAATATGCAGAACTTCTAGCTATCATCGAAGAGCTAGGGACAGAGATCAAACCCACATATGCAGGGAGCTAAAGTGCCATGGAGAGGCTAAAACGAGGCATCATTCATGCTCGAGGATTAGTCCGGGAATGCCTGGCAGAGACTGAATGCAATGCAAGATCCTAGCCTCCCACTTCACTTCCAAAGTTTTCCATTTCTTTGTGAAGAAGAAAGACTAACACTTATTCCTCTGGTGACTTTCAAAACATTCATATCAATCTCTTCTGTTGAATGGTCCAAAAGTTTAGGTTCTTTCCCCTTTTCTTCTTCCCATCCCCACCACAGTCTGTAAGAATAGGAGGTCATTTTGCAGTTAAGATTTCCATTATATGTAGTTAGCAACCTAGGTCACTTTTTTTTTTAAATATTGAGTCCAGACCATGCATGTAGAAAATTCTGCTTCTGTTGCTGCCAACTCTAATTTACTGCCCTGCTAACTTAACCCTAATCTTGGATTTTCTTCCTTTGAATACACTTAAAACCATCCACATAAATATCATTCTTTGCACCTTTTCCAGAATCTCCAATAACTATTTAAAGATTTTTTTCACAAATCAATGCCAATTGTGTTGACATACCCTGACAGTTGGGTATCTCCCAGTTAGGGCTACATGATGATCCCTGCTTTAAAAAATAAAGAATGTGGGTTTGTTTTTGTTTTGTTTTTGGTGTGTGAACTTTTGCATGATTGTTCGTGCTTTGAAGTCAATTTAAAATGCATGATACAGATGATTGATCAGCCTACTAAAAAATGAAGAACCCACAGTTACTTTTCAGACAGACTGTAGATTTCAGATCTTGAGTTTGCCATAGAATGATTTAAAAAATCTGGATAAATGACTAAAACTGTTATGTGCATCTTTGTATGTATTTATTACTTGATATAATAAAGCTTATTTTCATTAACAATTTGTATCAAAAAAAAGAGAAAGTAATGGGGGGTAACACCTGATTGAGGTCTTCAGGAGGGTTAAGATTTTTATAAAATATTTGAGGAAGAGTGTTTCAAGTGAGAATTTGTGAATAAAGATAGCTGCAAATCACAAGACATGTTTAGGGAATGACAAAAAAATTCAAGAAAGTGAGAAGACATCTGGATATTGAGGTTGAGATTCATATCAGGGAGGGATTTGGACTTTATTATTAAAGGAATGGAGCCATTATTTTGGGAGTCTGTGAATTATATGTTAACATCCATGCTTTAGGAAGATTACTCTGGCAGCTAAGTGTACAATTGTTTGGAGACTGGAAGAGAAGATGGTAGAGTCAGGTAAAAGAGGAAAGAAGCTACTGAAATAATGCAGGACTGATGAAGGTGAGAATGGAAAAGAGGGGATGGATGGGACCTAGAGAAAAGTTTTGTGATATGAAGGATGTTGTCATGGACTGGATCTGCATAATTGTTAGTGTTTATAAAATTCAGGCAGAATTGACTTTGGGGGATTAAATTATCCCCAACTATTAATATCCAGGCTGACCATCTATGTCAGCCAAATTAAACAGACAATTTGTTGATGTCTGTTTTACATTCTCCTGTTCAGACTTGATGAGGTAAGTATGTTATTTTAGAAAAAAGGAGGAAAATTAAGAAATGATCACAACAGCAAACCATATCAGGCAAAATAGGTTATCTTCTATCCTCATATTCCTCAACTTACTCAGTCACCCCTCTACATAATTAGCATAGGAACTCAAAGGCAATTGTCATTAAAATATGTACAAGAAGTAAATGAACATCATCATATAACAGTTCCATGTTTCATGTTCTTTTGAAGTTAGTGAGTGTTACTTGGTATAATAAGGTCAGGCTTCAAATATTCTGTAATATATTTCAAATATGATTCTTATTCTGAAGAGAAAAACTAAGATGGGACTTGTCATTGTAGATTTTCAACTATAGACTTGAAATATTCCTCTTTTCACCCTATATCCCTATGGTGTTTTGTACATAGGAGTACTTTTTTTGATTATCCATTGGATTGAACTGGATATACTCTAATTTAGTATGGAACTGCTAAGTAATATAGGCATCTAATAAGCTTGAATTATTTGAATAAACAAATTACTTTCCACTTAGGTTCCTGAACAATAAAATATATTTCCTAATTTTAGAAGTTTAAAACATACCCTTCTTGATTGTGAACTTCATGTGATTTGATAGGAAGAAAGAAAGAAAATATCCAAGGATAGACCTGCAAAGATAGAGAATATGCCTGTCATTTCTTTTTTTTCCAGTTAATTTTTTATTTTTCCCCCCTCAATTACATGTTCTTAAAAGCTTTAACATTTTTTGACTGAACTCCAATATATAGTAATGTCTAGTGTGCCATGGAGGAAATGCAATGTTTTTGATTGTTACTGATTAATAAAAATTTCTTTTCTTTTTCATGCATATTTGCAAGTCAATATTTTGTAAGAGTGGAGGAGAAGGGGAAAATATGGGGGACTTGATGATGAACTGCATGTGTTCCTGCATAAAAAAATGACACTGATAATACTCATATGAACCTTCTCAGTTAATAAAGCAGGGAGAGGGAGCTTTTATAGTTGAAGCACAGGAGAAAGCTGAATTCAAAGATAAAATATGGTGTAAAAATGGAGTCAATAGAAAAAAGGGAAATGTAATGGGAGAAAGAAAAAAGGAGAGGAGGAACAGGCCAAGATATTTCATATAATAAGATTTTTCTTTATTACAATGAGCTATTGCAACGATATGGAGGGGGGGAAGCAAGGGGGAATGAGGGAACCTTTGCTCTCATCAGAGGTGGCTAGGAGAGGAAACAGCATATATACTCAATGGGGTATAGACATCTGGAGTAAGAAAGAGAGAGGGGGGTCAAGGGGAAGGGGTGGGGATGTGAGTGATGGAGGAGAGGATGGGCCATGGGGGAAGAGTGGTCAGATATAACACATTTTCTTTTTTACTTCTTGCAAGGGGCTGGGATTGGATGGTCTGTCCGGGACCATAGGGCCAGGTAGATGCTGGGCCTAAGAGGTGGTATGGGGGCTCAGGGCTTCTTGGCCCCAGGACCAGGGATCTGTCTGCTGCGCCACTCAGCAACCCTACAGCAGAGTCAGAGTGAAAGGAGAGAGAAAATATAGTACATGGTAGTGGAGAAATACGAAAGGAGGGAGTTGCGATCAGCAATGGCAACGTTGGAAAAATATGGAAGTAACTTTTGCGATGGACTTACCATAAAGAATGTGATCCTCCCATGACAGAGTTGTTGGTGTTGGAACAAAGACTGAAGCACATTTTATTATCATTATTATTATTATTATTATTATTATTATTATTATTATTTGGGGGGGATGCAGGGCAGATGGGGCTGGGTAGCCTGCCTGGAGATGCATAGGGTGATCATTGAGTGTCTGAGGCCAGATTTGGACCCAGGTGCTCCTGGCTCAAGGGCCAATGCTCTGTCCACCACCCAGCCACGCCTACTATTATTACTATTTTATTTTATTTTGGGTCTTTTTTTTTTTTTTTCTTTTGTTTTTTGCAGGGCAGTGGGGTTCGGGTGGATTGCTAGGTGATTGTTGGGGCGGGATGTGGGCTTGGGTGCTTGTGGCTCCAGGGCTGGTGCTCTGTCCATTGTGCCACCTGGCCATACCTACAATTATTACTATTATTTTTTTTCTCTCCCCTTTACTTTATCACTCAAGCAAGTCTATATTTATGGGGGGAGGGGGTATTTTGTTTACTCTTGAACAAGAATATTTTATTAATGTAAAAAACATTATTTGTACAAAATGAGAATAAATATTTAAAAAAAAGATTTAAGCAAACTAGATTGCTGCTGTGGAGAGCTATAATTCCAACCAGGTTAGAAGATATACACTTAGCATCCTCAGAATCCTCTCATTCAAACTTTTCATTTTACATCTCAGAAACCTGAGATACATAGTGGTTAACAATTTGTCCAAGGTCACTGTACAATAGTTGGAAATCTGAATCCAAATCCAGGGGTCATTCCAATATACTCCCTTTGGATTAAACCCTGAATTTCTTAAGTAGAGCAATGGGTCCTCTTATCACTCCCCTTTTCCATCAGGTACCCATAAGTGGATATCTGCAAACAAGTTAAAGAGGATGACATAAGACACCATGCTAAGTGAGAGTAGCATATTTCAGTTGAGGCTACCAGATTACCAAAATGACTATTATTTGCTTGGCAGGCTCCAAACAAACACTGAAAATTAAACTAGGGAATATTCACTGGAATCTAATGAGAATTAAATATATTTAATTTATTTTGAGAGTGTACAATTTAAAAAAATGTTTTCAAATTCAAACTTTCTTTTGGGTGTTTACAGAAAATGTGCTTACAAGTGTGAAATGTGCACTAGTCTATTGGGCTAACCAGTTCAGAGATTTTTCCCTAGTTTCGAGCTGGAGTTCTAGTCCTCACAAGTGTGAGTGACAATTGTGTTCTTCCCAAGAAGAAAGCCGTGCCTTTAAGACTGGACTCAGTTCATAAACAGTTCCATCAATTAGCTGTCAAAGGTGGTTGTCTAGGCATCAGTCAGAAAGCTCTTACTACCCTTGCCAGGTAAAGTGTTAAATGCTGAGGTTGCCAAACAAAATAAACCAAAATACTTAGCCCTTCAGGAGCTCACATTCAAAAGGGGAGACGGAAGCCTGTAAATAATTAGGTACTTTAACCAGGTCTTTCTGAGTTTTTCCCCACCCTTTCACTTATTATTCTGCAGTTCCTGTTCTGTCAATCTTTTACTGGGTGCTCTTGTACTGGAGAATAGTGGTGAACCAAACTCATACTTTTGTTAGAGTACTATTGAAGATGACCACCACCTCCAGTGTTTCTGGTGCTTTTTTTTAGGCTCCTCTAAGCATCAAGTTAGTTCACATGGCTTGGCCCAAGTGAGGAGGAGGGAGGAAGGAAGAATGGTAATAGAAAAATCCAACAGAAAAAGTGTGATTATTTTTTCCTTGTCTGCCCCCACACCCCACCCCTAGTATTTAGCAGAGTGTATTGATCATTTGGGAGGCATCTTGCCTGTGCAGTAGGCAAGGAAGGAAAGTATCATTATATGTAACATCTGGATGGGGAGAACAGCTTTGTAGCAGGCAAAGGAGCACTAGGAAAAAGCACTAACAAAATGTTTTCCAGAATGCCGTGGGACAGAACTGTCGGGTTACGTAAAGAACACCAAGGTCTTTGATCATTTCTCAGGCTTCATATAGCTAATTTTGTCTAGTGCTTCAAGGTTTTCAAAACATTCTATTTCTCCCTACAATAAATCTAATTATGTAAACACTTATTATTTCCATTTTCACCATTGCCATTTTATAGACTGGCAAACAAGGTCAGAGATTCAGGGTAATTAATACAACTAATGACCAAGGTAGAATTTGAACATAGTTACAAAAAAGCTGTTTACCTAGCATATTGTTTTAATTGATGTTCAATAAGCCAAAGGAATATAAGAAGTGAGCTGGAAAGGGTACTGGCTGATCTTCTTTACCTATGACAGAATACATTTCCTCTCCTCCACAGGTCACCTTGGTAGAGTTACTCCCAAATGATTTATGGGATATCACATAAGTTACTTAAAGTTCTAAGTAAAATTTGGGAATATTTTTATTTCCTTCAAGAATTATTAAGAATTGATACCTGTAAAACTTTGGAAGAAAGGTACACGTGAATTGAAAGTAGCATGTCTTAATAAGGAGGTCTTGGTTAGTGTCTGTCAAAAAAAATGATCCCTTGATGGACAAACTTCTAAACATGATTGTCTGGGCTGGTTCTCAAATGACCAGATAAAGTCTGTCAGTGGAGCTATTCTAGAAGTCTTTCTAGCTTTGTAGGAACTACTAGAACTTGATCATCATTTGTAAAGCCTTAAAGCAATCTTCATCCCATGTTGAAGCATCAGAGTAGATTTAATTCAGTAGAATTAAAATACAATTATTACCAAAAAAGAGACATTTGATATAAATATAAAAGGCATGGGAAAAAGTCCAACTAATGAAGTAAAATATTTGAGTCTGAGTCCCAGCTCTGACACCATTTGTCTCTGTGATCTTAGATAAGTTATTTTACTTCTTTAGGACTCTTTGGAAAAAATGGAGATAATAATATTTAAGTCAGCCATTCTATTATATTCTTGTCAGACAAGCAAACTGAAAACACTTGCTGAAAAGGAAGCAATTTTATTGGTTGTGGAGGGAATTCTCTCTCTCCCTCTCTCTTGTCTCAGCATGTAAGGAATACAACTCCCAGAGTCTTTAATGTTGCCAAAAGAAATTTTATACAGGGTACCATGGAATCAGCTAATATTTCAAGGCACAATATGCAGTTAGGGTGAAGGTCATCATTAATGATATTGGATATAACCCCATATTTAAAAAAAATCTTCTTGGTAGTTTTCAAGTTGGGGCATAAAATTCTTGTGATATCCGATTAGATAAGTGATGTTTCTTGACATTTTTGTTCCAAAACATCCCTTCCCCCAAATATTTGTTTAATATTTGGGGTCATTTGGTATATTATTCATAGTATTCCTTTATATTTATTCAGCTAGTACTTACAACTTTAATGATAACTTTTATCCCCAAGCTACAAATTATAATTTGTATCATGTAATTATAATGATAAAATATAAAATTTTATTGTATCTATGATTATGAAAGCTTCAAATATATAAAATAATTATGAATATTCTCTGTGGAACACCCTATAAGAATTGAAAGAAGTAATCCAGCAACACCTCAATTGCTTTCTATTATCTACAAACCACCATATTTCCCTGTGTATAAGATGTACCCTTTTTGAAAATTTTGGGGTCTAAAAACTGGGAACATCTTATATAGTGGTTGTAGATTTTTTTACTTGCATTTCCCATTTTTTCATGCCAATCTTTGTGCTCATTGTTTCCCATTTGTTACCGTGTATTAGGTTATGTTTTGCCACGTTCTGCCCAGAAATGGCTCAGAAAATATTTTCATCCAGTGCTAAATTCAAGTTCAAAGTGATTCAGTTTGCAAAAATGAATGGAAATCGTGCTCCTGAACATAAGTCTGGTCCTCCTCCAACCGAGAAAACAATCTGAGACTGACTACAGGAAGAGGAAACCCTACTGAAATGACAAGGCAGAAGCCCATGAGAAGCAAGTCAGTCAAATGCCTGAGTTAGAGAAGTGAAGAGATGGATTGAAGAGCAAAGGGCCATTGGAATTCCTGTGTCCACAAAGATGGCTCAGCAGGAGGCCAGAAGAATTGCTGATGAAAAAGATGTGACTGATTTCAAAAGAGAAACAATTGGTGCTTCAGATTCATGAAACGGAATGGACTAAGCATATGTCCATGCACTAGACTTACCTAGGGTGTGCTTGTGATCAATCCCAGACCAGAGCACAGGCAGGAGAGCAGTTAGAGTCTCTCCTAAGACAGTGATTCATCATTAAACACAGATGAAGATGAGCTAATGGACGGGAGCTTTGGTAGTGATGAGTTGTATGAATTTTATGATGAATAAAACTTGAGTTCAATAAGTTTATATAGAACATTTTTTTCAAATTTTGGGCCCCCAAATGCATCTTATACATGGGGACATATGGTAATTTTTATAAGGAAAGATTCTCTTTAGATGAGAGTTTCTTCTCTAGTCCCACTGGCTTACCAGCTATACTGTTGTTATAGAAGCTCTACTGACCAAAATTTCCAGTCAGTACATTTGAAAATCTGCTAGACAGAAAAATTGTAATATATATATAGAGAGAGAGAGAGAGAGAGAGAGAGAGAGAGAGGCTACATTTAAGTTGGAAAATACTCTTAATACTGAAATGGGAGACAAAATAAATTTTGTTTCTGCAGAGTATTTGTCATAGTCCATGATGGTTTGAAAATAGCTTGAGGTGCACATGCCTAGCAATCATAATTTTCAGACATTCTGATAATTATATTGCAAGGATACATATGTTTGCTGCACTAGATTATACCATTATATAACTCATGTGGTAGGATTGCAGGAAACTATTTTGGTACAGCATGCTAATGAGGATATTTTTGTGAATCTGGTTATTGGGAATGGGTTTGTGCTTGATTATAACACCCTCATAGCAGTTTGGAAACAACTCAATAACAAATTCTTGAAGCAACTTCAAGAATATGTTGTGCTTAGTCAAGTATCAGAGTTTGATGCAATCACTATACAATCACCAGGATTGTTGTGTTAATTAAATTCAGGTCAATAAACATTTGTTAAGCACCCTTTATCAATTATCATGACAATAACTGCTGAAACAAACCTATAATGCATCAAATATGCATCATCATCAAATTGGCACAGTATAAATATTATTCATTACCTAAAATTATTTATTACTTAAAATTAAGACTTTTTATTGTGAACCCTTTGAACCATATTTATGAAAATCTAAGAGGTTTATTAACCACCAAATGGGAACCCTTAGATTTGATCATTGTTGTAAACTTTGTAACGTAACTAGCATTGTTTACTGGAAGTGTCATTTATATCATTTTCTTGTTTGTATTACTAGATTATTAACAATCTACATATATTTTTAAGATGAAATTTAATAAAAAATTTTATTCATGTATAAACTACTCTACACTGGTTCTTTCCCTCCTCCTCCTCTTTCCAGAATCTCATTCCTTATAATGCACTCACTTCTTAACTTTAGATTCTTTCAAAGCCCAACTTAAATAGGAATTTCTACATGAAAACTTTCCTGATAAGCTGCTGTCAGTGTCTTTCCCTCCAAATACTTTCTATTTTTTTGTATGCATTCACTTTGTATAGACTTATTTTCTTCATTGAATGTAAACTTCTTGAGGAATGTTTCATCTTTGTATTTTTAATCCAATACCTGAGACAGGTTAACTACTTAATAAATGCTTGCTGATTATTGATTGAAATTTGTATAATCTTGGTATTTCTCAAAAACTTTCTAGGTGAACCAATTAGTTAAGCATTTTGGGTCATTAATGGGTGGGGACATAACTCATGTCTTACCCTAATTAGTATTCAATTCATCAAATATTTGTGGTTTCATTGATATGGACATATACTCCCAAAATGATTGCAACTATAATTATAATAAAAATAGTTTTACCCTACAGTCAACTTGATGATGAACAGTTTTGAACTTAGCAAGATGAATCTTCAGCTGATAGAGATACAGTTCATCACCAGACCATACTAGAAATCTAGAAATTTATCTTAGAGCATTGTTTAGGAAACTAAAAAGTTGTGATTTGTCTGTGTTTACAGAGACAATATGTATCAGATTCAGGTCTTGAATCTAGGTTTTCCAGACTCTTAGATTGGTCCTTTATTTATAATGTTGCATCATCTCTTGACTTTCTTGTTTTTCAAAGACAACCTATGAGAATACAGTAGAAGAAACTTAGATTTGAGAAAAATTAGGTGCTTAAATACAGGTCCTTAAAGAATACTTATTGTCATCATAACCAACTCAATTGAGATACAGTTTGAACTATTTAAAAATAGTAGACTACTAGCTATGTATAGATAGATTATAGACTAAGTCTAGGAAATCTTTCTAATTCAGTGATAATAATTTACAAATGAAAAGGAAACCAGAGTGAAATGAAAATATCTGTCATGTTACTCAATTCCACAACCAATTTTTGTATTATGTTATACATTGAAGAGAAAGTTTAAATTTTAGGCTACACTGAACTTAAAACCGGTAGCAATTCTGTTATGGCACAGTTATACACCCATAAGATGGTAGAGTCCATCAGATCTAACAATTTTATAGATGAAGAAACTAAGGAACAGAGGGATAGATTTTATGAAACCAGTACTATACTGTGATTATGTTTGTTTTCACCCATACAAACTCTGGTCTATCATTGAATAACCATTACATGCAACACATTCATTTGGTTTATGCAACACATTCATTTGGTTTCATTTCTTCAACTCCTGTTCTAGAGAGCTCTAATCTTGTAAATACAACTCTGTATATATGGCACAGAGTCTTTAAATAAAAATATATATACAGATATAGATGTTTCTTTGTACATATGTTTCTCTATTTAACATATTTCTCAATGATGGAAAATCTTATGTGAATAGAGTTGATTTTTGAAAATAGTAAAAAGTTATCTGGTGAATAAGTTGGTTTCAAAATATATGACTTTTTTGGGTGGTGGAGAGTAGGAGGGAATGCTTATTAAGGAGAAAGAATTAAGGGGGGGTATAAACTACTGAGACTAGTTTATTTTCAAATCTTCCTCTGAAGGCAATTCTTACAGATGAAAGAGCTCCTGAGATGTTTGTGCAAGATCATTTTCACTAAGATAAGTGCTTATCAATTCAATGTGACTATTGTAATAGATACAACACTCATTTATATGTGAACTCTGATATGTGTTTAAAATTCTGTCTGTTTTTTTAATAATAAAATTCTGCCCAATGTTTTTCAACTTTTTGAGAATTTGTTCTTCAGTCTTGGATCACTCTCTTTAATAGAGATCATAGTCCCTTTATATCTTGGAAGATGCCATTGATGGCTTGGCACATCTTGGCACAAAAAGTCATTCTCTAGAAATTAAATTTTAATGTCAATAACTAATTTACATTTTACTAATTATTGCATAATAAAGAATATAGTGAATTATTGATAGGAATAGAATAGTATCAATAATATTGATCAATTCCTCACAATCATATAACATTTTTCTTTCTTCCTTTTTCTTTTGAATTACACTCAATTCCAGGCAGTACAGTAGAATGGATCAAGAGATAGCCTTGGAATCAGGATGACCTAGATTGAAATTCAGCCTTCAGAGTGACCCCAGGACAAAGTCACTTCATCTCTAAAGGCTCTAGGTCGATTTCTGAGACTATAAATTGTTAATCAGGTTCCAACCTAAAATGATAGGAGTTTCTTCATATCATTGAAATCTCAATTCTAGTTCCTATCTTTATTTTAAATTCATTGATTTCTTCCCTCTCTCTTTTGTTGATTTTTATTTTCAAAGTACTTTTATATACATTTTAATGTCACAAGGATATGGTTATGAACTTGCTCTGGTAGGAGACATTTCTCTGTCTCTCCCCTGCTGGCTTTCTTCATAAACAACATGAACATCCAAGATCAGTGTTATGCAAATTAAACAGAACACTTGTGTCATTAGTTGGCCATTTCTGTGTCCTAGTCTAACAATTAATTCTACTTTGCTTCTATTCTACCTTCCTATTTCGGAAAGTCAGAGTGACATAATGGAAATGGCACTGGAAGCATATGGCATGGAGCTGGTATCAGAAGACCCAGGTTTGGTTCCACACTCAGACAATTACCAACTGTGGAAAAATCACTAGAGATCTTTGAGCCTCAGTTTCTTATATATAAAATGGCGATGATCCTATTTACACTATGATATCAAAAGATTCTTAAATAAATGTAAGCTAATATGATTACAAAAAAAAAAAACTTCCACATTTTAGAAAGATTATAATCACCTCTAGTTGTGTGGATATTTATCTGACCCCTGAATTCTGATGATTCCAGAAGAGAAAGTGGGGCTGGTGACTTTGCACATCCCTCCCTTACTTGAATCCAATTCAATTGCATGTCATGGCATTGCCTACATGATGTCATGGTCCTTTTCAAGAACAAAGGACTAACAACAAAAACAATCTATGATATATCTTCTAAATTTTAAAGACTTAGTTTTCAGGAAGAGTATAGGAAGTAAGGACTCTGAGGTACATTTTTTTTATTAGTTTTTTTTTTTTGCAAGGCAAATGGGATTAAGTGGTTTGCCCAAGGCCACACAGCTAAGTAATTATTAAGTGTCTGAGACTGGATTTGAACCCAGGTACTCCTGACTCCAGGGCTGGTGCTTTATCCACTGTGCCACCTAGCTGCCCCTGAGGTACATTTTTAGTTTAAAAAAGTCAGAGCATCAATTATTAAGTCCTCTGGCTCCCTCTTAAATATGCAATCTTTTGGCCATTTTTACAATGAAAAAAGTTTGAGGCTTTTACCTCAGAGTAATAAATACTCTCCACTGTTTTAGAGGGAAAAAGGCAGAGGGAGATATCATTCCACTTCCAACTTCTTGCTTCAAGTGCTTATCCTAACTGTTTCTGAACTGGTAGTTTTAATTAGGAAAAATTTCCTTCTTACTACCATTCACCATTGAAATTCAAAATTGCTCTTAATGACTCATATCTAGTGTTGAAGGTGAAGGAAATCTGTGAGCATCAAGATAAATCAGAGATAGATGCTTATGTCCTCAGAGGATGGAGGAGGGACCTATCCTGAGTTAGTCTTTGAAACTTCAGGATGCTAAGTCCCACTTTCATTTTCAGGTTCAATTCCCTAAAGACCTACTGTTGAGTTATAAATCACCACAACCTACATCTTTTAGTTCTTTGAATTCAATAATTAACATTTCACAGTGGGTAGGCAAAAAGCAAAAAAATAATAAATTCCTCCCTGATTTCTTTGGAAATGGAGCAGGTAAGTGAGAAAAAGGGTATTAAGTGGATTAGATCTACATTTGTTTTTATTATTTGAGCCTTTCTTAAGAAGCAAAAATTCAGTTTCAGTAAAAGTGTGTTTGGTTGCTTGTGTTTCATGTTCTGTTTCTCATTTATAACTCTTTATAACAGCAAATGCCTAGGAACAAAGGGATAATACTGAAGGCTAAATCTAAATTTAGTGTTTTGATTTTGGCATCTTGCCAGGGTAATATGTTCCTTCCTGGGGGTGCCTTTGGCATTTGGAATCTTGGAAAAGGTGAACAGCTTGTTCCTAAATTGCCAAGTAAATCATAGTTTTTCCAGATTTTCCTCCAACTAAACTTTTATTATACAGTAGGAAAACAGTATGGCATTAAGTCAGCCAAGAGACTTAATCTGAATGAAGGAAAACCAAAATTTTTATTCTTTTTCTTTTTTGTAGGATGTGGTGTGTGGGAATGATGTGCAGATAATATGGATAAAAGACTGGAGGGGAGGAGGCAACTACTAGGGATCTAGATTAGCAATCTTGGGGATGTTCAGAACCCATAATATTTCAAAAACGATGAACAAGAAACTTATCTCCAAATAAAACTTATAATTAGGAGTCACTGCATTAATATGTCTTTACAAAGTACAGGTTTAAGAATTTTGCTTATCATTGTAAAGTATATGTAAAAACAAAATTTGTGCTCTGCCATTAGTTTACTCATGAAGGTCACTTTAGAAGATACAAAGTGTTAAAACTTAACTGATAGGCTTCCATAGGTAAGAAGGGAAGAATGAGAAAGAGATGCTTTGCTATCATTGCTTGATCATATCCTGATCTCAACCTTCTTTTGTTAAACTTAAATCAAAATCCTTTTCAGAAAACACTAGCCCAGAGAAAGACTTAAGAAGTTCTGAACCATCTTTCTGTCATGTCTTTATGTAAATGGTGATATTATCTGTCCCATGCTGATGTTTAAATGCTTATGATAACTTGTATTTATATAGCACTTAAGAATTGTAAAACACTTTCTAGACATCTGACTTGATCCTCACACTATGGCAATGAAGTGGGTACTGTAGGCAATGACTTATGTATTCTTTTCAAATACTTATCTCCTATCTCTATACATTTGCCTAAAGTGACCTCCTTGCCTAGCTCTTTTTGAGGTTCTCATCTTTCTGAAATTACTTTGCATGTATTTATCTCTATATTTTTTGTAAGTAAACAGACAGAAGAGTTCCTTTCATTTTTTTGTACCCGCAGGACCTAGCACTATGTCTTTCACTAGTAGGTACTTAATAATTTATTGAATGGAACTGATGAAATTAAGGTCCAGATAGGTAAAGTGATTTATCCTAGTAATGTTGAATGTGTGATTTGTATCTAGAGCTTCCTTATTCCAAGTCTTGTATGCCCCCCCCCCATATAGTATGTTGCTGCTCAATGTGGGTCAGATTACTTATATGAATTTTTCCATCTTGAAAGATATGCGTCACTTAAGAGTGAATCAGTAGACTATTTACTCAGAATAAATGTCATCTAAATTGTTTATGGATGCCTATAACTAGTCTAACATAATGCAACTGAAAGAAGGTATTAAAAGACATATGAAACCTTTTTTAAAATTTTACATATATATATATATGTGCAAAGAATTCATCTGACTCTTCAATTTAATCCAACTATTTACATTCACATTTAGAAGTCAATAATTTATTGAATTACTGATATCCACTTCAAGATATATGCACTGTGAAGATAAAAACAAGTGTCAATCTTCAAATGTTCAAAAAAGCAATTTTGTTCATTTATAGTCATTAGAGTATGAGAGTGAAAACAAATCTAAAATGATGAGCAACAGAAAGCCTCATAATATTTTAAAATAAAAATCTTTGAACTACCCATGTTATATCTGCTCATGTTAAAGTAACTTCTGAATTACTGTATTTTTTGCAAAGCATAATACATGTGAAATGTTACCTGACAGTCTTATATCTTCTTGCTTTTCTGAAGGTAGCCTTTAACTGCTCAGAATTTGGAAATGGATCATGCCCAGAGAGTGATAGATCATTAGGCATTCGAACTGCCATGTACCTATTTATGTCTGGAGCTATCTTCATCACTATTTTTGGAAATCTTGCTATGATTATTTCCATTTCCTATTTCAAACAACTTCATACTCCAACCAACTTTCTCATTCTCTCCATGGCAGTCACTGATTTTCTCCTGGGATTCAGCATTATGCCCTACAGCATGATCCGATCTGTGGAGAACTGCTGGTATTTTGGAATTCTTTTCTGCAAGATCCATTACAGCTTTGACTTGATGTTAAGCATAACATCAATTTTCCATCTTTGTTCTGTAGCCATAGACAGATTTTATGCTATATGCTACCCTTTGCATTATTCTACCAAAATGTCCATTTCAGTAGTAAAGAGGTTGTTGCTTCTTTGTTGGTCAGTACCAGGAGCATTTGCTTTTGGGGTGGTTTTCTCTGAGGCATATGCTGATGGAATAGAAGGCTATGATGTTCTAGTAGCATGTTCCAGTTCTTGCCCCGTGATGTTCAATAAGCTGTGGGGCACCACTTTATTTATGGCAGGTTTCTTCACCCCAAGCTCTGTGATGGTAGGAATTTATGGCAAAATTTTTGTAGTATCCAAAAAACATGCTCGTGCCATCAATACCATCCCTGAAAATCAAAGTAGTCAAATGAAGAAGGAGAAGAAAGCAGCCAAAACTTTGGGGATAGTGATGGGTGTCTTCTTGTTATGCTGGTTTCCTTGCTTTTTCACAATTTTACTGGATCCGTATTTGAACTTTTCTACTCCTGTAATATTGTTTGATGCTTTGACCTGGTTTGGCTATTTCAATTCCACATTCAATCCTCTAATATATGGTTTCTTCTATCCTTGGTTTCGCAAAGCACTGCAATATATTCTCCTAGGTAAAATATTCAATTCACATTTTCACAATACCAATTTGTTTCCTCACAAAGAATTGGGATAGAGATTCAGGAGAATTACTTTAACCTCTCTTAAAGTATAAAATGTATTTATATGTACATATATTTACATGTGTAGACATTATATGTGCATGCATATATGTGCACAAGTATATGAATGAGTGGACTAACCTTGGACTCAAGAAGACCTGAGATCAAGTTTTACCTCAGATATATATATCAATTGGGTACCCATGATAAATCAAAGTCTCAGACAAATCTCCAAGACTCTAAGTAACAGGTGCATTGGTGATGATTTGTATTAATGGAATTTGATGAGCCCAAAGAAATCACAGATCTGGACAGTAATATTAAAAATGTATACATATAAATCTCTAAATACAAGGTGTCCCCAAAGTCTTAGATTTGATAGCTTAATCAATAAACAAACTGTATTAAGTACGACAATATTCCAGGCACTAAGCTAAGTACAAGGGTTTCAAAAAGAGGCAAAAGACAGTCTCTGCCCTCAAGAAGCTTAAAATCTAATGGGGAAAACATTGTATAAACAAATATCTTAAAAGCAAATTATATATGGGATGAATTGGAAATAATTAACAGAATGAAAACATTAGAAATAAGAGTTAGGGAATGCTTTGTGAAGAAGCTGAGATTATAATTGGGTCTTAAAGGAAATCATGGAGGTTAGTAGTGAGAAAGGAGTAGTGAGAAAGTATTCTGGGCATAAGGGATGGTTGGAGAGAATTCCAGGAGCCCGGGGATGGGGTATCTTATTTATGGAACAGTGAGGTTAAGCTGTAATAAGCTATTTTAAGTGTTTAGTAGCATAAAGCTTCACTAAACATTTTGGGACAACCTTTATAAATATATGAGGAGATATGAAAGGCAGACCTGGCTTGTAGTCAGCAAGACTTAAATTTATGTCCAACCATCAGCACATACAAACAGTGTGACCATAGGCAGTCTCTTCTCTTTTAGAACTCATGTTTCTTTAAATCAATTGATTACTTTACCTATGATTATCTAGGAGAGGCTTCTAATGCATTTGGAGGGTCTCCCCTATTTGAAGAATTGTATTATATATGTATATGCATATTTGCATAATTTCAAAGCAAAACCAGATTAGTTCCCTAGGTGGCAGAACAAGTTTCCTCCTTTGAAAATGAAAGTGCTAAATTAAATGATCTTTAAAGATTCTGCTATTAACATTTTACAATAAGAAGAAAAAACTACACTCATCAATACACAAATACTCATATATGAGGGTTTGAGCTATGGAAGAACAGTTCACTTCAAAGAAACTTTCTATTTAGATATTCTAATGTTCTGTTCTTGTCCTACCCTGGGATGTTCCATTCCCCAAACTGGAATTTTCAACATTTCGCCGACTGCTTCTAGGAAGTTATCTTACCCTTATGATTGCATAGCAAAATAATTATTTTTGGCCAGACCGTAGAACGAGACAGTTAGTTGATTAGAAGACAAAGATATCTTTGCAAGCCTAAAACTCTTTAATGGGTTCAGGTGTATTATCAGGGAGGATAAAAATAAAAGTAGAGAACAAGCACAAATATTTCCTTGTCATTCCAAAATTTAAGTATCAGTGGATAAGTGGCAGACATATTTGGCAGAGTCAAAGCTGAAGGATTAGATGTAGATAATATTGTACTTTGCATGAGCAGCTAAGTGGCAGAGTGGATGGAGTACTAGCCTTGGAGTCAGGAACACTCCTTTTCGTGAGCTCAAATCTGGCTTCAGCCAATCGTTAGCTATGTTATTGTTTTTATTGTTGCTGTTTCCGTTGCAATTTGAAGAAGACCATGAGACATCAAATGAATGATGGCATGACTTACACACCATGTTGACTGCAGTGAGGAAAATATGTGCAAAGACATCTCACCGTCTCTTCCAGAACCATCTTCACCCCATGGCTTCATTAAATAGGAAACAAGACTTCTGGTGATGTCATGGATGCTGTGGGAATTCTTGGCCTTTTGGATGCAAGTCGTCTATGTAACCCCTGGTCGAGTCACTTGTCCTTTTTGCTGCAGTTTCCTCATCTGTAAAATGACTTGGAGAAGAAAATGGCAAATCATTCTAGTATCTGCCAAGAAAATCCCAAATGGGGTTGAAAATTACTGAACAATAACAACAAAATTGGGTATTGTCAGATTGCTATTTATCTTGTTGATGACTATTAATTGTAAAATAAGGTTTATCAGAATTTGTGTTTATAAATCTTTAACTGACTTAAAATTGGAATGGTTTGCATTACTGTGAAAAGGCTATGTTGAATGTTTTGTTTGACTTTTTAGAATGGATGTAAAGAGATGACTTTGATTATAACTCTGAAAGAATCATTTTTAAAGCAATAAAATGTGGAAGCCAACTAAAAAAGGCAAAATATGGTGATGCTGAATCTGAAATCAGAAATCCTAAACTTAAATCCCAGTATTATTTCTTACTACCTGTGGGACTTTGGATCTTTTGTATGTAGAATTACCCTTCTATCCAATGACAATTTTCCAGTCATTTCTAAACCAGACCCCACTGCCGCTCATGCCCTGCTTCCTCTTCCCCACTGGATCTTAAGTTTTTTTTTCTCAAACTAGAATGGGCACTCATTAAGGGCAGGGATTGTTTTTGTTTTTTTTACAAAATCCTTAGTTTATGACATTTAATAAATGATCTTATTGTTACAAAAATAGAGTCAACAAAATGCCTTCCTGATTTATTCAGTTACAAAAAGATCCTGGGTAGAACCTCTTCACCTAGTCATATCACCATTTAAGTCTTGACACTGGGGCTCAGTCTTTAGTATAGTAAAGATATTATCCATTTTTCCTAATCAGTGAGTTTGTACTTAAAAAAAGGGTCAACTTGGAAACTCTCCAGTAAATCACTCTCCATGAATTTTTAATATAATAATTGTTACATTTTCCTTGGCCTTTTTTTCCTGTCTCCCAAAGAGGTTTGTACAACATTCTGTAAATAGAGCGATCAATAGCTGCTGTTGACTGACTGTGCTTGGTTCTCATTAGAGCCTTGTGCTGGGGGCAGCAAGATAAGGCTGCCTGGCACCTCCTCTACCTCTAAAGCTGGAAATCAACCTCTTCTATTGCATGCATCTCTTTATCATGCATCTTTATCCTTTTGCAGCCTGGAGTAATAACAATAATAGTAATGCTAAAAACTGACATTTATTTAGCACTTTAAAGTTTGCAATGGGATTTAAAAGTACATTTTTCTTAAAGTGCAGATTGGACCATTTAGTTCCTTTGCTCAAGAAACTTCATCAGCTCCTTCTTGCCCATTTGATAAAATATAAATCATTCTGTTTGTCATTTTAAATCCGTCATGGTCTAGGTTCATTCTACCTTTTTTAGGCTTGCTATTAAAAATTTGGTTAATTAAGTGGCACAGTGATTAGAACTTTGGACTTGGAATCAGGAAGACTCATCAAATTTGGCATCAGATGCTTACTAGCTGTGTGACTCTTGACAAGTCACTTAATCCTGTTTGCCTCAGTTTCCTCATCTGTAAAATGAGGTGGAGAAGGAAATTGCTTTAGGATGTCTACCAAGAAAACCCCAAATGGGTCATAAAAGGTGGACATGACTGAAAAACAACTGGACAACAACTAATTTTTCCTCTTCACATACTACACATTCTTGTCAAACTCCTGTCTGATCTGATGCTTCTCAATCCTAGTGTTATATTTCCTACCTCCACACTTTTGCACCGGTTAATTCCTCATTCTTGGAATAAACTCTGCTCCTCATCTCCACTTCTTAGAATCCTTACTTCAAATCAGATTCAGGTGATGGATCACTTCCTACCCAAAGTTTTTTCCCCCCAATTCCTCTAATTATTAATATTCCCTTCAAATTACAAGCCTCCATATTTCATATATATATATATACATAAAAATGTCATTAGCCTGTTATATGTTGTTTCTGCCTAGAAGAATGTAATCTCTTTGATTGTTGGAATTGTTTCATTTTGTATTTATGTTCCCAGAGCCCACCTCTCTGCATTGAATAGAATGGGGAGTTCATTAATATTTACAACTAAATCAGAGTCCAGTAACATACAAAACTGGTTACTTGTATTCCCACAATGTTAGGCTAGTCAATTTTCCAGGGGTGGCAAACCACCTTCCTCCTCCTTGTAGGAAAATACCCCAAGTGGAGGTTATCATATAACTTCCTAGACAAAGTTCTGATAATCCCCTGGGAGCAGCAGAACTCTAAACCAATTTCAAAGTCAATTGACTACAGTGTTTGTCACGTCTCAAGCAATTTTTTAAGAGAGGATAGTGCATAGTGTTTACTATATGCTTTTCATGAAAAGATGAATATATATGCATGAAATATGATAGTGAAAACAATAAGAAATTTTAAATTCTATTTCAATTTTAACTTTGTCATTCATTTATTAAACACTTTGCTATGTGCATAGTTATTGTACTAAGTGCTGCAGCTAAGATATAAGATGAATAAATCACCATGTTTGACTTTATAAAGTTGCAATCTGACACACCAAGGACAACCACAGAAATATATGTGCTTGAGTCGAATGTAAACAAAATGCTCTGCAGGACTTTTGGCAGGAAAGATCATTTGATCTACAGACTTTTCTCATGGCTTGTAGATATTTAACCCCTACCTGCTTTTTTTCCTACTTGTCTTAGAAGTTAATGAAGATAGCAGCTCCTTTATCTTGAAATCTGGACCTTGCCTCTCATTGCTTCTTTCTTGAATCTTGTTTTGACTTTTCCCTTGGTTTTCATAACTGCCTTTTTCTCCCTCTCTTCCTATTTGTCAGCCCATTTTCTTGGATCTTCATCTGGGACACATTGACTAACTTAAGACTTGGTCCTGGGTCCACTTCCCTTTTCCCTATATACTATTTTACTCAGTGATCTCATTAGCTTCTATGGATTCAATTATCCTTATACACAAGGTTCTCATATCTATTTTTAAACTTATTTTTATTAGTAATTTTTGTTTTTATATCACCTTTATTTCTCCCATATCCAACAGCTATCTCTTATAACAAAATTTCAAAGGGGGGGAGGAAAGCATTTCAACAAAACTAACCAACATATTGTGTCTAACAGCATATAAAATCAATCTGTAATTCCCAAGTTCTGCAATGAAATCAATTCTTCTCTGGGTACAAGTTTGGTGATTATAATTAACAATGTGCAGTTTCATTGTTTCCACAGAAATTTCACTCTTTAAAAATTTTTAATTTATAAAATAATGCAAATATTTCAAAAACAAAGTAGGATAAAAAGATAATTGAATGTGAAACTACAAATCTATTATTTACAACTTGCTATTCTTTTTAAATATAATAAAGTTATCATGTAACTTTCTTTTTTCCCCTCTTCCCTCCTTCCCACTTCACCATAGGGATGGCTATCATTTTATATATATATACATATATATATATGTATATATATAATATATGTAAATCATTCTATA